>NC_053157.1:20012021-20384521 GCF_016835505.1 Polypterus senegalus
TTGTTGCCTCTTGCGAGATTTAGATAAAGAATAACAATTGACGCTTTTTCCTGCCTGTGTTTTATTTCTGAAATTGGGACATTCCAGTGAGGGGTGTTTGTTTCACATTCTTTATTTCCACAGCATTTTATTTTGGCATCATAATTAAAATAAACATCACCGAATCCCTTTCTCTATGCATCACAATTTTTATGGCCTGATAAAAACCAAGAGGCAGGCCTTTAATGACTTCTTAGGCACAGCCATCAGCAGTGTGTCTGCCTGTGGAGAGAGTGTCGACGTTGAGAGGTTTACTTACCCTGGGCAGTGTCATTCATGTCTCTGGTGACTCTTCCTATGAAGTCAGTAGATGGATTGGGAGAGCATGGAGGGTCATGAGGTCACTGGAAAGGGGTGTGTGGCACTCTCGATATCTATGCAAAAGGACGAAGGTCCAAGTCTTTAGAGTCCTTCTGCTTCCTGTCTTGCTATATGGTTGCAAGTCATAGATGCTATCCAGTGATCTGAGATGAAGACTGGACTCCTTTGGCACTGTGTCACTCCAGAAAATTCTTGGGTACCGTTGGTTTGACTTTGTGTTGAATGATAGAAACACATTACCTGCATTGTGAGGGAGCGGCCGATTACCCGAGGGTGATCCAACTCGTAGGATCCTCATTGTTGAGGACCCGAGTGGCTGGACCATGCCAAGGGCTTGCCCACGTAACACCTGGCTGCAGCAGATACAGGGTCATTTCCGGATGGTGGGACTGGACCACATGTCTGCCTGGAGGGTTGCCAACCAGAATCCCGAGCTGTTTCGTCGTGTGGTGGGTGTGGCAACGTGCTGTACCAGTGCATACTCCCCAATTTGACTTGACTTGATAATACAGACTAGGAGATCTCATGGAAAATTGCAGCATCCCAACCCCTCCTGACATCAAAGGTGGCTGCAGACTGCTCTGGCCTGGTGGCAGTGGTATGCAGTGAGGAAGACCTTAAGTAGTTTTCTTCATGTAGAATGTTTGTCCTGCCGCAGAAGAAACAGTCGAACTGGGAGACACATGTAAAAGCAAAACAAAACAAATAAAAACAAAAAAAAGCAATCAAAATCCAGACAAGAGGCAAGAGTCAAAGTCAAAAACCAGGCAAAGGCTAAAAACCAAGAAAAATGTGAAGATAATAGTAGTAATTAGAGCTTTTTTTTATGGTAATCGCAAATCAGATAAAGAAACAAGCTCCTAAATGATCTTTTATCCCGCAGTACAACCTCGTAGACCCTAACGACGGAGCCAAAATTTGCCAGAGAAGACGGTGAATTAGACTTTAATCTGAAGTGAGCACAACCCCAAAATGAAACCTGATCATGACAGAGTGTAGATTCAGATTCAGATTCCTTTTTATTGTCATTGCACTTAGTACATCGAGATTGCAGTAATTCTAAAGGTGCATTCAAATGTTCTTCTTCTTCTTTTGGCTGCTCGCGTTAGGGATCACCACAGCAGATCATCTTCTTCCATATCTTCCTGTCTTCTGCATCTTGTTCTGTTACACCCATCACCTGCATGTCCTCTCTCATCACATCCATAAACCTTCTCTTAGGTCTTCCTCTTTTCCTCTTCCTTGGCAGCTCTATCCTTAGCATTCTTCTCCCAATATACTCAACATCTCTCCTTTGCACATGTCCAAACCAACCCAATCTCGCCTCTCTGAGGTGCACTCACATATAATGGACATAATTATACTATAATACAGTGCAATTTAATACAATACAAAAGAATAACTAAATGTTACACTTAGGTATATTGCACATATGAAATTGAGTGCAATAGTAGAAATAGATAAATAATATAAAGGGCAAAGAATTTAAGCATGTCCTTGTAGTGTAAGAGTGACTGTTGTTCATTGTCAATCATTATAAGTGTTTAGTAGTATTCAGTTCTCGTATGGCTCTGAGGTATAAACTGTTCCTAAATCTCTTTGTCCTTGATTGGATGGACCTGAACTGCCTCCCAGATGGCAGCAACTCAAACAGGTGATGTCCACCATGAGAAGGGTCTTTCATGATATTGACTGCTCTGTTGAGGCAGCGAGAGCCTAAGAGTCCCTCCAAAGAGGGCAGGGTACTACAGCCAATATTTTTTCTGGGCAGAGTTTATAATCCTCTGAAGGGCACTCCTGTCTGCCAATGAGCTGCTGGCATGCCACACAGAAATGCAGTATGACAGCACACTCTCAGTGAAGCAGCGGTAAAAGGACACCAGCAGCTTCTCCTTCAGGCTGTTTTTACTTAGGATCCTCAAGAAGTACAGTCTCTGTTGTGTCATCTTGACTGCCACTGTGGTGTTTTTGGACGCAGAGAGATCTTCTGCAACGTGTACACCCAGAAACTTGAAGGCAGGAGGTCTTTCCACACAGTCTCCTTTGATGTATATTGACTGTAGGGCACAATCTGTACAATTTAGACGAGCCAGTCAGTGCAACTGGAGGTCCCAAAGAAAACTCACATGGACATGGGGAGAATGTGCAGACTGAGCTGGGCTGAGGTTTCTACCCAGGAGTCTGTTGATGTGAGGCAGCGGCACTATCAGTTCTGATATTTTGTCACCCCTGGACTATAATACTTGCATTAAGAAATAATTCTTTTTGAAAACAGTTTCATTATTTTTTTATACGGCAGATGTCCTTAGAAAAGAGGCTAAAGAATTATCTGCTGTAAGCATTTCTTTATAATGAAATCTTCTCTGCATGGCTGTGAGAAAAACTACTGCAGTAAAGCTGTCAGCTCTTACTCCTGAAGTAATTGGCACCTCGCTTCTACATTTCCTCCCTTGGATTTGTAAAAAGGATCTATCTCGTCTGTTGTTAAAAGAAGATTTCAGTGGCAGCCATTAAGGCAGTTCTTTGCTTCTTCTGTCCAAATCCATGCTGCAGGGTATCAAAAACCATGGCTTGAAATAGGATTTTGTGATCTGCTTTCAACACAGGGAATGTGTCATTACCCCATACTGTACTTAGGAAATACATGCACTTACTAGGAACTCAGCCTTCCACAAAGATGTGCAGGTTCGTTACTTGCTGATTGGAAATTGTCCCCCCCTCTGGGGAGTGGAGGGGGGCGTATGTGTTAGTGGGTCCTGTGGTGGACTGGTGTCCAGTCCAGGGTTATTTCCTGCCTTGTGCCCAGTGCTGCCAGTATAGACCCTGGTCCCTCTATAAACCCAAATTGGCTTAAGCAGGTTTAAGAATGGTATGCCATGTACAGTAAATTCAGAAAATATTCAGACCTCTTCACTGTCTACACAGTTAGTTAAGTTGTAGAATTGATTTAACAAGGATGTCCTTGCCATTTTCATCATTCTTCACTCAATAACCAATAATGACGATCTAAAAACTAAGCAATGTACAGAAGCATCCAAAAAAGCTAGTAAAATGTTAGGTTACATCATAAAAACCGTTGAATTTAAGTCAAGAGGACGTTATGCTAAGACTGTATAACGCACTAGTTGAGACCACATCTGAAGTATTGTGTGCAGTTCTGGTCACAACACAGGTGGCACACAGACTTGTAGTTACTTAAAATGTCTCTAGTTAAGGCATCATTGGTTCTCAGCTTTCTTCAGAACAGGCCTCAAGCCTGCCTCAATATGGCTGAAGCTGTGCTCTTCATTGTGCTGTTCTTGTCAGTTCATGGTGTGATGGTCTTCATCAGTTGTTAACAAGAGAAAGATACTTCTACATCATCACAGGTTAGCAAGAGATGCTTCATCATATGTTGGTTAGTAAGAGAAAGAATGTGGCTGAACAAGCAGATTTATGGGTTTTCTGTCCAACCCCTACAGCCAATAGGACATCATGGTACTTAGAGGCCTCTGAGACAAGCCAATTCCAAACAGCCATACTTCAGACCAATGGGGGAATAGAACATCTTAACACCTACCAACCCAAGACCATATGTTAAGCTAACCTGGCTTTGTGTGGGGGATGAGAGAAAGACTTTAGCAGAGAAATACTCATTAAACTGGTTTAAGACACATCCCCCAAATCCTGTCGTAAAATTACAAAGAGACTTAGTCGTAAAATGGGGGGGGTTATTGGGCTGGGCAAACAAGAATGCCTCTCACCAAAGTAACGCTAAATTACATTGCTTTGCCTAAATTGCAAATAAAGACATACAAAACATTTATCAAGTTATATGCAAAATCTCAAATCACAACAGTATCAAACCTCTTTAGTCTCGAGCAGACTGTGTGGATATCTATTCCAGGTCTTCAAAATTCTCAAATGCATTAATAAAGAAGATCCAGGAACATTCTTTCAGCTTAAGGGTGGATCACGTAGCAAAGGGCATCAGAAATTAAGGGGAAGTAAATTTAAAAGTGGAGCCAGGAAGCACTTCTTTAAGCCAAGAGTTGTGGGACTCTGGGACAAACCACAGAGGCATGGAGTTGAAGCAGAAATGTTAATAACCTTTAAGGAGAATCTGGCTGAGATATTGGGACAGCTTAGTTATTAGCTAAACAAATGGGCTTGATGGACAGAATGGTCTCCTCCCGTTTGTCAAATTTCTTATGTATTTAGAAAGTTTTGCAGATTTCTTTAAAAATGGAAATCTATCATTCATGAATGTATTCAGGCCCCTTTGCTGTGGCACTCCAAATTGTTGTCAGGTGGATCCTGCTTGTTTAAACGTTGAGATGTTTCTAGAACTTGATTGGAGTCCACCTGTAACACATTAACTTCATTGGACATTGTTTAGAAAGTCACATTTGTACCCATATATAGAAGATCCCACAATCCACACTGCATGCCTGGATGAAAACCAAGCCATGAAGTTCAAAGACCTCTCTATAGACCTCTGTGATCAAATTTTGGATAATGGAAGCCACTCTTGAGGAGTAAGTTTGCCAAACAGCATTTAAAAGACTCTGAGATGATAAGGAAAATGATTGCTTGGTCTGATACGACAGAATTGCAACTGTTTGGGCAGAACTCCATGCACTATATCTGACAAAGACCAGGTACTGTCTTAGGTACCTGCCTAATACCATCCCCTATGGTAAAACATGGGGTTAAAGCATCATGCTATGGGGGTGCTTCTCAAGTGGGACAGGGAGGATGGTCATAACTGAGGAAAGAATACATGCAGCCAAATACAGAGATGTCCTCTCCAGAGTGCACGCCATCTCAGACTGGTGCAAAGGTTCACCTTTCAGCATGACAATGACCTGAAGCATACAGCCAAGACAGCACTGGAGTTGGGTCAAGTCTCTGACTGTTTGGCAGTCAAAGCCCATTGAACATCTTTGAAGAAACCTGAAAATGACAGTTTACAGACGCTTTCTAGCCAATGTAACTGAGCCTGAGAGGATCTGCCAGGGATAAACAGCACAAATCCAGGTGTGTCCAAAGCTCATAGAGACTTAGCCAAGAAGACTCAAAGCTGTTATTGCTGCCAAAAACCTAAGAAGAATCAAAGCGGTTACTGCTGCCAAAAGGGGCTTCTGCAAATGCTAATTTAAGGGTCTGAATACTTCTATGAATAAGGGAGCTCAGTTTTTAATTTTTAATACATTTAGAAACCTTTCTGAAAACATGGTTTCACTTTGTCATTATGGGCTATTGAGTATGGCATTTTTCTTTCTTTCTTTCTTTCTTTCTTTCTTTCTTTCTTTCTTTCTTTCTTTCATCTGCCTGCCTCCACTCCTCCTCCAGCCAGCTTTACCCTCCACCTCCCAGCTCTGACTTGTCTCTATGAGATCGGTGGCTCCTTTTTAAGCCACACTCGGGAGCATTCCAAGTGGCTCGTACGGAGGTCTGGACTTGCCCCCAGGTGTAGCCGAAAGTAGGAGTCTGCAGCTCCCGCATCTCCCCCTATCCACGGAACCCAACAGGGCTCCGACAAATAGTAATTCCTATACAACTCTTTGGGAATCCGAGGCGCCGTTGCAACCCACGGGGGCTGCCAAGTAACAGTTTGGGGTAAACAGCACCCTCTTCAAAAAACCATCTTCCCCTGTCCTTCCTTTAAGTAGGTGTCCAGGCTGGGTAAAGAAGCCAGCCATCCCTCACAAAGTATCATTTTGAATTGCAAAGTGATCACTTCAGGGGTGACATGATGGTGCAGGGCTCAAAGCCTAGGTGGGTTTCTGTCTGTGTGGAGTTTTCACATTCTCCTCATGTCTACATGGACTTTCTGCAGGTACTAAAGTTTTCCTCCTAAACCCCAAAAATGTGTGTGTTATATATCCTGCCTGCTCTAATCTGCTGTTTTGTAGCTGTGAGCGGCCCTGAGATGGACTGGCGCCCCGTCCAAACTTGATGTGATGCTGCCGGGAAAGGCTGTGGTGCCCCAAACAGCCTTAAATTTGGAGTAAGAGACTTCACTTTATGCAGCATTCAGCCCTCAATCTTACATTCTTATTTAATTATTGGTGTTTTGGGATGTGTCACCCAATATAATTGACAATGCGCATGCAATATCAGCAAATTGTTATTTTACTTTGTTATGCATGACACTTAATTTAGCTGTGCAATGTACTCTGCAGACTGTTTAATATTCTGCTCTGCTCCAGCTTGCTGTAGAATGCAAATAGTTTTTGATAGGTACAAATAGTACCATTTAATAAAAAGTAAATTAAGAAGATACTGAAATGACTTAGATAAATGATCCTGTTTACATGACAGCAAAATGAAGAGCCGAGTACAAACAGTGTATGTTATGTTTAGATTAACGCAATAATAAATATTTTAATTCTGTACAGCATTATTATATAGATATCATCCACATTAGTTCAGATAGCCATGCTCTCCTCTCATTTATCAGGACTGATCAGTTTTGATCAAGTTCTTTATTTCTGTACCACAGAGCAAAACAAGTTCTCTATTTAATACATTTAGGAGAAATCTAACATATTAAAGGTATATGGTCGCAAAAAAAATCACTGAATTACAAGCACCTCTGATTTTTGTTCCTCATTACTAACAAATGCCAATGCAAATGGTAACAAAGAACTGAAGATGATAGCAATGAGATTAGTACAAATATATCACTCCTGCATTCTGATTCTTAGCATGATGACAGAAGTCACAAAATCAATTAAAATGTTCAAGCAAATTATAGAAAAAACCCACATCTAAATCCATTAAGTAGTTCTCTCGTTTGCTAGCTAAGCGGAGGTAAGTTATGCCCCGAGACTGTCACTTGAATGAGAAGGGTCCGTCCCCTCTCCCCTCAGTCTGCTGCGTGTTTCTCAGATTCACACAAGTAAATCAGTACCTCAAGTGAACTATGATACGTAACACGATGAGAAAAGTTGCAAAATCAACCGGAATGTTCACGCAAATTATAGAAGAAAACCCGATATAAATCTGAAAAGCGGACAGACATACATTGGATTTTATAATATAGAGAGATTAGATTTGATAAATTTTATTAATCCCAAGAGTATATTTAAGATGCATGTCGCAGCAGACACATAATAAACAAGAATACAAAGTCACTGAACAAATAATACAGCCAATCAATCAATCGATAAGTAAATACAAGTAAACTTAACAAGTGCATCTGCGTGAATCGAGTCTGCTGATAGCACTGGGTAGAACAAAAAAAAAAAAACAGAACCGTGGAATGATCCTGCGGCTAAAAGTGTTCCAAGAGAGCACATCCTGGAGGGGATGAAAGGGATTTTTCATAATGGCATCCATTTTTGCCACCATCTTGTTTTTCACAACAGTTTCCAGAGTGTGAGTGGGATTCTCCCTGTGATGGCACAGGCTTTCCTGATAAATTTGCTCAGACATTGTGCTTCTTTTGTGCTCAGGTTGCTTCCTCAGGTGACTGCAGCGTGAAACACTACACTGGCTACTATGGGCTGGTAGAACATTTCCAGCAGCTTGCTGCATACATCAAAAGACCTGAGTCTCCTTTGGAAGTCCTCTGAATGGTGACTGGTCTCAGAAGCTTCTTGACACACTGGAAGTCCACTACCAGCTCTTCTGTCTTGCTGATGTTGAGTTGCAGGTTGTCATCCCTGCACCACAAGATGAAGTCCTCCTCAACCATCCTGTACTCTGACACATCTCCATTATTAATGCAGCCTATGATGGAGGAGTCATCTGAAAATCTGTGTAGGTGGCAAGTGCTGGTATTGTGCTGGAAGTCTGTTGTGTAGTCAGTAAACAGGAAGGAAGACATGACAGTTCCTTGAGGTAGTGCAGTATTACACACCACCATTTCTGACACCCAATCCCTCAGCCTCACAAACTGCTGTCTGTTAGTCAAGTAGTCCATCATCCAGGAGATTGTGTGAGCATCACAATTTGAAGCATTGAGCTTCTTCTTCAGTTGAGAGGCAGAATGGATATTTTAAGCTCTGGAAAATTCAAATAACGTGATCCTGTCTGTGGTACCAGCAGAGTGGGAATAGACTCTGTGGAACATGTAGATGAGAACATCATCCATACCTATAGTATATGTGCCTGATAGGAAAACTACAAAGGATCCCGGTGTTCTGAAACCTGGGGTCGGTCTATCTATCTATCTATCTATCTATCTATCTATCTATCTATCTATCTATCTATCTATCTATCTATCTATCTATCTATCTATCTATCTATCTATCTATCTACATCAGGCAAACTGTAGTACGAGTTCTGTGGAGCAGTTTTATGACCAGTCCCTCAAAGGTCTTCATGATGAATGAAGTAAGAGCAACTGGTCTGAAGTTCTTGGGATCACTGGAATGCCCTTTCTTTGGCACTGGACCACACAGGATGTTTTTCACAGCTGGAAATAAGTAAATATATTTTTGTAGACTCTTTTAGTGTCTAAGTTGTCTTAGACTGTTTTAGTGTCTAATGTGTAAAACGTTATGGAAAAAAAAAATGGCCGCCTTAAATAGCTATACTTTCTATTTTTTCTTGCACAGTGAAAGTCCTGATGCTGTCACCAAATGCTACTTTATTGTACATTCACACTGAGATAATCCTAGCTGCACAAATTGCATGATTAATAAAACAATTAAAATACATACACAGTACGAAGATGTACTCATACTGTACTGAGACTTTCTGCATACTGTCGAGAAAACAGAGTAATGTGTGCCATGCATTTTAGTGTCTTTATATAGAAAATATAAAGGACTCTGCATTCTCTGGAACCCTGAAACAGTCGCATTACAATTTGCAAGGTTCAAGAAGGCAGGTGCTGACTTCCAGACCATTAAATAAATCAAGGCTCACAGATGATAAGGGGGGATCATGGAGAGGGACACAGCACACGGCTGTAAAAGATGATTGGGAACAGTGGAAGAGCAACCAAGACTTGTGGCTGTGGCTATTCAATAACTGTTACTTTACAAGGCATTTCCCATGGCAATAAGAGCAGGAAGGTGATTCTTCTGAAAGTACGGCAATGGATCATTCATTGTTAAATAAATAAACAAACCTTTTATCAAGTTTTATTCTCATTCGGTGTGTGTGTCTCAGTCTTTCTATCTCAGTGTTTGTAACAGATGTTGTTGCAATCGAGTGGCAATAATTATGCGCCGTGTAGCACAGTACCCTACCTTATCATGTTTTCTTTCTTTTTCTTCTTCTTCTTCTCCAGGCACTGGTGAATCTACATGGGAAAGGCACTACATAAATAAAATGCATTATTATTATTATTATTATTATTATTATTATTATTATTATTATTACGAAACTAAAGAAGCTTAAGCTTTAGAGCCCCTAATGCTGGAGTGGTCCCAGAAGCGACTTTAGTCCTCATTGCTTAAAAATTTTGGGTGTCTATTGTAGTATAGCGGTCCGGTGCCGCTAAGATTCACACCGTCGAGGTGACGGTGATTTATTTATTTTTTTAGTGGAGATTCCAGGGACGCAGCCAGCCTTGGCCCAACCCTCACTCACTCACAAACAGAGACAAAAAGCCACTGGAAATAAAACAGCAAATAAAGAATGTATTAATGATAAATGAAAACAACAATCCCAGCCCAGTTCCCCTTACAGTGATTACACATTAAATCCAACAAACCTCAAAGAATAACCACACACAGCAAAGCCCATGATAAAATGGCAACAGATGTAATGTAAAGATGAAGGTAAATAGTCCAGAGATCCGCACGTTGAAGTTGAATGTAAAAATAGTCCTACCGTTAGTTCCTGAAATGGTGAAAATGGGTGGATGGTTCAGGAGTGCTCCTTTCTTTACATGATGTCCATAAATCCACATACAGTCCTCACGTAACAGGCAGACAGCAGACAATCCAGACCCCAACCCAGAAACGATCCAGGACAAAAATGAGAGAGCACAGGTATTAGACAAGAACTTCAGATATGAACTATAAAATACTTTATTTTTTCCTTGGTCTCACTGGTCTCCTTTTAAACGCCATGCTGGCCTCGAAAGAAGACCAATCAGAGTCACTGCAGGGACTGTTGGAAGTTGCAGTTTCAAGCCCCAGTAGCACCATTACAGTATGAGAAAGGCTTTTAAAAAATGTAATATTCAATTGTAATTCATTAAAGTAGGTTTGATCAAAATCTAGGATGCAGTGTTCCAGTCTCTTTCCACAGTCCAAAGACATGCAGGTTAGGTGGAGTTAGAGGTTGGGAGTAAACGCTGATTACAGCACGTTGACGCACCCACCACATGGCGAACCCCCCAGATTGAAATCCGAATACAGTCGTGCAACGGGTGACACCTCAGCACCACACTGGAACAGTGTGAGGTTTTTTCAGTGGCTGGAGTGCCAATCCTGCCATCAACCCCCTCGTTTTCCCTACAGGTTGGAGGACTTACATGCAGGGCTGGATGCAGGTTAATGGCATACCCAGGATGGAGCAATTGCAGGTTAAGGGCCCGATGGAGTAAAGCAGAGTCTCTTCTCACACAGCCAGCTTATAATTGTGTGTGTTTGCCCTGTGATGAATTGGCACCCTCTCCAGGGTTTGTTCCCACTTTGCCCCCTCTGCTGGCTAGGATAGGCTGCAGCACCCTCCATGACCCTGTTCAGTACTAAGCGAGTTAGAAAAAGACTGAGTGACTGAGATGTATTGGTTATTTTATTAACAAAAATTGTGATGATCTGTTGTGAAATAACATCACTGAAGAAGATAACAGTGGTTACCCAAACCTCATTGCTGGTTGCAAAGGGGCCTCTATAACAGTTCAAGCTTCATGCCCAAAAATGCAATCTAGGTCCGCCACTGTCTCCAACTACTTTGAATATTATTATTATTATCATCATCTTTATTGTGAAGTCTTTGCATTAGTATCAGAAAAGTACAAAATTTCATCATGAATGACAGTGGTGGAAAGGGAAGCCATATAATCGTGATGTCATTCATTCTCTGTCGTGGCCTCCTACTTCTACTAACACCGGGACATTTTGTAAATACTTCTCATGTCCTACTCTGTGGAAGGACAAATTCTTATCCTAACCAGACTTTTAATGCAGTTTGCTTAATAAATACAGACCCAGGTCAGTCGAGGTGTTAGGCTAGCCATTCTAATTAAAAATAGAAAACAAACTACAGTAAGGATAGTCCTTATCTTGAAGTGCCATACTTCAAAAACCATCCTAAAAAGCAAAGAGCCCATCTTCCTCTTTTCGACCGTCGCTGTCTTGCAGGTCTGTGACTGGGATTGTCAGCCTGTGTCATCCTGCTAATGGTTTGCTCAATGAAGACGTCACAGCATTAATCCCAAAACAGACATGCAACAAAAGCCCTGTACACTTACACTTACTCGTTCAGGAGAAATAAATCAGCTCTGAGAAAAACAGAATGCTTACTGCTTAAGAATTAAATCTTTTTGAAACCTCCAGACTATTTTTGAAACATAGTGGTTCAGTGTCATGTGAGCAGAATAAAAACGATTTCCCATATGGAAGGAAGAGGTCAATTTTCTGAAATCAGATCAATTGGCTCATCATGGCTGATGTGATAAAAAGGCAGCATTGTGCTAATTCAGCCCCCTTTTGCTCGTCCCTCTCCCTGGTGATTTTTATCTCCCAGTCATATCTTTTTCATTGCTTTCCTCCTTTTCTGCAGAGAGGCTGACTCTTGAGGCAAGTCTTATTTATGTGGTAGATCAATGACGTCTCAGTGGTTCTGACCACAGAAAACTTATTGCAGGCACCCGCGTTTACTCTATCCAAGTCAAAAAAAAAAATTAGAAAATTCAGAAATAGCCGACATTCAAAAAAATTGAAGTAACTGTGGCACTGCTTTTACTTAACTAAGATTGTTTTCTATTTGTGATAAAATATATGAAAGAAATCCAGCTATTTTTGTGACTATTTTTGATTTTCTATAATATTATTGCCTGTGCCATTACATAATTTGCTCAAAATTCTGTTACAATTTCCATTTGAACTGTGTCAGCTGTGAAGGTTTCAAAGCAGCTAATGGACATTTTATATTAGTGTCGTTTTAAGTTTTCATAAAGTCCTTTAAAAAAAAAAATTAAGATGCTTAGATTAAATATATTTGCTAAACTACAAGTGTGTAGGCATAATGCTGTACCTAAGGCCTCTTGAAAAAACGACTCGCTGCGGCTCCTTCCACATTCCAAAGTCTCTGGGCCTGCAGGTACGAATTGTGGAGATGTTCCATGTCTGTGATGTTTAGCTGAAATGGCTGCAGAGCATTTAAAAATGCTTCCGAGTTTGTGCAGTGAGGTTTTACAAACCTTCCTTTAAATCAAAGTGAGATCTTATGAAATTAATAAAACTGGTTCATATGTTTGTGCGGCAACCACCACCTGCGGTTTGCTAAACTTTCTTGGCAGTTACCAGTGATTCTGCTGAACTTGCATGACATCAGATTTGTCGAAAATGCAGAACTGTGCGGGGATTTACATTATTACGTTGGGGTGCTGTGCAGGCAGCCTTTTACAGAAGCTCTCTCTTTCTCTTCTTTTCGGAGTTTTTGTTAAGATTTTTTTTAACAATTTTTAAATATTAATGCTAAGTAAGATTAGGTGTCATCTGCCTTCTAGATTTTTAAATAGAAGATATGCCACTGTCATCACAAACCCAAACACTGGCTCATCTCATCTGACTTTCAGACAAGCCGTGAATGATCTGAAGGCTACCTTAAGACTACAACATCTGAGAATGTAAGGCACTCTGGGAAGTGTTATCTATTTCCTTACCCAGATGGTAACTACCACCTAAGCATCTATGCCACAACACATCACAGGGCAAAGATCCAGAAAGAGGATAAAAGTAGAACACTGTGGCATGTTGGGTACTTTGGACAGCTAGCATAAACTTCTTATTTCATACGCTATTTTAATGCTAGATGAGTTTAATGTGATATGATCATAAAAAATGGAATAGGCAAGAGGGAGACTGGATATCTATGAAATGAGCAATGGTATCAAAAAAGCAGATCACAATAAGAACTAAATTGTGTAATGTAGGCATTGAAATACTCACTACATTTGTCCACATTAATGTCTAGAGAAATAAGTGACATTGTCAGTGGGAATATTTATTAACTCAGCAACAGAAATGATTCACTCTGTTACCAAGACTCTCATGATGAATCATTCCAACCTTAGAATTCAGGTGACTTCAACCAGGGGAACTTTGGAAAGAACAAACCTTTGCATGCTCCATTTGTGGACACAACAAGCAAAAATAGCTTTGTCTAAATTTTAATACCTATAAATGTAAACCTGTGGTACAACTGGGTAGATCTGATCACATCTTACTCCTACCTACAAGTGGTTAAGTGGTGGCTCTGTGCCCATGGATCTGTGCTGGTATCTGGAAGGTTGCTGCTTCAAATCCCGTTACTGCCAAAAGGGATTCTACTCCATTCGGCCCAAGAGCAAGGCCCTTTACTTCAAAATTGCCTTAATGGCTAACATTGCACTCTAATCCCAAAAGGTCATGCAAAAAGTCAGGGATTAACAAAGTATATCAAACTAAAAAAAAAACAAATTCTGTTATCAGACGGCAGCAGCTCTCTTTTTATCCAAGACAGAAGTTCTTGTGTGTGTTTGGGGGCTTATGCTTTGTTATAATGTTTATATTTTTCTTGACCTCTTACAAAGTTTAATTTCCCCTTGGGAACAAATAAAATCTATCTATCTACCTACTTACTTCGGCAAACCCAGCAAAATATGTTGACATTATTGAGGTAGGAGAAACTGAACTAGTTTTGAGTGTATTTAATGAGCCAATGGTCTTTTAAATGTCTCTGGGGGCTTGGGAAGCATCTGTCACTTATGTTGGACTGATTATTGTCACCAAAATGTGCGACCTTAGCTGTTAGGCAGTAATAGTAGCCATCACTCCACTGTTCTGTGCCAGTAAAATTATACTCAGAGTTCACAATACAGTGGAATCTCGGTTCACGACCATAATTTGTTCCAAAACTCTGGTCGTAAACCGATTTGGTTGTGAACAGAAGTAATTTCCCCCATAGGATTGTATGTAAATACAATTAATCCGTTCCAGACCATACGAACTGTATGTAAATATATATTTTTTTAAAGATTTTTAAGCACAAATATAGTTATATAATAATAATAATGTAGTAGGTTATAGTAATAGTAAACTGAATGTAAAAACATTGAATAACACTGAGAAAACCTTGAACAACAAAGAAAACGAACACTGCAATAGTTTGCGCTATAGCGCTGTGAACCGCTCGTTTTAAGCACAGGGAAAAAAATGAACATTTGAAAAATCTGTAATTTAATAAACCACCAAGAAAAGTAACATTGCAACAATGCACACTACGAACTGATCGCTGTAAACAGAAGTGAAGTGGAGGTTAAAATCCAATAGAAAAAAGTCTTCATTAAATACAACGAGGTTAAAACAATGCTCGGATCTGTCTGTTTAAAAACAAGCCTGGTGCATTTTTTAAATGCCTTCTCAGCCTTATGCGTCCAGCAGTCTCTCTCTCGCTTGCTCCCGTGCGCGTTTGTGTGTCTCTCTCGTTCGCTCGCATGTTTGTGCGTGTCTCTCGCGTGTGCGTGTCAGTATGTGTGTGTGTGTGTGTGTGTGTGTCTGTCTGTCTCTCTCGCTCGCTGCACAGGGAATGCACAAGGAGAGACTGAACACATGTGGAAATCATCAGTGCGCACAAACTGAAAGGGAAACTGGCTTGTTCGTATACCGAGTGTGTGGTCGTGAACAGATGCAAAAGTTTGGCAATCTTTTTGGTCGTAAACCGATTTGTATGTGTTCAGAGACGTTCGTGAACCGAGGTTCCACTGTACTTTGAGCCCTTTATATTTCTCTGCATCTCCAAAGCTCCTTTCACTAAGGCAATCTAACACGACATAGCCTTCAATGCAATAAATCAGTGATATCAGTGACGTGCGGTGAGGTTCATGGCTGGTGAGGCACTGACTCCTTTAGAGTCAAATTTACAAATATATGAACTCCAAAGAGTAGCTTATTCACTATTCTTTACACACACATAAGTAAGGCACATATTTGATTAAGAAAGAACATTACATTTATAGCGGCAAGACAGAACGGAGAGAGCGCATTTGCCCTGCACCCTCCATGTCTATGTGTTCTAAATTTGCTGTTGCAATTTCACAATTCATACTCATTCAATACAACGGAAAGTATAGAGTGGTATATAAAAAAAGGATTTCAATTTTTACCTTAATTGAAATATTTAGTTGTTTTTAAAAGCTTTTAACTCTGATCCTTTAATTAATTTGAATATGGACTGTTCAACAAAAGGATAACAAGGAAGAATATTTTATTTAAGGTCAAAATTTAGTTTTTAAATATTGGATTACCTTTATTTGTAAATGAAGCCCATGCACCATTCTTCTCCACGAAAATCTACATCAGTTTCTTGTAAAAGTCCTCCTTATTTTCCTTTAGTTTTAAAAGTCTTAATCTTCCATTTTGCCAGTCAGTCGGAAAAAAAATATTAAACAAATGGACTGTTGCAGTGCACTTGACTTTCTGATATCGCTAACTTATTGGCGTCTCTGCATAGAAGAACAGCAGCAACAAGCACCTGTTAGGCTCACATGCACCCCCTTTAGGGTGGCACAGTACTGTCTGCCTCACCTTGTGATCTGATCAGCAAAACTAAATATGTCTCACACATTCATTATAGATAATAGCCAGACTGTTGAAAGTCAGTGTGTATAATAAACATGTCTGTGAACATTATGTTGGTGACAGACAGAGAGACAGCAACAGGCACTTGCTAATTGCATGCATCAGCCCCGTGTGTGAGGGACAGCGCAGTCCAAAGTGAGGTAAGGCTCGTCACTGCTGCACCTTGCGTTTCTCCCCTGTATTTGAACAGGAAATGCGCCAATTCAGTGATTTTGACTATAAAAATGATCAAAATTATTGGAATCATACAGAAAACAAATTTATAGCACAGACCAGTGGGCACATTTATTTTATTTCATCATTTTTAGTTTTTGTACTTTTCATAATGATAGGTGAGTGCCTCCCCTGACTGCATGTCCCTGAGTGTTATATATATGGTACTGCTGTTTCTGTCACTGCTTGATCTGTGCTACGTATTGTGGAGCATTACAGGCATAATCTAGCAGTGAAGACAAAATGTACAATGCATCTATGCAGAATAACAATGTGTTCATCTAATATTCTCATTATGCTCAACTAATGTGCCCCGTAAATAAAAAATAATATGAGGTTTGCTTTTTTTTGGTATAAATCTAGCTGGAGTATTAATCGGGTAGTGACCTCATGAATTCATGAAGAACACTGGGTAGTACTGTAAAGTGTAAGGTGCAAGAGGCTTATAGTATTTGTGGAGATCAGCCCGGACACAGACAGACACAGAGACACAAATCCCAAAAGCACACGTTTTATTCTTCCCAAAGCCTTTTTACAACACAGCACACAGTGCACCAATCAGCCAAAATTAAACTCAGTCCTTTATTTTTCTGTTGTCTTCTTCATCTTTTCTCCTTTTGTCTTTTCTCCACTCCTCTCCCGCAAGCTCTGTCCCCTACCTCCCGACTCCGGCTCTCTGAATGGAGTGAGGCGGCCCCTTTTATATTGCACCCGGAAGTTCTCCAGGTGCGCTTTCATTAGCTTCTGGCAGCACTCCTGGGTTTGGCAGAAGTGCTGCATGGGCTCTCTTAAGTACTCCAGCTTACCCCGGATTTTCTTCTGGCAGCCGGAAGTGCTGCCATCCAGGGCTCCGCAATTGTCCAGCCCATGGGCCCCAGCAGGGTTGAGCTTCCAAACTCCGATCCCGTGGCCCCGATACAAACCAGGGGGGCTGCCCTCTCATATCCGGGGGGAGGTATCGTCTCTCTCCCGGTCCTTCCATAAGAAAGGCGTCCAAGCCGGGCAAGGGTCCCAGGCGTCCGCCACATACTCATATGTGAAAGGTCTATACGTGTGCAATGCAAATCTGGCAGGTAACACAGATCAAGTTGTGACATCTCCATCCAGCATGGCCGTTACAGCTCTGTCATGTCACACTGGTCTCTAAAGCATCATGGGGTGCTGGGAAAAAAAAGCTGGCCCAAATTCTCCAGAAGAAAATCAGTGAACAAGTGCAAACATAGCAAATTTGCTGCAAGAAACAATTTGAAGTGTTTCATCAATCAACACAAATACTTCCTTGTGATCAGTCAGTAATTTGTGCAAAATTGAATTGGCAGAAGAATTTCATTCTGCAAAATGTTTTGTGAAATTATAATGCTTCACAGCCAGCAAAATTTACAAAACTGACACAGGAAGAAAGGAGTTTCATTTCAATTTGGGAATTCTTTCATGTACTAATTCAGTATGTGCCTGCCTATCATTTTGTGTTTTAAATAAATTGAAAAAAAATCACTGGTGTCATTTCCTATCACATGTAGACATTTTCTTGTGCTGTGAGAAGTGTGTTGTGGTTGTTCTGTCAGTACGATGCTCACTTGCTAATTATACTAACCATCTTTGTAACTGCAATGATAAAGATGTGTCAGAGATGTTCTGCCAGAACGAAACAAACACAATTATTTAAGAGAAGGCCCAGGAGAAGAAACTGTCATGAACTAGAAGTCCCAAAGCACATAAATCATAAGTTCTAAAAAGCACTTCCAAAAATGCCCATTAGAGGGGGATATCACTGTGAACCCCCGGTTAGTAATATGGGCAAGCACCGAATCTTCATAAAATCAAAACGTTTATTTTCACAAAATGCTCTTCAAAAACAGTGAAGCTCCATAGACCAACAACAACAACATTTATTTATATAGCACATTTTCATACAAAAAAACGTAGCTCAAAGTGCTTTACAAAATGAAGAATAGAAAAATAGAAGACAATAAAAAATAAAAATAAGTCAACATTATTTAACATAGAATAAGTAAGGTCCGATGGCCAGGGTGGACAGAAAAAACAAAAACAAAAAAAAAAAACTCCAGACAGCTGGAGAAAACCACATGAACCAAGTTAACTAAGACAATCCAGTATAAACAAATCCCAAAAGAGCAATCCAGAAACATAGACAAAAACAGAGCAATAAGATTCAAAAATCCAGAAATCTAATAAATATATGAAGCATAACTCCCTAGCATGATCAAAACGAACCACCAGGAACTGTGGCAGACCGTCCAGATTTATAGGGCAGAGGGCAGGTAAGTGATATACACAGACATATCCAAAAATAAAACATGATGTACATAATCAACATAACTAATAGAATTAAACATAAACCAAAGAGACACAAAGTTTGAATTTGATCCCCAGCCTGGGAAGGAACCCTGGCAGAGACATGGCCATAGACTGTAGTTAGTCAGTCAGTCATTCACCAACCCACTATATCCTAACACAAGGTCACGGGGGTCTGCTGATGCCAATCCCAGCCAACACAGGGCACAAGGGCAGGAACAACAGCCCACTGCATGCCACACACACACTCATCAAGCACACACTAGGGACAATTTAGGATCGCCAATGCACCTTACCTGCATGTCTTTGAACTGTGGGAAGAAACCAGAGCACCCGGAGGAAACCCACGCAGACACATGGAGAACATGCAAACTCCACACAAGGAGGACCTCTGAAGCGAACCCAGGTCTCCTTACTGCGAGGCAGCAGCACTACCACTGCCACTGTGTCACCCTCATAGACTAAATCAAAGCCAAAAAAGCTAAAAGAAGGCCAGTGAATAAACGGCGCTGGTTTAAGTAGAGTAGCACTGGAGGGCGTAGCTCCAACAAAGCAGCACTACTGTTTCCTCTCACAACACAGAGAAAAATGACTTTTTATTAACAGGGACCCCAACTCTTCGTATTTTTCCTGCCGTCTTATCACTGAGGATAGGTTCAGCAAACAGATGAATAGAAAGATGCTATATCTCATGGGGATATGAATGAATGAATGAATGAATGAATAGATAAAGGATGCATAGATGGATTGATGGATTGGTCCAAAAATAGATGAATCTGTTCCATTATTTTTAGGCTAGAAAGACAAAGGCTTTACGATAAGGTTGTTATATTCACCAGTCATGGCACTGGAGAGTGGTGACATGTTACATGTTGATTAGAACATGTGAGAAAGAATTTTACTGTATTTGGCACATGCGCCAGTAAAGACCCTGTTAATCTGTACAGATGGATGGATACATGGATTGGCCAGATGGTCCCGAGCACAAGTTCATTAAACCAATGGGTGGATGAATGACTGCAGAAAATTGATTTATTATTATAATATTATTATTATTTATGATCAATGAATGAATGAATAGATTTGAAAACAAAAACTGATGATGTGAAGTGTCAGAACGTGGCCATGAAAATCCTTTTTATTGGTATAGCTGTGCCCTCACTAATCGAAAAACAAATGACAACAGAACTACCGTGATGTTAAACACAAAATGTCAGACTCCTTGAGAAGATATAAAATTCATACGCACGTGGAACACTGATTTTTCCTGTAATGTCTGTCCCCTGGGGCGCAGAGCTTGTTTGATGTGTTTATTTCTCCCGTAAAGCTGTCAGCTTCCTTTGAAAAAATGCACAGGGAACATGAGTCATTGACAGATTTCTTTGTTACTGTACATTTATAGACAACTCAAAAATCTAAGCTTTGCATCTGCTCTAGCATTAATATGACTTGAAGTTTTTTTTTTTGAGTTCTGATTTACATTAAAATGGAAACAGAATGTTATTATAATTATCACAATTCTGCCTTAAGAATATCATAACTACAGCAGACAAGAACACAAAAGCAATTATTGGAAGAACTCCACTAACACACTAAGAAAGTGAAAATTGCATGAATTACACAGTAAGCTCACTGTATTGCAGCATATGTTGATTTGAGAAAGATGTCAAAATTAGAAAAAAACAAAATAACCTCAGTCTTATAGCAAACACATGTCTATTATTTAGTTTCCCATATGCCACTTTGCAATGACTAGACCTCAGCCATCCTACACAGCCACTTTTCTCCCTTAAACATTTAAGGCCATTAACATTCCTACTACTGGATTCAGGAACATGTAGCTTGCCAGCAGCCATGCCACTCACACTTCAATCCATTTGAAGCTAAGCATGTTTGGACCCGGCCAGTTCTTGGATGAGACAAACCACAAAACATTTGGGTTGTTGCTGGAGGAAGTGTTAGTGAGTCCATCAGGCGGTTCTTAATCTGTGGTCTCTCTGTGGATCTTGAGGACCCAGAGCATTGGTAGGGACAACATGCTGAAATAAAATGGTGCCATCCTTTGGATGAAATGAAACTCTTCATGTTCACGTAAGTCCATGGGCATCTGTCAAAAAGAGTATGGTGTTCCCCGATGCCCTGGCTAAACTGCCCATCACAGTCTTGTCCATTCTGGCCCCCTAATTATAGCTAAAGTGTGTTGAGCCTGCCAGTGCAAAATGGCTGCCATTGCATCATCTAGGGTGTCGTACTCCGGTCCTCGAGGGCTGCAGTGGCAGCAGGTTTTCATTCTAACCATCTTCTTCGTTAGTGACCAAATTTTGCTGCTAATTAATTTCTTTTGCTTTAGTTTTGATTAACGTGACTCTCTTTAGATGTTTCTTTTTCCTTAATTAGCAGCCAAACAATAATGAGACACAAAACGAGTCGCCACATGACCAGCTCACCTGTGCCCATCACACAATGGCTGAAACTAAAGATAGGTAATGGTCTTTGTAAGGTTGATCTCCATTTTGTGTGTTCTTAGGTTAAACAGAAAATCAACAGTTTTATAAATATCTGCTATGGCAGGATGAGAGCAGCAACAAGTCATGATATTCAATAATGGCTTTAATTAACAGCAAGAATCGGCTTCTCATTAAGAAATTGGTTGGAATGAAATTGGTTGGAGTTTGAGGTTCCAGTTTAGCTGGTCATCTGTTGGCTTGTTTCACATCTCATTTCTGTTTGGCTGCCATTTAATGAAAAAAAGAATCAATTCAGAGAACTGAATCCTTAAAAACAGGGCTATTAAAATGAAGGGAAAAGGAGTTAATTAGCAGTGAAACCTGGCCACTGATTAGGAAAAGGGTTAGAATGAAAACCAGGCCTGGAGATCGTCACCCGTGATCTAGATGAATTGGCTCCCCATTGTCTATGTAAAGTACTCTGAGTAAGTTAAAAAAAGTGCTATACAAACGTAACTAAATATCTTCATTTTTATTAAATCTACTCGACAAGCACGATATCTACTTGTGTGGAGCGTGGAGCGTGCAGCTATTAAAACACTCACTTGTATTGTTGTAAGCTAAATGATTTAACTTTTCTATTACATGTAACTTGAATAATTGTCAGAATATATATCTACGCGCACAACATCAGCATAAAAAAAATCAAGCGTGAAGGGGCTCCCTTCCGTTAAGGCCCCGGGCCTGTTTGTCCCCCCCTGGCGGCAGGCCTGCCTACAGCATAACAAATTATGAAAAAGTCAAGAGGCCTGAATACTTTCTGAATTCTCTGTATATGAAAGTGAACACCCAGAACAGCAGTCGAGTGCACAGCTGCTTTATCTGTTGCCTTATCCTTGTAAGTAGAGGAGCTCATTTGGTGTACCAGCAGTAGTAGACAAGGTATAACAGAGCTAGACAACTTCATTATATTAGACCTTAGGCAATAAAGTCTCATTGAGGAATCATCTAATTAAATGTGTTGTACATTAATGCTAATGATCTGTGTAATAACAATAATATTGAAGCCTGAACTTGCAATAATTTATATTTATGATTATTAATCATCACAATTCCTCACACAGGCTTTTTCTCATAGCTATAACGGAGTCAAATGAAAATTAAAACAGCTGGATAACAGCGCAACAGAATAACAAGATAAGCAGGTTTTGAAAATAGAATAAAAGATTTATTGTAAATAAATTCAAAAGTGAATCAGCATTAGCACTGAACCATGCAGGGCTCCACTTTGAAACCTTTCTAATGGAGCACAACTGCCATTGCGTGAAAAACGCTTCATTGTCCCGTTTCACCATTTATTCTTCAAATAATCTTGCTTAGTTGCATATTTTAGAATCAAACATGGGCTTTAAAAGCTTAAGAAAGAAAAATAAACTGAAAAGATTTGTATTTTATTTTTAATCATAGTGGCCACTGTCAAACATGTAAGCAGCAAAAAAAGAAAAAGACCACCAATTCTAATTATTGTCTTGCATTACAGTCTGTCGGGCGGCTCTGTGGCCTTCAAGCAACAAAATCCCAAGAAACGACCAAAACCTGAAAAAATTCCAATTGATCACTTTATGCCCACAAACATTTTTCAATATGGTGTGTGACAGGACACTGACTGGTCTTGCTAAGGACAGAAGCAGAAGGAAAAAGAAAGACAACAGGAGACAGAACCGGCACAATCCGTATGCCTTAATGGAAATTTCTACAATAATGGTAGGACAAAAAATCAGCTTTTAAGGGGGTGTATGCCTCAGATGTTTACTAGGAGAACCCACTGTTGTGGTGGCTGGTTTCATGGCCACTGTAGGGCTGCCCATCTCCTATATGTGTAACCAGAGGAACCCTGGGGCACCACACCAATTTATAGAGTTTAACTACTCCAGGTTCACTGATCCTCAATAAAGATAATGGGGGACAAGAAAATGTTCCCAGAAAGCCCGGTTGGGAGTACAGGCTCCCTCAAAGGATATTTGAGTCCCTTTCCCTTTCATGTAGGGAAGAGAAGGTCAGAGACATCAAAGGTATCTGCACTAGACTCTGGTAAAAAGGCCACAGGACGTTCTTGTAGAGCTTCTTCTCCCAGACATGCTTCTGGGGGGTCATCCTGAAGTAACTTTAGAACAGAGCATAGCCGTAGCCACACTAAACTTGGAGTTGTGAGGTGAACTGGGCATCCTTGCTGGTCTAGTGCTTTTTTTTGTGGCTTTTTGTTAAATTTATGATTTAATTACATTACCTTTAGTTTCTCTTTTTGGTATCTGGTAGTGGCCCTGTGCTACCACCATCTGGATGAAGGTCCCGGAGGCTGGTGGAAGGAAGAAGAACACTGAAGTCCTGGTCCCTGATGAAGTCTGCGCTTGCTGACTCTCTCTTTTATTCTTTCTTTTGTATGTTAGATATACGACAGAATGCCCAGTTGAGCCTAGGTGGGCTTTTGGTTGCGTAACCCCCAAAAGGTTTTTATCATCACTGGAATTTTTTTTCCCTCACCCCACTGACCATCTGACCCTTATTTTATTATTGTTTTTATTTGTTTCTACTTTGCAAAGCACCTTAAATTATGCTTTGTATATAAATAAAGTCTACTGTTGCGGTGTGTGTATATCATTTTTTTTGGATTCAGTGATTTTATTTTTGTGGTTAATTATTAATTTTGGCTTATTTTGATTATCTTCTTGGAGACCATATCCACTGTGACTCTCCATATGTCCCCAATTGTTGTTTCGATGACATTACAGATGCAATTCTAGAAAGGAGCAACAACATCACTGTACGTAATCCCACAGCACATACACTGCATCTCAATTCTGTTTGGTGTCAGTTAGCTTGTTTCTCAAATATTCCCAAGCGCAGAGTTTCTCAACCTTTCAGTATTTGTGACCCGAGTTTTCATAACAGTTTTAATCGCGCCCCCCCCCCCCAACGTTTTTTGAAAGGAGCCCACTAATACCAATTTGTTCTTTTTTAATTAATGATATATCATAGATGCATATTTTATTATACCTACTTAACTTTTATCGAGATTTATCTAACTATCTATATTTATTTTTCTAGTATCAGACTGTAGTTTAAGTTCATTTGTTTTGGTTTCAATAGATGTATTTTTCATATTTTTGATTTTTGTTTTCTTTTTTTCACATCTTCGCGGCCCCCTTTTTGCTACTTCGCGCCCCCCCTAGGGGGGCCCGCCCACAGATTGAGAACCACTGCGCTAGCGCAAGGTTTGGCTTGAGGAGTCTCTATTTATTTTGTCTTCGTCACTTGAATAATGTCTTTCCGTGTGATTCCTGGTTAGCTACTTGTTTTGATCTTCCGGTTTTGACCTTTTTGTGATAGGACCCGAAAGATGGTGAACTATGCCTGGGCAGGGCGAAGCCAGAGGAAACTCTGGTGGAGGTCTGCAGTGGTCCTGACGTGCAAATCAGTCGTCCGACCTAGGTATAGGGGCGAAAGACTAATCGAACCATCTAGTAGCTGGATCCCTCCGAAGTTTCCCTCAGGATAGCTGGCACTTGTTGGCATGCAGTTTTATCTGGTAAAGCAAATGATAAGAGGCCTTGGGGCCGAAACGATCTCAACTTTTGCCCAGAGGGGACTGGGCGGTCTCTTGGTCTGGAACCCCTACAGATTTTATTTTTTTTTTCCAGCATTTGGAGTTTTTTTTTTTGTTTTTTTCTGTCCACCCTGGCCATCGGACCTTACTCTTATTCTATGTTAATTAATGTTGACTTATGTTTATTTTTTATTGTGTCTTCTATTTTTCTATTCATTTTGTAAAGCACTTTGAGCTACATTTTTTTGTATGAATATGTGCTATATAAATAAATGTTGATTGATTGATTAATTTTATTATTCCTGTACATTTTTATATGACTGCGGTGGGCTGGCACCCTGCCCAGGGTTTGTTTCCTGCCTTGCGCCCAGCGTTGGCTGGGATTGGCTCCAGCAGACCCCCGTGACCCTGTAGTTAGGATATAGCGGGTTGCATAATGGATGGATAGATGGATTTTTATATGAAGAAGAGTCTCCTGGCCTTTTGATTTTTTTCCTCACAGTGATCATTAGATATACTTAATGTCTCATTACAGCTGGGAGGCAGTGTGACTATGGAATTTTTAGTTAATGTATGTAATCTTTATATACTATCTATCTATCTACTCTAAACCATTACAAGTATATACTTAAATGATGTTGTGATAATGAATTAATTAAAACATAAGGAAAAGAGTTAACTAAACATGGCTTAAAGCCTGAGTGTGTGAGGCTTTTGTCTCATCGCACAGGAGCCAGCAAAGTACTTACTAAGTTTTAAATGAGGTAAATGAATAATGAACGTCCCTCAGGAAAGCCCAAAGACCCCTCCTAGGAAACAGCCCTAAGTCAATAGTAAAGTCTGCAATTAATTGCCCTCTCCATGGACAGAAACATTTGTTCATATCTGTGTGCAAATAAAGAATTGTTCAGCATTCTCAACTGACTCCGCAACTGACTTCTTTGAAAATAGAGGAAAGCTTTTTCCACAACATGACCAGTATGAGGCGTAAGAGAAAGGACAAGATAGAGAATTCTGGTGGTGGGTTACAATGCTTGAGAAGTAATATTAAGGAAAATTGGTAAAAAAAAAAAAAAATTCAGAATGTTTCAAAAAGCAAATGTAAAATTTTCCACACACCCAGCACTATGCTGAATCCACGCAAATTAAGTGATGCGTAAAGATGCTCTGCTGTAGCCTCCCGCTTATCTGAGTGACAACAACATGCCTGCAACCACTGCAAGATTTGTTTGAAGGTGCAGAGAAAAAGAAGAAACTTCTGCTTATAACAACATTTCTAACTAAATCATCTACAGTTTTTAAACGTTGACACACTCATCAAGTGGCCGCAGACCACGTAAGTGGGCAGGACCACCAAAGAGTCAACATTTGCAATCAGAGTGTTAGCACAATATGTGTGTGTTTGAGAGATACTATAAATTGATATTTTCTCTAGTTATAATTACATTTAATTGCATTAAATATTCTGTGTTGTATACTATGTATTTCTCTTTCAGGTAATTAAATGAAGTATTCTGTGAATTTTGAAAGAAAGAAAAATGTTAGGATGTTTTAACATGTACTCCATTGGCATACTTATGGTTGTGTCTGCACTGAGCATGTGCAAATTTTTTTTCTTGTCATTATTCCTTAAACAATACAGCACTGTATAACAGATATTTACATAGCATTTACATTACATTCAGTATTATTAGTAATTTAGAGTTTATTTAAAGTATACAGAAAGATGTGCTTAGGTTATATGCAAATTTTACCTTGTTTTATCTTATGTAAGGCACTTAAATATCCTTGGATTTTGGTAGCCACAGGTGCCCTGAAAACAAACCTCCATGGATACAGATGGGGGGTTATTTATGTAAAATTAAGATATGGCCAGTTGACAATAGAAGAGAGGCCTCTGGAGTGAGCCTCAGTCACAGCAGCTCATTTCTCCAGCTCTTTGAAATCGAACTGACTGAATGACATGGAATTCTTGTCTGTAAAAGTAAAACATAAAAGCAACTTAGCATATGTAGAAATGTATGAAAGATGGCTCGGTGACACTTTATGCTAAAGTGACTAATCGTGTACTCAGTATATTTGTTGCACTAAAAATAGCCCCACGGTTGCATTATCTAACAACTATAATGATTCAATATTTCTCTGACACTGTAATTTATCGTCAGAGTGCCAAAATGATCCGTCATCTATCATGTTTGGATGCAGCCAACTATTTTAGCTTGAGACTTCAGCACAGATTTTAAATCTCTATCACGTACTTCATTGAAAATGTTTTGTTTAAGAATTTTGAACTTTATATAAATAAAATGAATTATTATTATTATTATTAGTTAGGGGTGGCACTGTGGCCCAGTGGTAGCGCTGCTACCTCGCAGTTAGGAGACCCAGGTTCACTTCCCGGGTCCTCCCTGCGTGGAGTTTGCATGTTCTCCCCGTGTCTGTATGGGTTTCCTCCCACAGTTCAAAGACATGCAGGTTAGGTGCATTGGCTGTCCTAAATTGTCCCTAGTGTGTGCTTGGTGTGTGTGTGTGTGTGCCCTGCGGTGGGCTTGTGCCCTTCCTGGGGTTTGTTTCCTGCCTTGCACCCTGTGTTAGCTGGGATTGGCTTCAGCAGAGCCCAGTGACCCTGTAGTTAGGATATAGCGGGTTGGATAATGGATGGATGGTTGGATTATTAGTTAGCTACAGACCCTCCACATTCAACGCTTAAAAACAGCACATGAATATTTTCATCACTTGAGTTGGACTCTGGTGAATATTAGATAGATAGATAGATAGATAGATAGATAGATAGATAGATAGATAGATACTTTATTAATCGCCAAGGGGAAATTCATATACTCCAGCAGCAGAATACTGATAAAGAACAATATTAAATTAAAGAGTAATTACAATGAAGTTATAACAGACAGACAATAACTTTGTATAACGTTAACGTTTACCACCCCGGGTGTAATTGAAGAGTCGCATAGTGTGGGGGAGGAACGATCTCCTCAGTCTGTCAGTGGAGCAGGACGGTGACAGCAGTCTGTTGCTAAGGTGACCAGAATTTTTTGGGCCAATCCGGGGACGGGGGGTTTCTAGAGGAGCGTAGACAACATACAAAGCGAAAGCTTATCACGTGATTTCTCGCCAAAGTTGCAGGATTCGGTAAAGCATAACCTCCGTCAAAAAACCGCGCATGCGCGCAGAGTTCAAATTGTCCTGGTGATGAGATACATTCAAAAAAGTGAACCAGCTGAAACTGGGGATGAAATCTTAAACCGGGGACATGTGTCTGACTGGGGACAGTTGTCCAAAAACGGGGACTGTCCCCAGAAAACTCGGTCGGATGGTCACCTTACTGTTGCTGAAGCTGCTCCTCTGTCTGGAGATGATCCTGTTCAGTGAATGCAGTGGATTCTTCATGATTGACAGGAGCCTGCTCAGTGCCCGTCGCTCTGCCACTGATGTCAAACTGTCCAGCTCCATGCCTATAATAGAGCCTGCCTTTCTCACCAGTTTGTCCAGGCGTGAGGCGTCCTTCTTCTTTATGCTGCCTCCCCAGCACACCACCACGTAGAAGAGGGCACTCGCCACAACCGTCTGATAGAACATCTGCAGCACCTTATTGCAGATTTTGAAAGACGCCAGCCTTCTAAGGAAGTATAGTCGGCTCTGTCCTCTCTTGCACAGAGCATCAGTATTGGCAGTCCAGTCCAATTTATCATCCAGCTGCACTCCCAGGTATTTATAGGTCTGTACCCTCTGCACAGTCACCTCTGATGATCACGGGGTCAATGAGGGGCCTGGTCCTCCTAAAATCCACCACCAGCTCCTTGGTTTTGCTGGAGTTCAGGTGTAAGTGGTTTGAGTCGCACCATTTAACAAAGTCCTTGATTAGGTTCCTATACTCCTCCTCCTGCCCACTCCTGATGCAGCCCATGATAGCAGTGTCGTCAGCAAACTTTTGCACGTGGCAGGACTCCGAGTTGTATTGGAAGTCTGATGTATATAGGCTGAACAGGACCGGAGAAAGTCCAGTCCCCTGAGGCGCTCCTGTGTTGCTAAACACAATGTCAGACCTGCAGTTCCCGAGACGCACATACTGAGGACTGTCTGTAAGATAGTCCATGATCCATGCCACCAGGTTTGAATCTACTCCCATCTCTGTCAGCCTGTCCCTAAGGAGCAGAGGTTGGATGGTGTTGAAGGTGCTAGAGAAGTCCAGAAACATAATTCTTACAGCACCACTGCCTCTGTCCAAGTGGGAGAGGGATCGGTGTAGCATATAGATGATGGCATCCTCCACTCCCACCTTCTCCTGGTATGCGAACTGCAGAGGGTCGAGGGTGTGGCAGACCTGTGGCCTCAGGTGGTGAAGCAGCAGCCGCTCCATGGCCTTCATCACATGTGACGTCAGAGCGACAGGCTGGAAGTCATTTAGCTCACCAGGACGTGATATCTTTGGGAATGGGGTGATATAAGATGTTTTCCAAAGCCTCGAGACTCTCCCCTGTTCCAGGCTCCAGTTGAAGATGCGGTGTAGAGAACTTCCTATCTCCAGTGCACAGGCCTTCAGCAGTCGTGGCGATACTCCATCTGGAAAAACAATTTAAAACAATTTCAGCCACATGATATTGAAATCTGGTATTAAAAAACATATTTTCTCACTCTATTAATACCTGTAATTACATTCTATCATCACTGTTACTTTTCAATATGACTCTCTTTTACAAAAATATGTATAAAAGTTTGGTGAAGTGACTAGAAATTTTAAAAATGCTTCAACTTTCAATCCAGCTAACTAAGTCTTCAAACACATCTGTCATGTCTGAGCCAGAGTTCCTCCCCTGTCTAGGATTCAAATTCATGTTTTATGTCTTCTTTGTTCAGTTTTGATTAATTTTCGTTGATTATGTTAATATCACATTGGTCGATTATGTGCTTTATTTTTTCTTTTTGCTAAAAAGCTCCAGTTTGTTCAAAGGACATTCTCCCAGAAGCATTGTTGCTTGTCAATATGCATTTTAGCAAATTCCAATCTGGCTTTTTTATGTTTTTCTTCCAGCAGTGGAGTCCTCCTTGGTCTTCTTCCTTTGAGCGTACTATCACTCAAAAGGTGGCGGATGATGTGATCAGACACTGCTGGACCTTGACCTTGGAGTTCAGCTTATCTCTCTTTGGAAGATGTCCTTGGATTTTTTTCTGCCATTCTCACTCTCCTTCTACCCATTCTGGGCTGAATTTTCCTTTTATGGCCGTTTCCAGTGAGGTTGACTACAGTCCCGTGGACCTTAATGTCCCTAATAATATCTGTAACTGTTATCACAGGAACATCACACTGCTTGAAGATGGTCTTCTAGCGTTTGTCTTTAAAATGCATGTCTATAATTTTCTTTCTGATCTCCTCAGATGGCTCTCTCCTTTGCTTTTGCTGGTCCACGTTCAGCGTGTGACACATGATGATAACAAACAGCAGAGTGACAACTTTTTTTCATTTAAATCGGCTGAATGACCGATTGCATGATTGGAGACATGTGTGATACTAATTCAAGAAAACAGATAGTTTGAAAAAAAAGGATCTTTTCAAGGGTTACCAACAAATGTGCCCAAGCCAATTTAGATAGATTTTTTAGAATAAGCAATACATTGTCTCTTTTCACATTTGATTTGCACTACACAATGGCATATCATAGGAATACAGGTCTACAGGGGACAATTGCTTTCCAGGAGGCATACAGCACTTATCCAATGAGCTGTAATGGTATCAACAAATTTGTCCGTGCCTATATTTTGGCCAAACACCATCTCCAGCGAAACACTGAAACAAGATGGGGATGGCTCCCATGGTAGAGACAATTCAGAAGCATTGATGAAAATGGCTGGGACATGCATTGTCATATAATGGCTTCCAGCTCATTACAATGCACACCCCTTCAATGGACACCCAAGGAAGATAAAAAGGAAATACAGGGTGACCTAACAAGATTAGGCACAGGATGACACAACGGAGGAGCAAAAGGCTCACTCTCGAAAAAGCTCCCAAAATCAACAGCAAACAGAGCCAGGAATATCTCTTTTTTGTCGCCTGAAGCACCAGATGGCATAAAGAGAACTGAAAAAGAATTAACTATAGTATGAAAACGATAATGTTTACCTTTATAATGTTTTTGGTGTCGGTTGTGTTGTAGTTAAGAAAGAGTTAGTATTATTGTGTCATTCTGTTTGATTTACTACAAAGAGGACTATTTCATTTATGTTAGGTAGAATGCCCAGAGGGGACTGGGTGGTCTCGTGGCCTGGAAACCCTGCAGATTTTGTTTTATTTTTTTCTCCAGCCGTCTGGAGTTTTTGTTTTGTTTTTTCTGTCCACCCTGGCCATCGGACCTTACTCCTTTTCTATGTTAACTAATGTTGTCTTATTTTAATTTCTCATTTTGTCTTTTATTTTTCTTTTCTTCATTATGTGAAGCACTTTGAGTTACTTTTTGTATGAAAATGTGCTATATAAATAAATGTTGTTGTTGTTATTGATTTAGAACTCTTCACTTGCAATGGGGCTTTTAGTACCCTTGTCCCAAAACATTTGCTCCTATGCAGTCCCCAAGGCCAATGGTTACTCGATTTTATTGACCTCTTTTATTGATCACTTTGGATAAAAGTGTCTGCTAAGTGAGTAAGTGTAAATGTAAATGTAGTGAAGATGGCTCATGCATCCAGCATTCAGATCCTTTCCTGGTGGCTGTACTTATAGATTTGAGATGTTCTCCTCATGTCTGTGGATTCTAACGTGGCTTCTCCAGTTTTCTTCCTATATTCCAAAGATTCACATGTTAGGTGAACTGGTGATTGACCTTTTGTAAGTCTGGATGTGCATCTTAGTGAAATCCTTGATAGACTGGTTACCAGAATAAGCTCTGGCCCCCTACAACCATAAACAGGAGGATGAGTGCCTGACAATATCATCTTATTCTATTGCTGAAATCAACATGTTTCCAGTACAAATAAAGATAAGAAAAGAGAGAAGACAAATTTGACTCAATTATCTAAAAAACACATTTCTTTCTTTTACTTCCACAGACAAACATAACTCACAAATAAAATAAGTACATTGCCAGAGAGGCTCCCTTGGGTACTGGTTGACCTACATAATAGGTTAGCATGGGGATGCCATTCTTTCTATTTGCTTTAAAGTCTGCCTCAGGGTATTTTGTATCCAGCGATGCATTGGGTCTTGTACTTTATTGTTCTTTCCTCTTTCAGTTTATAATGGAAACTACACCTTAAAAAGACCAAATTTCAAACTTCTGCACATCCCTGTAGGTTGATAATCCATCATTGACATGCCATCTTGAATGTACAATTTTTGGATGCAATTTAATATTTAGTCCCTATACAAGTGCTTGCAATTTAATATTTAGCTTTTTTTATACGTCCTTTGTGAAAGTCAGAAATAAATAACAGGCTGGAAATAGACTGACAGTCTGACAAAAGCAAAATGCTGGATTTTGCAAAGTATTTTTTTCTGGCAGTTCCAGCCATACAGTCTAACCTAAGGTGTTTACAAGTTGACATTGACGGACACAGTTTGAAGCCCTTTGTATTTAAATAGCCACGCTACCCATCAAAGACAGGTAATAGAATAATATAATAGTTGCTATCTGTTGCCCTACATGCACTTTCAGGCACTTTCCTCGAAAATCGCATGTGTCTGAACTTCTCTTCAACGGTGCTCCCTTTCTTGAGAGCGTTCCCGTAAAGCCTTCTTCTCAGACTCTGCCATTATTTTTGAGGCACCTCTCTCACATCCTGTCCACTTTTATACTTGCCATCTTTGAAGATGACTCTCCAAATGCTTCTCATTCCATTTCTCCTTTTTATAATCAGTTTATTATAATAAGTTTAATGTCACTGTCTCTGTGCACACTGTTATGGATTCATTCATACAGGCAGACCAAGAATGGTACACAGGGTCTAGGCTGCATTTAGAAACCATTAGCCTAGCAGTTTGGAGAATGAGACAAATTGCAGTGTGAGGATTGTGCTATTCTTGTAGGAGGCGGGGTTTGAGTTTTTTACTGTCCTTGTTTGGAGACCAGAGAAGACCAAAAAGGAAGACCCTTTGAAGCTGACGGCTGGATGATGTTGTCTTCATCCGGCCCGAAAATCCTCTCAGCGTAGTGACGAAAAATGGCAGACTCTATAGATCAAGATTCGACCTTGGTAGTGTCTGCTATAAGCTTCCTTTTGTCTGTTATACTGCGTAAAATCGTCATTAAAGAAAGCTAAGTATAAGCAAAGCCTACAATTATACAACTCAAAATTATATATCGAGCACATCTGTCTCAACTAAATCTCCAAAAATTTTCCAGGGCATGAGCCAACCTGCGAACGTTGCAACCAAGTCCCAGCCTCACTAGGTCACATGTTCTGGGTCTGCACCAAATTAACATTATTCTGAACAAAAATTTTTACTTACTTTTCAGACAGCCTGGAACTCACAATCCCTCCTAACCCAGGGGTCCTCAATCCCAGTCCTGGAGAGCCGCAGTGGCTGCAGGTTTTTGTTCTGACCTGGTTGCTTAATTAGAAAGCAATTCTTACCAATAAAGCACTAACAAGCTATGAAATTAAATTAACTCTGCTATGTCAGGTCATTCTCATATCCTAGATTTTCTTTCCCTTTCTATCATGCAAATGATTTGAAGGCTAAAATGGACGAGTAATTCTCAGTCCTTCACTTTTTTCTCTTCATTTTTCTTCCAAGTATTTAATTAAACCCAATAGTGCAGATAAATACACACAGGTGTAAATGTAAATAAGCTAAATGGAGAAATGCTGCTCTCTCTCGTCATTTGCATGTTATTGATAATAAGGAGCAATTAAAATAGCTGTTTAAGACCAAATTAAGCAATAAGGGCTCAAAAATCACTAAAGTGAAGCAGAAGTGTTACTTTAGCAATAAGTGCTTTTTATTAAGCAACTGGGTTGGAGCAAAAACCTGCAGCCACTCTCCAGGACCGCGATTGAGGACCCCTGTCCTAACCCATTAACAGCTGTGTTTGGGGTTCTTCCAGAGGGGTTTAAAGTGGAGAAGGACAAACAAATTGTGATTGCATTCACTACACTCTTGGCACGCAGACTTATTCTCATAAACTGGAAGAACCCAAACTCTCCTCTTTTAAGTCAGTGGGAAACCGATGTGTTATATTATTTGAAATTGGAAAAAATCAAATACTCAGTTAGAGGATCCGTATAGACTTTTTTCAAAGCATGGCAGGATCTAATCAGTAATATTTTAAAATAAGTTCATAAAGCACAGAGAATTTATTAATTTAGGTATGTTTACAAGCCTTAAAATTTAACGCGGCTTGGCTTGCTCTCTCTCTCAGGGGTGGGGATCAAACTGTTCTTAACTTAATTTTTCTCTTTGCAAAAACTTGATTGCTTTGTATGGATTGTAATAAAATTAATACAAAAAAAAAAAAAAAAGAAAGCTAAGTATAATTCTCTCATGTGATTCTTTGTTTGTACCACCGTAATCACTATGGGAGGGATATGGCCTTTTAATATCATATCTCTGTATTTTCGGTTACTTAAAATGCCGCAATTTAAAAGAACTTATTCCAACAAGGGAGCATTTGCTTCCAAAGGAAACACTCCTCCTTGTCTGTCTCTCACCCGCCCTTCCTTTGTTGTCGAGTCTCCTAAGTCAAACTGACCAATCACACCAAAGCCAAATTGACCAATCAGTTTGGTCAGAAGGGCAAGACACATAAAATGTAGTGTATTATTATATAGTATATAGGCTTTTTCTCATTTAGCAGTGCTCAATCCAATTCTTTTCTTTTGTTTTGTTATCTTTCCTCTCCTCACATCGTCACTATCTCACTCACTGTCATTAGTATTAAAATATTCATCTTGAAACTAACCTAATTGTTTCACAACATCATCAGCTTTATACTTTTTCGCAACAACATAGCAATTGCTTTGTTATTTGCAAGGTTATGCCAGTTAATATTTGGGTAGCTGAAGTCCCCCATGAATATAATATACCCCTATAAACTTGCCTTTTTACCAAATGCTAAAAATATGTGTGTTGAAATCACTGTCTGCATTGGGTGGTCTATAATACACTCCTAAAATAAGACCTCTTTCCCTAATGCTTTCCAGGTAAAGCATTTTGCATTTAAAAGCAGGATTTGCATTTAAATTCTGTTAGACATTAACAGCAACCCCATCTCCTTTTCTGTCCAGTCTATCCTTCCTAGAAATGTGTATCCCTCTGTGTTACGCTCATCCCCATATTAGTTACTTAGCCAGATTTCTCTTATTGCTATAATATCATATTTATACTCTGCTACATACGATTCCAACTCACTTGCCTTATTTTTGATACTTCTGGCATTACGGCAAGCTATTTTTAATGTGTCACTTGTTTTACTTTTACATTTAAATTCTGGGTTAGAATTTACATTACAACGCCTTTTTATTTTTACACTGTTGTTTGTTCCTCCATGTATAGATCTAAATCTGGCCTGTACAAAACTCCCTGCTCCCCCATTCCCCAGTTTAAACAATACTCAACTAACCTACTCAAAGAAGACAAGGAAAAACTCCAAAAAAAACCTTGTAGGGAAAAAATGGAAGAAACCTTGGGAAAGGCAGTGTATAGAGATGGCTTTCCAGGTAGGTTGGGCGTGCAGTGGGTGTCAAAAAGAAGGGGGTCAATACAATACAATACACAGAAAAGAACACAAGTAATCCTCAATACAGTATAAAAATAAAAATATTACAAGTACGGAGCAGAATTTAACAGCAGATGATATAACATAATATGATTTGGATTTGTTTAGAGTCCTGTAGACCTCATCCATCAAGCTGCCTCCTCCTATTGGCCATTCCACAGCTGAGACAGTTCTGGGCCAGCCAATCTGAAGAAAGGACCCCTCTTCCCCACAATTCCTGCGATCCTTCATCAGGGATGACTTTACCTTAGGCAGGCCAAACAACTTGGCAGGTTGGCCGTGGCACCAAGAAGAAAAACAGAATAGGTGAGGGTTAGTATTCAATTATAACTGTCATGTTACTTATGTTTTAGTGCTACTGACTAACAACAGAGATGCAGTCTGTACAGTTAATCAGCAGCTCTAGTCAGGATATGCTAAGCTGAAGTAGTGAGTCTTCAGCCGGGATTTGAAAGTTGAGACCGAAGGGGCATCGCTTATAGTAGCAGGCAGACCATTCCACAGTTTAGGGGCCCTGTAACTAAAAGCTCGACCTCCCACTGTTATTTTATTAATTCTTGGAATCATAAGCAGACCAGCATCTTGAGATCTTAATGTGCGCTTTGGTTTGTAAATCATGATAAGTTCAGACAAATAAGCCGGACCTTGGCCATTTAATGTTTTATATGTTAAAAGGACGATTTTGAAATCTGCCCCAAACTTAACTGGGAGCCAGTGTAAGGATTTAAGAACTGGAGTTATGTGTTCGTATTTTCTTGTTCTGGTAATAATTCTTGCAGCAGCATTTTGGATTAACTGAAGGCTGTATAGAGAACAGTTTGAACATCCAGTGTCAAACATACACATAATTATACTATAAACAACAGGGTGTGTTTATCCCACAAAGAGTCCATTTTTAAAAATCTACCAATTAGAAACTCATCTCACATATATACTTCTGTAATTGTTTTTTCACTTTTGTAGGTTGGCATGAGAACATAAAAAGCGAAAGAATTCTAAATTTAGGGCGGTACGGTGGCGCAGTGGCACCCGGGTCCTCCCTGCGTGGAGTTTGCATGTTCTCCCCATGTCTGCGTGGGTTTCCTCCTGGTGCTCCGTTTTCCTCCCACAGTCCATAGACATGCAGGTTAGGTGCATTGGTGATCCTAAATTGTCCCTAGTGTGTGCTTGGTATGTGGGTGTGGGTGTGTGTATGCCCTACAGTGGGCTGGCACACTGCCTGGGGTTTGTTTCCTGCCTTGCGCCCTGTGTTGGCTGGGATTGGCTTCAGCAGACCCCCGTGACCCTGTAGTTAAGATAAAGCAGGTTGGATAATGGATGGATGAATTCTAAATTTAAAATGAGTTTGCTGTGACAGACCAGGATGTCTCCACATCCTTTGGCAGCTTGAACCCAGTTCCGTCGATAGTTGTAAACCGAGACCTCTTAAAGAAGAGAAATGGTCTAACACACTGCAAAGTGATTTCATTTTCACAATCCCAAACACTGGTTCAAAACCCCAAAGTGCAAATTGTGCTTATTCATTAAATCAGTAATGATAAAATCCAGTGCTCAATTGCAGGCTAAAAAACAATAAATAATTTAATTCTGCTTGGGAAAGCAGGTCTCCTGCGGCGAGTCATCACTCCTATCATAGTGACTCACTGTCTCTCTATCTCCCCAGCTAACAGTCCCACAACATATCTTACCAGCTGGCAGAAATGCTACCATCGCTCTCTCCCAACTCCCATCCGTTCTGCCTTGACTGGCATCTATAGAGCCAGACCTCAGTCATCCTTCATGCTTTTTGAATCTCTGAGAGGTTTCGATCCAGGTTCCCGTTCCAACATGATTGCTCAGCATGGACACCTCTTGGACCACTATGGCTTCATGTCAACACAGGGCCCTGACCACACTGTCTCCTCACATCCAGATACCCCTTCCTGCAGACCATGGAATGGGGCATAGGGAAACCAGGGTCGAGTTTTAATGTATAGCTTAGCACATATTTCCTTTGCCAGTCACCCGTTCGATCCTGCCCAATACATTATGTGAGTGGTTTCTTTTTTTTCCCTCTCTTTCCTTTGCTACTGGTTTCTTTCCAAAGCATTCTTTCCCTCCATTCTTTTTAAACTGCCACTGCGGGCACGGTGGCAAAATCACAGACTTCAGGGTGCTAATGTGGTGTCTCCGCACATGAATGCTTTGCCACTGCTACTACAACGCCCTGGGGCTGCTCTGCTTCACTACCGCTCACCTCTACTACACCCTGAGTACAAATGGACAGCATTATCTTAAAACTTGCACCACAATGGACCCCTTCTTATCACACTTGCATTTTGTTTTTTGTTTTTTTAATCTGCTCCTCCCTAATTCTCTTGTTGTCTTCGACTCCGCTTTTCTCCTCGCCTGGATTTAATTGATTTTGTTTTCTTTTTTTGTGGTGCTAAAAAGTATAGAAGTCACAAATAAATTTTACATTGCAGCAAATCAAATTTTATGTGACAGTAAACAATTGAACAATAAAGTTCAAAGAAATTATTTTTGTTTCCCTGCAATATATCACTGCAAGTGTGCATTCAGAAGTTGTCATTTTTCAATTCAATGCACTCCATATGCATTAATGAAAAGGAACAAATAACCATTTTCTTAGTGTGAAATAAGGTTTACTGTGAAAGTAGCAAAGATCAAGAATCTGCACTTAACAATCAAGGCTTAGAAAAGCTCAAGAATTATATTTTAACATTACATTTAAGTCAATGCTTCATAAATACCAAGATAGGTGGATTAGCAGATACTTTGGAATCCGTTATATCATTACAGAAGGACGTGGATAGCATACAGGCTTGGGCAGATTTGTGGCAGATGAAATTTAATGTCAGTAATGTAAAGTATTACACATAGGAAGTAAAAATATTAGGTTTGAATACACAATGGGCGGTCGGAAAATCGAGAGTACACCTTATGAGAAGGATTTAGGAGTCATAGTGGACTCTAAGCTATCGACTTCCCAACAGTGTTCAGAAGCCATTAAGAAGGCTAACAGAATGTTAGGTTATATAGCACGATCTGTGGAGTACAAGTCCAAGGAGGTTCTGCTCAACCTTTATAATGCACTGGTGAGGCATCATCTTGAGTACTGTGTGCAGTTTTGGTCTCCAGGCTACAAAAAGGACATAGCAGCACTAGAAAAGGTCCAGAGAAGAGCGACTAGGCTGATTCCAGGTCTACAGGGGATTAGTTATGAGGAAAGATTAAAAGAGCTGAGCCTTTACAGTTTAAGCAAAAGAAGATTAAGAGGTGACATGATTGAAGTGTTTAAAATTCTGAAGGGAATTAGTACAGTGGATCGAGACTTGTATTTTAAAATGAGTTCATCAAGAACATGGGGACACAGTTGGAAACTTGTTAAGGGTAAATTTCGCACAAACATTAGGAAGTTTTTCTTTACACAAAGAACGATAGACACTTGGAATAAGTGACCATGTAGTGTGGTAGACAGTAAGACTTTAGGGACTTTCAAAACTCGACTTGATGTTTTCTTGAAGGAAACAAGTGGATAGGACTGGCGAGCTTTGTTGGGCTGAATGGCCTGTTCTCGTCTAGATTGTTCTAAAATACTCCATTCCTATTGTATTTCCGAATTTCTGACAACTGTGAATAACCTGGGGCACACATGAGGCACTCCCAAACACAAAATAAAACGCAGGAAGCCAAAGTCACATACAAAGATATCAATCCATCCATTATCCAAGCCACTATATCCTAACTACAGGGTCACGGGGGTCTGCTGGAGCCAATCCCAGCCAACACAGGGCGCAAGGCAGGAAACAAACCCCAGGCAGGGCGCCAGCCCACCGCAGCATAAAAAGATATGTTTTTTTTAATTTAGTAAATTAAAATACAGGTTGACAAAACTATTCTCAAAGCTCAATATATATTATTATATATATATATATTGTGGAAGTCAGCCCGGATACAGACAGGTGGACACGTCAAAGTCACCCAACACACATTTAATAACCATTATTAATATTTACAATAGTGCCACACAACCCCAAAGTCCCCAAAAGTCCAGGCCACCAAAAAAAACAGTCTTCCTTCAGGCCCCCTCCTTGCCTCCTCCCAGACGTCGTCATTCTTTCACCCGACTCAAGTCATCCAATGAAGGGAGGCGGCCCCTTTTATACACACCTGGATGTGCTCCAGGTGCTTCCTGGCAGTCTTCCACTGGCACTCCCCAGTGTGGCGGAAGTGCCGGCTGCATCCCCGGAAGCATTCCGGGTGTCCCTGCTCCTCTTCCCCCCAGCACTTTCGGGTGTGGTGGAAGTGCTTAGGTCCAGGGCTCCCAAGGCATTGGGGCGCCCCCTGGCGGTGACCACGAGCCCCTACAGGGTTGAGCTTCAAAGCTCTGTACCCGTGGCCCCCATAGGCACCAGGGCGGTCACTCCCACATGGTCTGGGGGAGGCATAAGCCCTCCTCCGGTCCTCCTGGGCAACCCGGGGGGGTCGCCCCCTCAGACATCTGTGACAATATATATATATATATATATATATTTATATATATAAAAGTCCTGGGATAAGATGAGACTTTTTAGCCTGGGACGAGAGGACTTTTTCAGAGATATTTTCATGTCCTGCGAGACAAGACTTTGTGCCAAGAGATTTAACCACACCTGGGGGCGGAAATAAAAGACAAAGAGTAGATGACAAAGTAAAACTTTGTAAAGAATTCAAAAACGTTGGTGCTTTTTTATTTTGATGGGTCGTTGCAACTAGGTGTAAGTAATGCAAGCTTAGCCAAAACTTGTTAATAAACTCTTTTAGCTTTGTTTTATCTTTAAAATGTTTTTGTTGCGGAACCAGCTTGGGATGGCCAGTCCTTTCTTATGTGCTGGATTCTCCTGCTGGGAGTACCCATTTGAACTGTGTCATTCAAATGATGCTCAGTTGGTACTAAGAGACCACCAAGACAGTATCAATGACTTGCTGTTTACACCTTATGCTCAATCCTATCATCTGCATGTAAAAGCAGAAACTGAGATTTGTAAGACAAGGCAACATATTCATCTTCAGTTGTCCAGTTATGGTGATCATATTCCCACTATAGCCTCATCTTTCTGTTCTTGGCTTAGAGCTGTTGAATGGTATAGCATGTCCGTGGCTCAGAACAAGGTGGTCAATTTCTAAATAAATAAATAGTTGAACGGCTGGCTCAATCTCCTACGGTGTGCATGCTTGTGCAGCTGCAGGAGGTTGGTGAGGTAATTTGAGTGAGACGCACCTGCACATGAGGGTGCTGTCTGTCTCAGTTGCTTCATCAGCTTCCTGCAGTGCGATGCTGCATCCATGGAAACATATAAGGAAGAGCTGGCACAAGATAAGGGGAGATAAAAAACAAAGAAGTTTGGGAGAAACAGAAGAAAGGGACTGTGAATGATCAGCCCCCTACACACAGGCACAGAGACACAAGTGCAAAATACACCCTTTTAATTTCTTCTTCTCAGAACACTGTGCACAAATCACGAACAATTACCACTACGGCTCAATTTCTTTTCTTCTTCTCTTTCTCTTCTCTTTAGTGCCTACACTCCTCCATGCAAGCTCTGTCCACCACCTCCTGACTCCAGCTCTCAGAATGGAGTGAGGCGGCCTCTTTTATAGTGCTCCATGTGCACTCTGATCTTCTTCCGGTGGCACTCCTGAGTGTGCCAGAAGTGCTGTAAGGGCCCCCAGAAGTGCTCCACATGCTCCAGGATCCTCTTCCAGCAGCACTTCCGGGTGTGGTGGAATTGCTATAGTCCATGGCTCCATGACTGTCCTTGGCAGGGACCACGTGCCCCAATGAAGTTCAGCCTCCCAGCTCCAAGCCCGTGTCCCTGATGCAATCCAGGAAGGCTGCCCTCTTGCTTCCCAGGAAAGGTACTGTTGTGGATGTGTCCTCTCCCCTGGTTCTTTCATCACTGAGGCTTTCTGGCCGGGCAAAGGTCCCAGCTGTTCGCCACAGGACAAAAGGAAGAAAATAGATTGGGCAGTGAGTGATCGAGTGAATGAAAAAAGAAGGTATGGAGGTTAAAAAGAATGAAAGGAAAAAATGTGAAGAGAGACAGGAGAAAGAGAGAGACGGAGAGCTCACGCAGAACAGAATGGAGGCAGGTGGTCAGGTGCGGAGCCTTAAGGGTGACGAACCTGAGGCTCAAGGAGGAGTGCCCCTGTAGAATGAATGTCAGGGAGCAGTAGCAGCCCGATTGATGGCGTACCCTGCAAGGGTCGAGAGAGTGGCGGAAGAGGTGTGTGTGTCTCGACAAGTTGCTCTGCGCAAGACGAAGGAAAGGAATGGAGCCTAGATAGGAAGGTTGACTGCGCCTGTTGGTTGGGCATCTCCTCAGTTCATCAGTGATAAGCTGAGGAGATGTTGGCTTTAAGAAGGCAGCATTGGGACATGCACGTTTTAAGGAACAGTGGACTGTCTCTGGTTTTAATCTCAGCTTTTAATGGTATATTTACAGGATTTTAACCTTCACTTTCACCTTGGTTGATGGATTATTTATTTATCGACTGTTGGAGCACTGCACTTATTGAATTCTGCTTTGATTTCAGATTTTTTTAATAAAAGCACTGGAACACTTTTGCACCTACCCCTTACTTTGTGTTGTGTCCTCATCCACTGGCTCATCCCTCGGGTATGTTGCAGGTGACGTGGGTTCAAGAGGCTCCTGGGGTGCAACCGGTAGCGAGGAGATGACCCGCACCATCACATGTAGAATTTGGTGTTGTTTACTGCTGCTTCAGCCCACCTACTTCAGATTCTAAGAGATGACTTTCTGCACCCCATTGCTATAAAGAGTTGTTATTTGAGTTTTTGTGGCCTTTCCATTAGCCTGAACAAGACTCGTCATTCTTCACTGACCTCGCTCATTAAAAAATCATTTTTTTAACCCACAGAGCTGCCACTTATTGGATGTTTTGTGTTTAGCTCACCATTCACTATACTGATCTGCAGCCAGACAGATGGTTAGCTGTTTCAAGAAACAGGTGATTTGCATTAAAAAGTGGGTGCACCTAATAAAATGGCCACTAAGTATATATATAAAGAAACATTCAATCACATAAAGATCTAAATCTGCAATTTACAAAGTATGAAACAATAATGGGAGCTCAAATAAGAAAATGTCCTGTTACATTCCATCACCCTCTACTGCCTTTGATATGCTGCTAAATTTCTGCCATTATGCTCTCCTAAATTATTTGCTCTTGAAAAGCTTAGATATTACAGATCTGAAAGTCAAAAAAAAATTAATTAACACTGCGGTTAAGCTTCACAAAGCTGAGCATTGCCATGGGATCTTTTCTAATTATTAGCTACCTAAAACAATCTCTTAAAATGCAATAATCTATTTATGATAACTTGAATGCCTATCCAACTGAAATTTATTTTAAAGTAATATTTTGAATATAATGGAAAACATATCTTCAGAACATAAAAATAAAGTAACAAATAATATCAATAGGGCGGCACGGTGGCGCAGTGGTAGCGCTGCTGCCTCGCAGTTAGGAGACCCGGGTTCGCTTCCCGGGTCCTCCCTGCGTGGAGTTTGCATGTTCTCCCGTGTCTGTGTGGGTTTCCTCCGGGCGCTCCGGTTTCCTCCCACAATCCAAAGACATGCAGGTTAGGTGGATTGGCGATTCTAAATTGGCCCTAGTGTGTGCTTGGTGTGTGGGTGTGTTTGTGTGTGTCCTGCGGTGGGTTGGCACCCTGCCCAGGATTGGTTCCTGCCTTGTGTGCCCTGGGATTGGCTCCAGCAGACCCCCGTGACCCTGTATTCGGATTCAGCGGGTTAGAAATCATAAAACACAAAATGATTGATCTCAAAAGTATTCGCCCCTTCAAGTCAGTATTCAGTAGACGCAATATTGGCAGCCATGACAGCCTTAAGTCCGTGCACAAAGCTCCCTCTTTCACAATCTTCTGTTCACATCAAGTTAGGTGAGGATGCATGCAAACTCTTAATTGGACTGAGATCTGGACTCCTGTACGTTAACACGTGGGATCTTCTCCCAAGGCACAAGTTTTTTGCAGACTGCATCAGGTTTTCCTCCAGGATTTTCACTTCTAGAGCTTGCTGCAGAAAAGCATCCCCATAACATGATGCTGCCCCCACGTTTCCCAGTGAGGATAATACAGTATCCTTTTGATAATGTGTAGTGTTCAGAATCAGAATCACTTTTTATTTGCCAGTACTTATTGTACAGGAATGTGACTTGGTAAATTTGGAGATGCTTATAACATAACACAATACTCCATGCAAATAACATAAATAGCAAAGGTTTTAAATAAATAAATAAAAAAAAACTTTATACAAAGTTGCAGAATAGTGCAATTATATAAGAGATGTGCAAATGATGGTGTGTAAGTGAAAGTATGAGTGAGTATTGTGCACACACATGCTTACACAGACATATACATACACTGTACACACACTCACACACACCCCTTTATACAGTATCTATATTACTAAACAAAGGTTGTATATATGCATGGATGCCAGACGCACCGAAAACACATGCACACTGCGCCTCAGCACCCCAGAGTCAAACCCAGTGGCTTCCCAGAGTCAGTAGGTGGCGCCCAAACAACACAACATGACCTGTAAACTAAACTTGAGGTAAAGTGTGCACGCCAGGTTGTATATATACATAGATACCAGAGGCCACAAGCAAGCCGTACACACTACCACCGCCGCCCAAAGGCGACCGCCCACACCACCGCATATACCACCTTCGTTTAGTACTGTAGCCCCCTCCAAGCCCGGATCCGCCGCCATGGTCACTTCAGCAAGTGAATCTGCCGGCATCAGCAAACGACTTCTAGCTAACACCACAGCCATAGAAAAACAAAAACGAGACTGTATAGATATAAACAATGAATGCAGGCACCTACAATGCGCTTCTGAAACACCAGACCCAGATAAGTCACGGCTCCAAAAAGAAACCGCTTTAGTACAAATATGTTTTATTTAATTGAATGAAAACTTTCCCAGGACGCACCCACCCTCCATGATTTTTCTTCCCTCCAAATATCGGAGGGAACAGAAATTGATTGCCATTCTTGGATTTGCGATTATTCTTTTGAGAATCGCGGGTTTGCTGGTATGACAGAACACATGAATATACAAAGGAGACAAACTAAATTATTGGTTTGAAAGGGCTATGGGCACTGGAAAAGAAACTATTTCGATGTTTGTGAGTTTTAGTTTTAATTGACCAGAGGGGAGTTTTGGAACAAGTGGTGAGCTGGATAAGAAGAGTTCCTGGTGACCCTTTTGACATGGTTAGTGGTACGAGATGTATACAGGTCTGCCACAGATGGAAGAGCAAAGCCAATGATTTTTCTCAGCAGACCTCACAACACATTTATTTTTGGAGTGTGCCGTTGCTGAACCAAATCAGTCAACCATGGAGAATTTGACTACACTTACAATTATGCAGGGCCGTTTTACCAGTATCATAGGCCCCCCAGGTAGTAATGCAGCGGGACCCCTGTTTTGATAGCAAAACAGAAATAAACATAGGCATCAAAAACACCGTGGGCCCCTATGCTCCTGGTGTCCTTTGTGGCCATACATTATTTGCTGTAAAAAGTACAACCGCTTCTGAGCCTTCTTAGTGATGGAAGTGTTGTTAATATCCCAGATGAGAGTATTTGTGATAGTTGTGCCTAAAAATGTGAAGGATTCCTTTATATTGACTGCAGAATCATTCATTGCTAGTGGAGGAGGTGATAACTGCCATTTGCGAATTTCAATGACTATTTCCACTGTCTTAGTGTTATGAGGATCAGGTTATCGGTAGCCCACCAAGACACAAGACAAGACACCTCCTTTCTGAGAGCTATTTTGTTCCCATTAGTAATTAATCCTGTAATGGTGGTGTCATCAGCAAACATAAAAGATTTTTACTGAAGGATCAGTGGACCTACAGTCATTGGTGTACAGGGAATAAAGCAGAGGGGAAAGTACACAGCCTTGAGGGGCACCTGTACTAATATGGAAACAGTCTGAGAGGTGAAAGCCCACATGAATGTATTGTTTCCGGTTTATCAGAAAACTGCTATTGTGGGGTGCATCGGGAGTGGGCAGGAGGAGTAGTACAGAAAGTTAATCAAAGACTTTGTTAAATGGTGCGACTCAAACCACTTACACCTTAACACCAGCAAGACCAAGGAGCTGGTGGTGGATTTTAGGAGGCCTAGGCCCCTCATGGACCCTGTGATCATCAGAGGTGACTGTGTGCAGAGGGTGCAGACCTTTAAATATCTGGGAGTGCAGCTGGATGACAAATTGGACTGGACTGCCAATACTGATGCTCTATGTAAGAAAGGTCAGAGCAGACTATACTTTCTGAGAAGGTTGGCATCCTTCAACATCTGCAGTAAGATGCTGCAGATGTTCTACCAGACGGTTGTGGCGAGTGCCCTCTTCTACGCGGTGGTGTGCTGGAGTGGCAGCATAAAGATGAAAGACGCCTCACGCCTGGACAAACTTGTTAAGAAGGCAGGCTCCATTGTAGGATTAAAGTTGGACAGTTTAACATCTGTGGCAGAGCGACGGGCACTAAGCAAACTCCTGTCAATCATGAAGAATCCACTGCATCCACTTAACAGTGTCATCTCCAGACAGAGGAGTAGCTTCAGTGACAGACTTTTGTCACTGTCCTGCTCCACTGACAGACTGAGGAGATCGTTCCTCCCCCACACTATGCGACTCTTCAATTCCACCCGGGGGAGTAAATGCGAACATTAATTTTATTTTAATTCTTTTCATTTTTATTACTATTTAATTTAATATTGTTTCTTTGTATCAGTATACTGCTGCTGGATTATGTGAATTTCCCCTTGGGATTAATAAAGTATCTATCTATCTATCTATCTATCTATCTATCTATCTATCTATCTATCTATCTATCTATCTATCTATCTATCTATCTATCTATCTATCTATCTATCTAAACTGTAAATACATTTACAGATGCTCCATCACAAAGTGATGGCCTGTGTTGATAGCATCGTCCTCAGATTTATTTGCTTGATATGCAAACTGAAGTGTGTCAAGAACAGGAGCAGTAACAGACTTCAGGTGGGCTAGAACAAGCTGTTCAAATATTTTCATTAGAACTGAAGTAAGCGCAATAGGCCTGTAATTATTGAGGCAGCTTATTTTATCACTTTTGGGAACAGGAACAATAATAAAAGATTTAAAGCAATCAGGTATTGTATACTTTGTAAGAAACTGGCTAAAGATGTCTTTGAAGAGAGGTGTGAGCTGCCTAGCACAGTGTTTGTTTGTTGCAAGTAAGACAGAATCTGGACCAGCTGACTTTTTGCAGGTCTGTTTTGCAAACAGCTTCATAAATATCATATTCCTTGATAGAAAAGAAAGAAGAGGCTTTTATGAAGAAGTGGATGGGGTCAAAACCACTTCAGAATTGAAGGAGTAGGGGATTGTAGATATTCAGCACCTTATTGTTCAATTCTGCCATAAAACGTGTCAAGTTTATCAGGGAGGGATGAATCTGAGTAAGCCCTGGGAGATGTCTGTTTGTAATTTGTGACAGACTGATGGCTTCTCCATTGTTGTAAATCACAACAGATTTCTGGGAACGCAAACCTCTTCACAGAAACTTATATAAGATATAATAGTGTCAGCCGGCTCATGAATCTTTTCACAGGCATTTTTTCAAAAATCCCAATCAGCCCAGTCCGAATAATCTTGTGATGATTCAACTGACTCATCAGTTCATGAACGTATAGGTTTTCTTACTGTTTTAGCTAATTTTAGCCTTTGTTTATAAGAGGGTGGCAACTGTAGCATAACATGGTCAGACTTACCCAGCGGCGCATGAGGTAAATCCTGGTATGCATCCTGTATGGAGCAGTAGCAGTGATCCAAAGTCTTTCTGTCCTGTAGGGGCATAAATCTAGTTGTTTGTATCAGGGAAGCTTGATGGTTAGGTTTGCAATATTAAATTTGTCCATCACTATAATCAAGGAGTTTGTATGACTGTTCTCCAAGTTAGTGATGTAATCTGCCACCTCCTGCTACAATTCATTTACGTTCACCTTAAGGCCGGATGCAAACTCCAATGAGAATTATTGAAGAAAATTCTGTAGGTGAATAGAATGGCTTACAATTAATAGCGAATAGATCCAGATTACTGGAGCAGTGCTTCTATAGTAATAACCAATTATTATTAATGTAGAAGTAGACTCCACCGCCTTTTGACTTCTTACAATGATCAGCATCTCTATCTGCTCTGTAAAACAGAAAGCCCAGTAGTTCTAATGTGGAGACGGGAACTGATACCTTAAGCCATGCGTCCACAAAGTAATATGCTGAAGAGAGAAAATAATCCTTATTTGTTGTGATAAAAAGATTAAGTTAGTCTATTTTATTTTGTTACTCAGTGATCCAGCGTTAAATAAAACTAGAGTCCCTTGAAATGCATGGCTCCTAAACTGCACAAGAGACCCTGAACACTTCCCTCTTCCCTGCTTCAGGTGTGAGTTACCTGGCTGGGAGTCTGAGTTTGCAGTCAGAGGGTTCATAAGTCATAAAATCATATACAGTATAAACGTTCTTAATTGGCTGAGGGTGAATGAAATCCGATCCCAATCGATAGGAGCTGATCTTGTGTACAAGTAATCCTCATTTTGTTTCAAACAATGGCATTTAGTATGATGTCCAAAAAGCTCAAGTTTGGTCTTGTCAGACCACTACACCTTCTTCTAGCTGACTCTCCATTATGTCTTTGGGAAAATTGTTGCTTAGATGCCCCGTGTTTTATGGTTTAAAAGTGGGTTTGTCTTTACCATTCCTTTATGAAGCTGCAACTAGTGAAGCACCCGTCAGTTGTTGTCTGCATAGTCTCTCGAATTTCTTTGGACTATAGCTTGAAAATCCCTAAGAGTTCTCATTGGTCAAAGTGTTCACTAGATATCCAGACTAAGTATGGGACCTCTGGTTCACTTCATTCTGACTGGCTTCATAGATAGATAGTGTTGGAGATGGCTGGGGTGGCAACCCGGCCAGGATGCCTAGGAAGTCCGGAGGAGGGCTTACACCTTCCCCAGACCATGTGGGGGTGACCGCCCTGGTTCCTTTGGGGGCTTTGAAGCTCCACCCATGTCTTTGGAGCCCCGGACCTCAGCACTTCCACCACACCTGGAAGTGCTTGGGGGAAGAAGAGAGGGGACACCCGGAGTGCTTCCGGGGATGTAGCCGGCACTTCTGCCACACCGTGGAAGATTGCCGGAACCACCTGGAGCACATCCGTGTGCTATAAAAGGGGCCGCCTCCCTTCAGATAATGGCGAGAGTTGGGAGCGGAGTGGACATGAGCTGGAGAGGAGAGAAGGAGGCGGTCTAAAGAAAGGAATTGTGTGGCCAGGACTTTGGGGACTTGTGGGGTTTGTGGTGCACTTGTGACTGTAAATAGTGCAAATAAACGTGTGGTGGGTAAAATGAACGTGTCTGCCTGTCTGTGTTCGGTCCAGCTTTCACAATAGATAGACAGATAAATAGATAGATAGATACTTCATTTGTCCTGAAGGGAAAATTATAACTTTACAAATTAACATTATCATAAACCATAAGCTCTCACAAAAGCACAAGAACTCCTGTCTTGCATAATAAGAAAGCTGCTGCTGTCTGAAAACAAGGTTTTCATTCCAGTTGTGGCGCAGGTTTAATATTAAAGGTATTAACATTGGAATAGAGCAGGTCCAGCTTGTTGCGTCCACAAAATGAACATGCTGATAAACGGTTGGTTCCTTCTAAATATCCTCTGGTTGAAGTCACCAGTATTCCAGCATCAGAATAATTCATCATTAGAGTGTTGGTAACAGAGTGGATAATATCTGTTGCTGAATTAATAATCATTAACAAGAATAATGTAAATTATCTAACTTATCACCCTGAGCATTAAGATAATTGAATTCAGTCAGCATTTATATTTGTCACTGGCAGCAAATTAACACAAATATTTGGGGCACCATCGTAGTAACCTTTTTTACTTCAGCACTCAAAAGGAATATCTATAACAGAAATAGCCCAGAAAGTAAAACAAAAAATCAAAAGAACAAAAATGGCAACAAATTAACTTCCAGCATACTCACTTTTAATGTCCCCAGGACCCAAAGGAGCAGGACTTTGATCAGACCTTACAGACTGGCTTGGTTGCCCTCATTGGTCATGTTTCCTGGGCTGTGTTAAAAGGTGAGGAGACTGTTAGCAACTGTTAGGTACTGCTAGTCTCGGATGAGCTTGTTCAGAAGCTCTCTGGCATGCACTTGTGACAAATTGTAATTCTAATTGTAATGTGTTTGCATGTTTAGCACTGCTCAGCTATACAGATGTCCAATCTCCCTCCTGCCTTTAATACTCCATCTGATCAGATCCGAATAAACCCATCCAGCAATAAAATAGAGTCTGAAATAAGAAGCACAAGCTGGTTCGCAACAGTATCCGAAATGTCACAGTTCCTGAAGTGGCCGTGACTTGCGGAGATATGATTGTTTGTCCAGTTTAAACCAACATCCACAGTGAAGGGTAACTGACGAGCAAAATGATTAATGAATCTATTTAAAGTTAAATCTACAACACAATGAAAAACTTTGACAGAAAGTGAAAGGGGTCTGAATATGTTCTGAAAGCACTGTAGTGTTTGATAACATTCATAACATAAACATGTTGAAGTGGAAATGCGTCATGACTGCCTCCGAATCACTAAGATTCTGTACATTTAATTTAGTTTCATTTCAGTTTATTTTTGTATGGTGCTGTTCACTGAGTAATAAGTTCTCTGGTAAAATGGCAGTATAAATTTTACAAATTACTAAATACAAAATTAGTGCATATAAAGACACGAATTCGTTTTAACTTTTGGAAAAACAAACTAGTTTGAAACTGATTAACATAACTGGAAACCAACAATATTTGTCCACTAATTATTTGTTGAACTCTGGCCAGTTGACATCAGAGGCAACGAAAAACAAAAACTTCAGTCAGCAGCATCCCTGGAGGAAAAAAAATTACACGAAGTCTCCATCCGAAAATTGCTGGAAAAGTTGAATAATGTGACAGAATCTTAAAAGGAACCATCTCAAGTGGGGTACGGACATGTTAGATTCACACATCCATGGAGGAAATGAAACCCTGAAGAACAACGATGATGAACTTCACACAGTTAATAAAACAAGTACATCGAGAAAATTTGCTTAATCCAAGTATGTTTTAAAGATGTTTATCCGGTTTTTGAAAATCCTAAAATCTATTCAAATTTTTGTTTGTCACATTGGCAACACCATTTTAGTTAACATTTTTTCCTCAGAGTACTACGTCTATCTATGTATTTAATTTCCCATTTTTTGCAGACCATTAACTGCATTTGATCTTAAGAATTTGGCCGTAGGGAATGTAATGACATTGCTTTATGAATTAAGATTGCTGCCTTCTCATTCAAGAAAATATCAGAATATCAGATAAGAATATTATCGGCGAGGCAGAGCCTCTCTGACTAAATCAAGAAGAGCAGTGCTTAACTCCAAGAGGGCAGACAAAGAAAGCCATAAAGAATAGAAGGTTTTGCTTTTCTGAAATAAATTATCATTAGGTATGTGCAACTGTCTCAATCCGAATATTTTCATGAATATGTGTTCTTGGGATTCTAAGAATTTTGTATTCATTATTCATCCCCAAGCACTTTAATGGAAAATGTGATTCTTCTCTGATATGATAAGATGACAGTTCAAACAATTACATAAATATTCTGATATTCATTGTTCATATCAAGACAAAAATATAAGAGGGGCCTGGTAATAAACAGTGCTTGTAATAGTTTATGTATTTTCCAAGTGGAAATAATATCAAAATCCTGATTTTATAAAGCAATAATGGAGGATAAAATTCCTGGTTCAAGGAAATGTAGATGGCTTTATCAGATATATATTTAATATTTAGTTAAGGAGATGAATAGAATGAAAAATAAGTGGTCCAGGAATATTTTGTGGCATAGAATACCAAGAAGAATAAAATGTGAGCTGAGAATAGAAGGGAATAAGAGATATAATCACAAAGCGATCAGACCTTTGCAATATGACACTAGGATCGTCTAGATTTGTCTGAGCTGTGAAATATTTGATTAGAATTAATTTTGTTCTCGTTTTATCATTTGGGCATGTCCTGGATCGAATTAGTATTGTGAACAGGGGCATTCTTATAACATTCCTAAAACACAAAATAAAGCCAATTAGGCCACAAATAACAAAAAAGGTTAATTTTATTTTGCACATAAAGGCCACAGGAAGAGATGAAAAAAATCAGTATCAATAGCAACACAAAAAATAAGGAAACAGAAATTGTGCTGCCTTTCCAAACCTTCGTCAATGAATACTTCACGCAAAAAATTGTATTTTTTATGTTACTCACCTTACATAGTTTGTAGTGATAGGCTAGAAACATTTTTAATCTCCTTCTTTTGTGGAAAATTAACATAATAAAGTTTCTGATAGAATGGGATTCAATGATGACCAATGCTGGACAGCAACAAAACATATTGAAAACTTCCATGAAACAAATCTCACGTTATTCGTGTCACATAATCCACATGTCAAGTCACCAAGGCGTATGCTCACAACAGGAAACGCGTCATTTTTGCTCAAATATTGTTAAATAAATTGCTCAGGAAAATGAAAGTAGTCCACAAACAGGAAGTCCATTCACACAGTATCACATTTATGAACAATGAATGAAGGGAATAGGCAGGTGTATCCCACAGAGGGAATGTGTTTCTTGATGCAAGATTGACTAGAACTCAAATACTATATCTTTTGTACCCAGACAGAAAATAATTACAAGAGAGAGAAATATGGAACTTAAAGAGATATATGTATTTAACTTGCTTTAACAGGTAACGTTCATTCCCAGAAATATAATGCATAAGCCTGTATACGTACATATTTAGGCCGGAGAGAACCATTGGGACATCACAGCCAAGTGGGAGAATGCTGGCAAATCAGAGGTCCCATCCTGCAGATAGGTATGACACTGGTATAGTGACACCTCTAACATTGTGCTGGATCCTCGTCATTATAAACACTCACATATTCATAGCATTCATGTCAGAACTGGCTGGTTATTAATAACTTCATACACAACAGGTTCTGTAACTAAATTGGTTAAGCAGACATCAGCACTTCCCAAAACAACCTGCTTTGCGTCCTTCACATGTCTTCTGCTCATGTCCCTAACCTGTCATTTGTCAATTTCCCTGGCTGTCTCTCTCTCTCTCAGCTGAATTGCATGGATTTGTGAAATAAATTTCACAAATTACATTGGCACAAATAATATTTTTGCTACAGCAGATCTTCAATTCAAAAGTAAGATTCTGTGTCAAGGGGCTTTCTGTTTGTGGACTACATTCATTTTCTGGAGTTATTTTTTCAACAGTTTTTTTAACAAAAACTCCATGTGTTTTAAACATTTTGAGCCTACACCTGGAGGACTTGACATTATGCAACACAAGCAATGTGAGATTTTTTTCATGGATGCTTTTATAATGTTTGCTGTTGGTCACTATTGGGTCCTGTTCTATCAGAAATTTTGTTATGTCTGAACACCATCAAAAACATTTTTCTTATCTATCATTAAAGACTATATGATTAATAATAGTAATAATTCCTTATATTCATGTAGAGCTTTTCTCACTACTCAAAGTACTCTTCACATGGGGAGGACCCAGGAAGCGAACCCACAAGTATTCTTTTAAATTAGTTTGTCACCATATCTGGAAGATGGAGTGGTTGATTCACCTTCCCATCACAGCATTGCACAAATGTTTTTGGGTTAATAGTCTGAAAGACCCGGACAACAAATTCATTTTATGATTGGCTGAGTATGTTAATGTCTTTCATTTAAGAGTTGGCAAGAGAAAACTCTGGGGCATTAACTTAGTCAGTATGAGTTATATGCAATATATTTGTACATGTGATTAAAACTAAATAAGAGCCAAAACCAGATTACCTTTCCTTTAAGGACATTTTATAATTTTGGTTGATATTTCAGCACAAGTCTTTCCTTTGATTGGTCAGAGTTCAGCGTAATCATACCATCAGCTCTGTGGGGCCTGGTATGGTCCTGTTTTGGGTCATTTGGACAACGAGCAGGGGTTAGCCTCTGAGAGAACGTCCGATTCTAAAGCCAACACCATGGAGCCTGTCCCTCATTGTGCTGTTGTCATTGTTGCAGAACAAACTTAAATTACTCCTAAACGATGTACATTTATTCTACAGAAGATCGACCTTTCCCACATGTTTTTAAACAACCTCCAGGTAAACATATTATCTTATTGGGATATATCTATCAAAAGTGCAAATGTATTGGCATCTTTATTTTTAATTATACAACCACGTTGCTTTTGTTAAAATTTGTGCCATTATCTCATGGCTTAGTTGCTACGTCTAATTTATATTTACCGCGGGATGTGCCCCTGGTTATCATGCTCTTGATAATATATAAAAAATCTAACCGTCCCCTTTCTTTCCTACTGTGGCCTAAGTTTAGAATTGACACCTGATCAGGCATTATCCCACCTAGACCACAAACAAGCTGTCATGTGTTTGGCAAATTGCAATGCTTCACTGCATTGGCTGTATTTCTGGAGAGGACTAAAACAAACACATTATTTTGAAAGTACACAAGATATAAGTAGACTTTCTTTATTCCTGAAAATGTGTATTTTTCCTTTTCCGTCTGAAAACAAATAGCAGATTTGTTATTGTCTTGTTAACCATTTCATTGTTAGGGAGCACTCCACACTTTATCAGTGCATTCTTGTGCTGTGAATGAACTGCAAATATTTTGCATTTGCCCTCAAGCGCCTTGAGATAACGTCCTTTATGGAAACACCTCAGGTTTACAATATTATGTTTGACTGATTAAATTAATTTTCGCTTTGTGGTGCTCATACAACATTGAAGACTAATTTCAGATGGAAATGGTTTACAGCCAGGGTTGCCTGATTTGAGCAGGACTGTCCTGAGTTCAACAGACAAAAGCCAAGTCCCGCATTGCCTCTGAAAATCCAGATTGAACAAAAATTCAATTTTTATTATGGATATCTAGTTAAAGAGGCTCACTAAATTTTTGTAGACAGCCTTGTGTACCACCTTATATGAATAATATTTGTAACTGTCAACTGAATATGAGTGTTTGAAACGTGTGTGTTTGTGTATGTCTTTGTGCTTGTGATGTCATACATTTCTCATACTCATCGTGGCTTCTCCTGCTCGTGTGTAATTCATTTTGAAAGTGAAGTGATACTGATAAAGACTTTTCGACTAACAATGTAGGTTGTATCTGCATATCTGCATTCTATTTACATATGTCATGTCACATTATATGAAACATAAAACATATTACAAGTTGTATCAAACATACCCGTACTTCTGTGACTATTTTATATATGTTCTCTAATATATATACTTATTTACATAAATGTATATGTTTAGATTATACATGCTTATATATCTGTAATTATAATTTCATAAAAATTATCTTTTTTGTCTTCCTTAGTTCCTTAACATCTTTTTCTTGGTCACTCAAAATGGTGGATGACCTGATCTGTGATTTTGGAAATCTGGTAATTCTGTTTATGACCTACGCTAATTTACTTAACCTGTTGTTGCTGTAGATTAAATTTAAACTGATGAACTTTCAGCTCTGCTTAATGCCTTGTGTGCTTCTGGCTACATTGAGCTTACCAACTCATATAAAGTAAATACATTTTTACAGAGTATTTGTATAAAGATAGTAATTATGTTTGCTTTATTACTTGCGATTTTAAATTTTTTTTAGGTTGTTTGGATTATCTAAATAAATTATAGTGTTCCCAATTTTAAACAATGTTTCTGCCAAATTTCCAGTATAAATTAATATGAAATTTGTCAGGAATAAATGTACCATATGTGCCACACATTCCAAGAACACTGAAGTTTTTGGCTGTTACAGTCCATCCATCTAAGCTGATTATATGTCAGAAATCTAGTTTATCCCCCATTTTTCAATAAATAAATACTGTACTGCTTGTTTGTTAATATTTTTGTATTACGTTGGTCAATTGAATAACCTAAAATAAAATCGGGTAATGAACCTCATCCAGTTGTGCCTCCAGGCCGCAATGACAGACTCATATTTCAAAGGTGGACATTTGTCATCAATATCATTGTTGGCCTGTATTAATATACTGTAAGTGTAATGACTTCAGAGAAGAAAAACAACCATCGATTTAATTAAGGCTCAGGAGATGAGGTGGTTAGAACGACAAATAAAGTCAATACCATTAAGTAAGAAAATGAAAGAGTCCAGGATGTAGCAAAAGGGTTGAGTGGCCAAAAATGACAAGACAAGAATCAAAGTCAGGTAACCAGAAAGAGTCAAAACCACAAGATCAAACTAATATGATAAGCTGCACACAAACACCTTTAAAAATATCTATACAGTAAACCCTCATTTATCGCGGTTAATCCATTCCAGACTCTATCGCGATAAGTGAATTTCCACGATGTAGGATTCTTTATTTATAAATCCAATATTTTCGCAGTTAGAGCATAGAAAACCTGTTTACGACCTTCTAAATACATTTTCTAACATTATTAGAGCCCTCTAGACATGAAATAACACCCTTTAGTCAAAAGTTTAAACTGTGCTCCATGACAAGACAGAGATGACAGTTCTGTCTCACAATTAAAAGAATACAAACATATCTTCCTCTTCAAAGGAGTGCGTGTCAGAAGCAGAGAATGTCAGAGAGAGACAGAGAGAGAAAAGCAAACAATCAAAAATCAATACGTGCTGCTGGGCTGTTAAGTATGCAAAGCACCGCCGGACAAAGCAACTGCAAAGAAGGGAGCAATGTGAAGGTAGTCTTTCAGCATTTTTTAGAGGAGCGTCCGTATCCTCTAGGCCAGTGTGTGAACAGCCCCTCTGCTCGCACCCCCCCATGTCAGGAGCAGAGAATGTCAGAGAGAGAGAGAGAGACAAAGAAAAGCAAACAATCAAAAATCAATACGTGCTGTTCGGGCTTTTAAGTATGCGAAGCACCATGCGGGAAGCATATCGTATATCATTGAGGAGTTTTATTTAATACGTAATACGTGTTCTGACTGGGTAGCTTCTCAGCCATCCGCCAATAGCATCCGTTGTATGAAATCAACTGGGCAAACCAACTGAGGAAGCATGTACCATAAATTAAAACACCTATTGTCCGCAGAAATCCGCGAACCAGCGAAAAATCCGTGATATATATTTAGATATGCTTACATTTAAAATCCGTGATGGAGTGAAGGCGCGAAAGTCAAAGCGCGATATAGTGAGGGATCACTGTATACTAAAATGATTTGGAAATGTGCAACACTACCATAGTGATATCAAATGATGTGCACATCTGATTGTTAAGCCTAGCAGTAACCTACAAACTAGACACAACAAAAGAGGTGGCACTTAAACAAAAAACTAATATGGTGTTATGGAAAAAAAGAGCTTGTAAAGAAACATTCATGAAAACACATTAACCCATCTTATATGCACGTCTGAGGACCACATTGCCAGCTCTGATCAGGTATGTGTTACCACCCAGTATGAGAGGGGGCGCTGTCACTCACTGTCTTATCTCATCCCTCTGCAGCTCAGAGAAGACACCCCAGGAGACTGACTGACCGCACCCCCATCACTCCCAAAACTCCCACCCCTTCCAGTCTGAATTACAGTATATAAAAACGCCAATCCCTGGAAGGCGGAGGCTCACTTGCAACCCGAACTCGCAGCAAGATGTTAGCTCCCTGTTAGACTTAGCTAAGAAGAAATGTGGCTCAAGGGCCTGATTGGTGTTCAACAGCCCACTTGTGTCTGCATATCTCTTTAACTTTTTGTCATTATTTGTGTTTTTATGCAATTAAATGGGGTGGCCCAACCAGCACCCCAATTATTTTTGGGGCTCTGCAGGTCATTCTGTTCCAAAAACCCAAAAAATAAATGCAACTACTAAATTCCTTAAGTTTAGAAATCCCCAAAATGACAGCTTAATGATTTTTGGAGGCCCAGAAATGTCTGTTGTCAGCCAGTATATGCAGAGATTATTACGACTAAAATAACAAAGGGAGATGATAACGCGAAATGAGAATCATAGCCAGGCAAGGCAGGGTTAAAACTGGAAGATCAAAAAGATACGTGAGTGAATAAAATACTAGGGCAAACCAAAAATGAAAGTCAAAAAGAGATCAAAAATCCATGATGAAACCTAGCATATGGTCTACTTGATAAGCAAACTAACAACTGCTCAAGAATTTGAAATTTATTTCTAACTCTACTTGGTGTTGTCGCTATATTTGTACTTTTCTAAACGTCACCACTGCACCTATCAAGGTCACGTGACAAGATTCCAAGTCGACTAAACAAATGATGTGAAAAACAAAAAAAAAAAAAAATTCCAAAAAGCTCCAAAAAATAACGTGTAATGCTGTCAGGTCATGACAGTAAGTAGACTATTGTAGCGGTCAGGTGCACCTAAGATTCACACTGTCAAGATGACGGTGATTTATTTATTTTTTATAGTGGATCCCAGGGAGGTTCCCAGCCTTGGCTCGACCCGCACACACTCACCACAGAGACAAAAAGACAGCACACTGGGGAATAACAATAATTAAGAATATAATGAAATTAAATGATATACAGTGATCCCTCGCTATATCACGCTTCGACTTTCGCGGCTTCACTCTATCGTGATTTTTTTTTCATACACGCCTATGTCACTACGCATACGCTTTCTGAGAACTTTTATCTAAGCCCTACGATGCCTCCTAAACGTGCTGCTGTTTCTAAGCCTTCTGACAATAAAACTAATTGCCGGAGGAAGATGCTTACTATCCAGGAGAAGGTGAAATTCTTGGATATGATTAAAGATGGCAATACCCTACAAAAGCCTCCTCACGCATATGAAAAGACAGCGCCAGCAACTGCCTATCAAGATGTTCTTTAGCCGCGCACCCAGACACCCACTGCCTACTCCTAGTGCTTCTTCACTGAAGACAACAATGCACCTGCTGAAGATACTGCACCACCTCTGAAGACTCTCCTACTGAGGTCGTGCCTTCATAGGTTAGTGGTTGTGTGCAATTAAATGTACAGTACAATAATCTACTATATAAAAGTGTTCGGGATTGTCCTTCCGTCCCGTGAGTGCAAAGCGTAGCGGTATTCTGCTTATTACAGACTTACTACTTGCGGCTTGAGGTACGAAGCAACATGATGTGAGCAGAGTTCTGGTGCTGTCATCGTTCCCTTGCTTTTGTGCGTGATGCACTGGAAAAATAGACAAAATTATGTCTCTGGAAATAATTAATGTTGATGGAGTACAAATGCCTCACCGCGTAGTAAATATCAGGGGAGATGGTGCTTGCTTATTCTCATCTATAGCTTATTTAGTGCATGAAACTCTGTCTTTAGCGGTACAGATTCGGGCTGACATTGTATGACTTTGGACAGGCACTTGAGGGGATAAAAAAAAAACTTAGGTTATCGGGAGATGTTATGAATGGGCACTTTGATGTTCTCATTCTCTACACTTACTGGATAAAAGTTGGTCGCTTTATAAGGCGAGTGCGCCTAGTAATATGATATTTGTAACGTCTAATATGTCTTATTTTCTCTTATTTTGTCTAATATATTAGGTAATACGAGTGTAATGGTGACTAAAGGGTGTTATTTCATGTCTAGAGGGCTCTAATAATGTTAAAAAACGTATTTAGATGGTCGTAAACAGGTTTTCTATACTCTAACTGCAAAAATATTCAATTTATAAATAAAGAATTCTACTTCGCGAAAATTCATTTATCACGGTAGAGTCTGGAACGGATTAACCGTGATAAACAAGGGTTCACTGTAAATGAAAACAATAATACCACCCCTGTACCCCTACGGCAATAATACATTAAACATATAAACACAAACAACTCCACACAGCAAAGTCCATGGAATAACACACCAAATGTAATGATAGATGACGCGAGTAAGTCCAGGGATCTGTATGTTGAAAGAGAATGAATCAAACAGTCCCACCGGTAGACACTGTAAGGGTGAAGATGGATGGTTCAGGAGCGCTCCTCTTCTTGCGGGGAAGCCAATGAATCCATAATCAATCCTTAGGACACAGGTAGACAGAAGACAATCTAGACCCCAACAACGAATACAATTCAGGACACCAAACTAATTACGGCTTAAACAGAAGGCAGTCTCACAGGTAAACAGAACCAAAATACAACAACAAAACACACCCTTCTTGCTTTGGCCAGCTGCCCTCCTTTTAAACTACTTTGACCACCTTTGACCCCAACAGCCCCTGCAGGGACTTCTGGGAGATGCAGTTCTTACTAATAGTAGCACTGCTACACTATAACACTTGACACTCTATGTACACACTTGGATGATCCTCCTATCCAAATCATAGTTTTATGATGGGACGCCTGCAGGGTGCTAAACATATGGTGTAAGATTTGTAAAAGCCCTGCCTTAAAAAATATACGGGTGTGAGTTTGCTCATAAGTTGAATTGAATATACACTGATTAGCCACAACATTAAAACCACTTGCCCAGTATTATTTAGGTCCCCCTCATGTCGCCTGTACAGTTCATACACTCCACAAGACCTCTGTGTGGTGTAGCGGGTCCAGAGCTCAAGTCAAAAATGCCACTTTTTAAATAAATAGTCACCGCACTGGGGGTGTGGTAGTGTGGCGAGGGGATTCCCGGGTGAATTCGTGATGGGGGCAGTCCTCACTTAAGTGCACAGGTGAGGAGTCGTCCGCCTCTGTAATTGATGCTGGGAGCTGCTAATTGCTACACCTGGTCCACATCCTCGTGATAAATAATAGAAGCGCGAGGCAGCTGGAGGGAGAAGAGAAAAAAAAGACGAACAGAGGTTACAGGAGAAGAAGAAGGCAGGAAGCAGGACGAGCGAAGGTGCAGCTGAGCAGTGAGCCTGGGTGATTGGCTGGCACCCCTTGAACATTTAGTGAGGAGAAGGAGTGACTGGAAGGAAGATGGTTTGCTGCATAAGGCCGAGAAGGCAGCGGGAGTTGGGACTTGGGTAGTGAAAGCCCCAGTGTGAGTGCTCTGGTCACTGGGAAGCCCAAGTCACTGTCTGGTGAAGCCAGGGATTGGTGAGGCAAACTGACCAGCAGAAGAAGGCAGAAAGAAGGTCAGCTGCAGGTAGGGTGGCTCCCCTGGTGCATAGCCTGGATGGGAGAAGTAGGGGAGTCACCAGTAGATAGGCACCAGGATTTGTTTTAAAAGACTGCTTCCCGCCATTGTTATATCCACGGTTTTTAAAGGATTTTTTCTATCGTGTTTTTCACCTCCACGAGTTCACTTGTTCTTATTGGATTATTTTTTGAAGACTTTTGAAGCACTGAAATGTTTATTTGAACACTGTTTTGCAGATTTTTTAAATAAAAGCACTTTGCACTTTTTGCACCATCCCCTTGCTTTGTTGTGCCTCATTGTCCAGCTCATCTGTGACATTACCAACGGTGTCGGGTTCAAGAGCTCCCAGAAGCTGGATAGGAGCATGGAGTAGAACCCACATCATCACACTCTGAAGGTAGGTGTCCTGTGGTATCTGGCACCAAGATGTTATCAGCAGATCCGTTAAGTCTTGTAAATTGGATGGAACTTCTTATTTTTCCAGCATATCCCACAGATGCTCGATTAGATTGAGATCTGGGGATTTTGAAGTTCAAGTCACACCTCAGACTCTTTATTGTGTTCCTCAAACCATTCCTGAATAATTTTTGCAGTGTAGCAGGGTGCATTATCCTGCTGAAATAGGGCACTGCCATCAAGGAATACCATTGCCATGAAGGGGTGTATGTGATCTGCAACAATCTTTAGGTAGGTGATACATGTCAAAGTAACATTCACATGAATGCCATGACCCAAGGTTTCCCAGCAGAACATTATTCAGAGCATCACGCTGCCTCCAACGGCTTGCCTTCTTCATTTACGCCATCCTGCTGCCATCTCTTCCCCTGGTAAACAATGCACATACACCCAGCCATCCATGTGATTTTAAGGAACAAACATTGCTCCATGGTGCAGTTTTGACACTCACACGCTCATTGTAGGGACTTTTGGCAGTGAACAGTGGCTAGCATTACATTTTTCAACAATTTGTGCTTCAGTAGCTCTTCTGTGGGATTGGACCAGTTGGGCTCACCTTCACTTCACAAGTGCATCAGTAAGACTTGGGCACCCATGACCCTGTCACTGATTAAGCGGTTCTCCTTCCTTTGGCCATTTATGGTTGGTATTAACCAATGCAAACTGGGAACACCTCACAAGACCTTTGCAAATACTCTGGACCAGTCATCTAGCCAGTACAATTTGGCCCTTGTCAAAGGCACTCAGATCCTTACGCTTGGCTATTTCTCCTGCTTCCAACACAGCAACTTCAAGAACTGACCATTCATTCACTTGTTTCTAATATACTGTATCTCACTGCTTGACAGGTACCATTGTAACAAGATAATCAATATTATTATTCATTTCACCTGACGGCGCTTTTAATGTTGTGGCTGATCAGTGTGTATAAATGTAGATATAACCCAAAGATTAGTCAATACATTTCGGTATATTATGTTAATTGCAAACTTTATCATGTGATTTTAAAAGAAAACAGTTCATTTATTTTCTTTTGCATAAATTATCTTGAGTTCTCAGAAAAAGACTGCTTGCAGCTACATAAAGGGTGGTCCAGATCTAATTATGCAATTTTCATTACGCTATAACTTATTAAGTTTATGACAGAGAATTCCCAAAAAATTTTTTTTGTTGCAGATAGATGGCAGCACTTACCCTGCATTCCAAAATGGCGGGGAGACGATTGTCAGTCGAACAGCAGGTGCGATGTGTTCACCTTTTCTCAATTACGGGCAATGTTTCCGAGGTGCAACGCAGGATGTTGGAGGAATTTGGACTGCCTGCAGTGCATAGGAACATGATCTCCCAAATCAACGAAATGTTTGACCGGACTGGTAGCGCCAATCCCGGACCATCAAGAATTGTTTGAACTGACGACATGAAGAATCGTTTTTTTCCACCGAACTGGAATCGTCCCCGTATAAATCAAAGTCATCCAGACGATTGTCTGCAAAGCTGAACACTGGTAAAACCAGTGTGCTGAGGATGTTGCATGAAATGAAACATATGCCCTGCCATCCACAACTTCTTCATGCTCTCAACGAGGTCGACTTCGACAGGAGGATTGAGTTTTCGGAAGTGTGGCTGGCAAGACTGGAGGGGGATCGAGAACTGGCTTGAATGTGGTGTGGACTGACAAGGCCATTTTCCACACACCTGGCTCAGTCAACAGACACAACTGTGTCTTTTGGTGCGCAGACATCCCCCACATTACCATTGAAGTTGAACACAAGTCCCCGGGAGTGATGGTATGGGCTGGTATGTCTTATGATGGTATTGTTGGCCCTTATTTCCTTGAAAGAAATGTCACAGGGGACAGGTACTTCAACTTGCTTGTGAATGATGTCATCCCAGAACTGCAGAACAGACAGAACTTCGACTGTATGTGGTGGCAACAGGACGGGGCTCCACCTCACTTTGCGATAAATGTGAGGAACTTTCTTGACCAACAGTTTCCAAACCGGAGGTTAGGACGTCGAGGGCCTGTTGAATGGCCTCCACGGTCGCCTGACCTTACCCCAGCAGATTTTTTTCTTTGGGGATATCTTAATGACAAGGTCCACGCACATCCTATTGACAGTTTGGAGGATCTGTGCCTGCCGATTGTTGAGGAGTTTGGGAAAGTTCCTCTACAAATGTGCTGAGACACATGTGATGCTGTAGCCAGAAGACTCCAAGCCTGTATCCAACTGAATGGAGGACAAGTGGGACATTACATGGAAAATCAGTGAATTAATTCAATGTAAGTCCATTTTCTTTTATTACAAGATATTTCGAACAATTCTTTTGTCTTGTATTGTTTTTCTGCATTGCATTAAAAGTTGCATAATTAGATCTGGCCCTGTATTTTTCTGACACTATTTTCTGCAGTATATCTTTGTAATAAATTTGTATTTAATTTTTTTTTGATGATGTACATTTTGATGTACTTCCCTGACAAACTATGATTTTAACTTAAAAACTTTATGTTTTTGTCAACATACCGTATATATTCATGTCTTGAAACCTGAAAAATCGATCATAAAATCAGACCCCAATTTATACGCCCATTCAAAAATGCCTCCTCCAATCTCACACCAGTTTCTCAGACATCAAGTTTTGTTGCAGCAGTGCAGTTACCAATTTCTTCAACGAATTCTAATTTAAAATCAGCTTCATATTTTCTTCTGATTGAACGCTCCATCGTAGATAAGGGAACTTCTTACGATAAAGGTGCATGAGGGTGTGAGATACAAAAAACACAAAACAGTGCAAACGTTGCTTCAGAAGAGTTCAGGTATTACCTTGTTGTCACGTAGGCACAATACATAGAAAAAAAATGTCAGTGTGCTCCGTGGTTACTCTCTCAGGTGGTGTTAGCATATCATAAGCTGTTGGACCGATAGCGTAAGTGTTCCGCATTCGACTTATACGACTGACAGATTAAAATACCAGAAATTATACGGTGAAATCAAGTTCAGACTTATTTATTTACGGTAGTTTAAATATCTGTCTATCTATCTATCTATCTATCTATCTATCTATCTATCTATCTATCTATCTATCTATCTATCTATCTATCTATCTATCTATCTGTCTATCTATCTATCTATCTATCTATCTATCATATAGTGCCCTATTTATCTGTGTGTGGGCTTCACTCTCCATTACACAATTAGAAGCTCAACAATCTAGGGAGATTTCAGGGCAGAGATGAAGTTCCTGTAGACTGAGAAGTGACAGTTGATCCTTTATGGCCCACTGGGAGAAGACCCTGGGAAGTGATTGCTGAAAAATGTTGATGGGGAATTGAAAAGTCTGATCAGAGAATCTCACTTTGACGCCACAGAGTTGAGCTGTACTCCACCATTCAACCATTTATCAAACCTTATTAATATACATTTTTAGGGAAGCTGAATCCAATTCCACCTTTACAGTGTATAGGAAACGATCAGAGTTATGTTCACACTCACACTGGTGACTCTAAACTATTTCAGTGTCCATTAACCTAATAGTTTTTAAGAATTTTGGAAATACTCAAAAATATCCATGCAGACTTGAAGAAAATATGAAAGCCCCATGCAGACCAGTTCCAGAGCAGGCTGGGATTGCAATTCACTCTCCTAGTGCTGCTGCTACACCAGAGGGCATACGTTGTTATGTAAAATTAATAGGTGCAATCAAATTTCAGTATCTAGTTAAATTCTTATATAATTAGTAATCTACTATAATAAAATTGCTAAAACAGATGTGCAACGCATGTAACTCAAGTTATAAAATGAATTACTGAAAGTATATGCTAATACAGTTGTCTTAATTAAACAGTTAAAATCAATAAAATAATGTAAATTTAGGTCAAAAATCAGAAACAATGGCTCATTCGTTTAGACACTGATTTGTTTTTTTAAGTTTGTTGAAGCTTTACATCATGTCACTTATTTTATTAATGATAAAATATTTAGTGAATGTCCAAATATAATGATGAGCACTCCATATAAAATGCAAACCGCACAAAGTGGGGAATTATGATGCCCTATGAATTATTTGTTTGCTCCTCAAAACAAGATTCTGCTGCCAGAAGACATTTTATAAATCAATAAAGTAAGCCATGCAGTTACTGCTATAAAGATCCTCATTATGCATTAAATTTTATGTTCTCAACTGTATTCAGTTTCATGCAGAATTTTTCCATTTTGGAATTGACAAGAAATCAGCTTAGAGCCAACTCAATTTTATGTGTGTCTAATTGTGGATTGACCTGTCATTAAACTAAACTTTGCATGCTGACTATTTTCATATGCTGTCAGATTCACTTAAGACTCTGGGTTAATTAAATAATGAGTTATATCCTTGTATAATGAGAAAAATGCAAATGATTTTGCAAAATGTAATATATTAGGAAATTGAAAGCACGGTATATACAGTGAAGTGTATACACGATTTGTGCTAAGGATATAGATAAATGTTAAGATCTTATTTTTGCAGCATGCTGCATGTGATTTTCCAAAATAGGCATATCAAAATAATATTAACAGTCTTGATTATGAAAATTTGAAAATAGAATCTTCATGGAAGCTTGGACTGACTTTTCCCACACTCATTGTTTATCATCCAGCTACCTGTATTCAGGTACCCCACTTTTAAAATTACAAAGTACTGATATATATATATATACTGTATATATATATATATATATATATATATATATATATATATATATATATATATATATATATATATATATATGGGGTGCCAAACAGGCAAATACATTGATTTTCTGAATATATAAAGTCGGCGTCAGAATATATAAAGTCGATTTCGAATATATAAAGTCAAAACTTGAATATATAAAGTCAGCGTCAGAATATATAAAGTCAAAACCTGAATATATAAAGTCAGCGTCAGAATATATAAAGTCAGCGCTGGAATATATAAAGTCAGCGTCAGAATATATAAAGTCAAAACCTGAATATATAAAGTCAGTGTCAGAATATATAAAGTCAGCGCTGGAATTTATAAACTCATTCATGAATATATAAAGTCAAAGTCAAAATATATTGATTGAAATGACTCAGGCACATTTTTAGTAAACTAAAAAAACTGAAATAAGTTAACAAAAACGTATTCAGAAAAATAAATTAAAAAAACACTGTTCGGTTAATGTTTTGAAAATGATGCATGTGCCCTGCCCAGGATTGGTTCCTGCCTTGCGCCCAGTGTTAGCTGGGATTGGCTCCAGCAGACCCCCGTGACCCTGTGGTCGGATTCAACGGGTTGGGAAATGGATGGATATTCCAGCGCTGACTTTGTATATTCCGACGCTGACTTTATATATTCAAGTTTTGACTTTATATATTCCGACGCTGACTTTATATATTCAAGTTTTGACTTTATATATTCAGAAAATCAATGTATTTGCCTGTTTGGCACACCATAATATATATATATATATATATATATACTGCTCAAAAGAATTAAAGGAACACTTTTAATCCGAGTATAGCATAAAGTCAATGAAACTTATGGGATGTTAATCTGGTCAGTTAAGTAGCAGAGGGGTTGTTAATCAGTTTCAGCTGCTGTGGTGTTAATGAAATTAACAACAGATGCACTAGAGGGGCAACAATGAGATGACCCCCAAAACAGGAATGGTTTAACAGGTGGAGGCCACTGATATTTTTCCCTCCTCATCTTTTCTGACTGTTTCTTCACTAGTTTTGCATTTGGCTACAGTCAGTGTCACTACTGGTAGCATGAGGCGATACCTGGACCCTACAGAGGTTGCACAGGTAGTCCAACTTCTCCAGGATGGCACATCAATACGTGTCATTGCCAGAAGGTTTGCTGTGTCTCCCTGCACAGTCTCAAGGGCATGGAGGAGATTCTAGGAGACAAGCAGTTACTCTAGGAGAGCTGGAGAGGGCCATAGAAGGTCCATAACCCATCAGCAGGACCAGTATCTGCTCCTTTGGACAAGGAGGAACATGATGAGCACTGCCAGAGCCCTACAAAATGACCTCCAGCAGGCCACTGGTGTGAATGTCTCTGACCAAACAATCAGAAACAGACTTCATGAGGGTTGCCTGAGGGCCCAAATGTCTACTGCGCCCTGTGCTCACTGCACAGCACCGGGGAGCTCAATTGGCATTTGCCATAGAATACCAGAATTGGCAGATGCACCACTGGCGTCCTGTGCTTTTCACAGATGAGAGCAGGTTCACCCTGAGTATATGTGAAAGACGTGAAAGGGTCAGGAGAAGCCGTGGAGAATATTATGCTGCCTGTAACATCGTTTAGCATGACAAGTTTGGTGGTGGGTCAGTGATGATCTTGGAGGCATATACATGGAGCGACTCACAGACCTCTACAGGCTAGACAACAGCATCTTGACTGCCATTAGGTATCAGGATGAAATCCTTGGACCCATTGTCAGACCCTACGCTGGTGCAGTAGGTCCTGGTTTCCTCCTAATGCACGACAATGCCCGGCCTCATGTGGCAAGAGTATGCAGGCAGTACCTGGAGGATGAAGGAATTGAAACAATTGAATGGCCTTCACGATCCCCTGACTTAAACCCAATAGAACATCTGTGGGACATTATGTTTCGGTCCATTAGGCGCCGCTAGGTTGCTCCTCAGACTGTACAACAGCTCAGGGATGCCCTCATACAGATCTGGGAGGAAATGCCATAAGACACCATCCGTCGTCTCATTAGGAGCATGCCCCGACGTTGTCAAGCATGCATACAAGCTCGTGGGGGCCACACAAGATACTGAAAAGCATTTTGAGTAGCAGAAATTAAGTTTTTGAAAAAATGGACTAGCCTGCCACATCTTCATTTCACTCTGATTTTAGGGTGTCTACACAATTGAGCCCTCTGTAGGCAGAAAACTTTTATTTCCATTAAAAGACTTGGCATCCTTTTGTTCCTAAGACATTGCCCTGTCGTTATTTGTATAGATATCCAACTTCATATTGAGATCTGATGTATCTAATGTGTTTCTTTAAAGTGTTCCTTTAATTTTTGTGAGCAGTTTATATATACATATATATACTAGCTGTCCCCCGCAATGTAGTGAAAGAGGACAAACTTTAAAATTCAATAAACAAACAAGTATTGCTTGGCAAACAGAGGCAAGGTACGCTCCAACAGATCGCGAGAGCCAGACCAACTCAAACGGAGGCTGGCGCGTGAGTGATGAGGGTCCTGTCTGTCTCCCCACTCCTGACATCACTCTTCCCCCTCCCCTCAGCCCATAGCCTCTGTATCGGATTAGCACGAATATATCGCTCCTGCAAGTGAACTATGATACTTAGAGCGATGAGAGAAGTCACAAAATCAACCGGAATTTTCAAGTAAATTATAGAAAAAAACCTGATCTAAATCCATTAAGTAGTTCTCTTGTAAAAAGTGAAAAGACAAACAGACAAACGGGTTTTATATATATAGTGACCAGTAGGGGGGAACATAATTTCACAGACACAAGTCCCAGTTTAAGTAAAAGGTTTTATTTCAAATTATTACCTTACAATACAAATAAACAACTACTCTCTTTTTCTCTTCTCTTTTCTTCCACTCATCCCAGGCAAACTTTGTCCTCTTCCACATGACTCCAACTTACCTGGATAAGATCAAGCAGCTTCTTTTATCTCAGACCAGGGAGTTCTTCCAGTGCTAGGGCATAGGCCCGTTGGAAACACTTCCGAGTCAAGTGAAAATCCCCCAAAGTTGAAATCACAGATCAAATATTACATGTTACATTATTCCTTATGGCCACCTCCATGACCAAGACCAGATTAGGACCCCACAGCCCCTTGGTGACTTAATGAACAGAGTTCCTTAACAGAGAGTTGATCATTCCTTAATGCAGTGTATGGACATCTGGCTGTTTAATGTAGCGTGGTAATTCTCACTATTGATAGTGTGCAGAGACTCAACAGTTTCAATGAGCAGGGAAGGAAGGAATGGTCCAAGGATTTCGGCATGCAGAGATTCATCAAGAGCTTGGGATTGTTAGGTTGAATGATGAAAAGACTCCTTGCCATCATTGAAAACCTCAAACACCCTCATGGTACATCCAGCCATGTCCATGACCCAGGTTGAACTTCTACTAGTGTTAAAAGGAAAGCGATGTCTGGATGAAGGTATGGTCTCAGTGTTGGCTGCCAGTAATAAAATAACTAAGGCGAGTGACCCATTGTCTTATTAATAGAGGAGAAACTGGGTTATGTTCAAATAGCTTTCAAATGAAGCTGAACTTGTTGTGTGAAGGCTAAGAATTTAAATTAATTCGTAGTGTTACCACTAAGTGCATATTTTGTTTTAAATTTAATTTGTTCTGAATATTTATTTCTAAATGTTTCTCTGACAAAGTGAAAACTTGTTTTCAGAAGATTATTAAACATCAAAAACAGAAGTCTCTCATTTAGTGACATATTCAGAGCTCTTCCTTTGGCACTCCAAATTGTGCTCAGGTGCATCTTGTTTGCTTTAATTCTCCCTGAGACGCTTCTAGAAAGTTGCCTGGAGTCCACCTGTGGAAAATGAATTAATTGGACATCATTTGGAAAGGCACACGTGTACCCATGTATAGAAGCTCCCATGATTCACCCTGCATATCAGGACAAAAACCAAGCCAAGGAACTCTCTGTAGACCTCTACAATCAAATTGTGGCTTTGCCAGAGGTCCCTGATTTTTGAGTGGCCCGGCCAAATCCCAGGCTCAGACCCCTTAGAACATCTGTGGAGAGACCTCAAGATGGCAGTTCACAGATGCTTCCCATTCAGTCTAATGATAGGTTCTGCCAGGAAGAAAGGGATAAACTGCCTAAATCCATGTGTGCAAAGCTGTCATATTTCAGTCAGGGGTCATCTCCTGGCCAGGTTTTCAATGTCACAGTTTTTCTTATTTTGTCATTGTTTATGTTAACATTGTTGCTTATTCAGTTCTTTTGTGTTTCAGCATCTTTTACTAAGTGCTATGTGTTTTGAGGGTGGTCCCCCATGAGGATGGGCCATCTGCTAACTACTATCAAGGGACTGCCATAAGGCTGAGGGAACGCCACAGTCCCCTGCTGTTCACTTGAAGGCACTTCCAGTTTCATCTGGTTTATACAGTAGATCATCTTGTGAAAAATAAATAACTTTTTACTTTATTAAGACTTTTCATTGCCCTTTATGTGACTAGCCAGGTTTTGATAGTTGTACCCCCCTACTGAACATCCGCAGTATTTTCAGGACACAGTGAGCTTGGGAACTCTTTAGCAAATAACAAAAACTCATAGAGACTTACCCAAGAAGACTTGAAGTTATGATTGGTACCAAAGGAACGTAATAATAATACAATTTATTTATTATTATTTATTATATAGCACCTTTCCCATGCTCAAGGTTCTGCAGAGTGCAGAATTAAGGGTACGAATGCTTATATAAATGTATTAATAAATCTGAAAACCTTTCTAAAAATGTTTTTTCCTTGTCATTATGGGTTATTGATTGTAGATTGGTGGATAAACATGGAAAATGTATCCATTTAAAGATGAATTTACAACACAATAAAGTGTTCAGAAAGTGAAGGGGTCAGAATACCTTCTTTGTTTACTGAGCTAAAGAAGACTTGGCCAAGGTAAGCAATGTAATTAATTCTCACCATATTGTATAGTGCATATGAAAGGGTTTATGACTGGTTAATCAATATTCAACAACACAAGCATGATAATTAAATGATAAATGGCTGGATTGTCAAAATAAATGAAGAAGGTAATGGAGATCAATACTGGGAGTGACTTTTTAGCATCTGCTAACAATGATACTGGGCAGTTTCATGCCATCCAGGTATTCAGTCACACCCAGAATTATACAATCAGAGGCACTGGTAGCAAGCGTGGTATAATTTATTATTTTTTTAATATACAAGGTAGTGTCTTAGAAAGGAAGATGATAAAACATATCAGAATGATAAAACCATAATTACTGTATATCTCGCTTAAATGACACACTGGTGACAACGCGTTCTTCAGCCTGCTGCAGTCCTTTATAAGGGTGGGGTTTACAGGCTAACTGTTGTGTAATTATGTATATTTTTGTTTGTTCTTTTTAAATCCTTTTTATTTTGACATCAGTTCAGTGGATTTTATTTATTATTGGTTAATTTTGTATTGTCCCTTTAAGTTTACATGTGTTCACTGTGCTTTGTGGCTGGTTCCACAGGGGGTGGGACCACCCTGATGTCACAGCTGCTGTGACCTCCTTCTGGCTTTATATTTGAGCCAGGGACAGGATTTGGTAGCCAAGCATTTTGTTCTGTGGGATTGTAAGTATTGTTATTTGTGTTCTAAGGATTCTGTTTCTGGATTTCATTTTGGGACTTTGTTTATTTATGATTGCCTTTTAAACATCTCCTTTTTGCCTCTTTTGCTCCGTGAAGCCTTGTTATATATTTTTCTGTGAATAAATTCTTCTTTTCATAAAGATCATTTTGATGCCTTTTTTGTTACAAGCCAAGGTTTATGGTAACCATTCTACTTGTGGGGTGCTTTGATATATTTTTAGGACTGTTTAGATTTTTTTGAAGGCTTTAATTACCTTTTGGCCTGCAAGGCCTAAGGCAGGCCATTTGGACCTGGGATTAAGCCCCACTGGGGTGAAGCCTTTCCAAGCAGGCAATGGAGGTCTGACCTGGCTAGTTAAGCCTTTAAGTGAAACCACCCCGACTCACCATGGTTGTGTCTCCAGATCACAACACTAACACTTAAGATGACTGCTCTAGCCATCTGGCCCCGCCTCCGATGGGCTCCACCCATAGCACATAAGAACATAAAGAATAATAGATAAAGATGACAATAAAACATAAAATACACATATACAGATTCATGCATAATATTTTGTATTATAGAGCTTTAAGTTTCACTTTCATTTTGCACATTTATTTTGTTCCTAGGGATCATGTTCTCAGAAGTCACATTATGTGACATCATCAGCACAATGTTATTTAAGCCATTGTTGTCCATTAGAAGGCACCCATTGGTAAGAGAAATCTTTGCATGGTGAAATGTAACTTTTTTTTGACTCAGGATTTTTGGTTATCTGGTTCAGCTACAGTATGTTAGTTACAGTGTGAAACTCTCTTAGTTTTGCCTTCACTTCCCATTTAACTAAGATGCCTACTCATGTATTTCCTGGTCCATCCATCCATCCATTTTCTAACCCGCTGAATCCGAATCCACTTTAAAATTCTCTTGTCATTATTCATTTAAGGCAGAACAGCCAAAGAGGTTAAATGAAGAAACTCAAAAGAAAACTGCACATAATACTTCAAATGTTATCACGTTAAGAATAGCCTTGGAATAACAAGATAGTGATGATGGCCATAAAGTATTGTCTGGAAAGTCTTGCTGTGATAGGCTTTGTCACAGGGCATTGGGAGACAATGTAATAACTAACTATAGCAGTTTTTTTTGTATTGTTTAGTTATGAAAAGTGCACTTACCTGCAGGGTGGGTGAGAAGATTTTGTGGAGGAAATAGCTGTGGTGATAGGATGGAGGAATACGATGGGTGGAAATATGCTGGCTGGTTAACGTGAGTCAGAAGGCCTGTCACTCACTTTAAGTCATGAGTGTCAGCATGCCCACATTCCAGCATTACTTTGTGCCATAACGGTGAAGGACGTCTGTTTGGCCATGTGAGTAACCGACTGAAAAAGTAGACACATAAGTACTGGCTGAATTATGTGGGGCTGGCATTCATGATTTGCCAGATAGTTGAGTCTGGCATATAAAACCAAAAAACACCCAGCAGGAGTTGTCTTTTTACCTTCTGGCGTAGGAGTGAAAAGGTTAGCAGAGCAAATTAGAGAGTGAGCCTTATTGAGGATCCTGTTAAGATACTCCTATCTTAATGACCTACCTGTTTAATGACCGGACTTACAACCAGCAATCTGACCAGTCGGCATTGTACTCTTTACGAGAACTTCGGTTGTGAAAATGGCAGTGTGGCGTCTCAGTGTAAAGCATCTCATCTCTCACCTGTCTCATTTTCTGTCTCGTTCCCACAGTCAGTCAGGATTTGCCTAGACAGAAGTGTGAAGTTTACATGTCTGCACATGTGAGTGCCCAGTCATGCTGCCACTTCTGCATGCCCAGCAAGTTATCCACCCCACTGAATTGACTGCGCTTTTGTGTTGCAAGAAGTACAGAGGTCCTCCAGTGGCTACAATGATGCTGTTATTATGAAAAATTGAAAAAGGAGTACAAGAAACTCTCCATAGGAGGAATCTGCCATGATGTGTTTCAATTCAGCCTGCAACAGAAGAATCACTAATGTGCACAGGGGTCTCCAGATGAGCCACGCTGTACTTCTCTTCATCGTCTTCTTCTGCTGCTGCTGCTGCTCTGCCCTTGTCCTTGCTGTTTGCTCAAAAGTAATGCACCCAGAATGGAGGGGCACATAGTACGGACTCTAGTAGCGGCTCCTCGCTTATCGACCAATTCGTTTAATGACCTAGTCGTAGGAACAGAACTCGTCATTAAGTGAAGAGTCTCTGTATTTACAGTAGAGTTATTTATTTTTAACAGATTTTCATGTATTTTTGTGCTTGTGTCACTTTCTTCCACTTTTGATTGTGATAACTGTTTCTTCTGTCCTCTTGATTTTTGTCCTGGGAGAAGTAGGAAGAAGAAGAGTTGTCTGATCATTTGTCTTGTTTATCAATTGTAAATACTGTACTGTATAGAATGACACTTAATTTTGTGTCACTGCAGAGATTTTTTTTGTGTTCCTGGCACTATAATAAAGACTTATTTTCTTTTCAATTTTTATTTTTTTGGTTCTGTGCCTCTAATTTTACCACAGATCCATTCAGTTATATTACAGAGGCCCAGAGTTTGAGTGTGTGCAGAGGTGCCAGTGAACGAGGTGTCACACTTGATTAACTCAGCAGACTCTAGGAGTTCAGAAGGAAGCGTATGCCTATACAACTAGCTCCTAATGAGTACAAATACACAACATAATGAAGGAAAAATAACAAACTATGAAGCAAACTCAAATAGAAATATACATATGAAGAACATAAAAATACAGTATACAGTATATGATAATACAGGGGTGAGTCAAAATGATGTTAACGCTAATGGATTATTTTTATCTCGATCACACCTTTCCAGGTCGATGGTGGACCTTTGCCATGGCCTCCAAACTCCCCTGATTTGACACCCTGTGGTTTCTGGTTATGGGGTATGGCGAAGGAGCGCATGTATAGCAGGAAAGTTCATGATATCAATGACTTGAAGGACAGAATATGGACTGTGGTATCATCTATTCCCCATGAAATGTGTGTCTGGGCTTTATATAGTACTGTTGTTTGTTGGTTTTTGTGTGTTGAACATGATAGCAAACAGTTTGAGACATTCCTGTAAATCATCTTGCACATATGAAGTATGTTTTGTGAATAAATTGTTTCCACCATTCAAATGTTAACATAATTTTGACTCACTCTGTATTATATAAATAATAATATAAATGTATTATTCATAATCTGCAAACAATATCAAAACAAATAATATAAACAACCCATTTTTCAGTCTTATTTCGATGGTGTTGGAATCCCAGGGTGATCAGAAAAGCAGTTATTTAAACACAGTGCATTGCACTAAACAGTGACCAAGAGGAGATCCTCTCCACCTTATCTTAACAAAATCATATGTGCTGTGCTTTCCAAGCTGCTGTAAATGATGTCATTGTCACAACTTGGCTGAACATCAGTGACACAGGAGAATCACTGGTATTAAGGCCCAAGACGCTGAGAAGGTATCAACAGTGTGTGTGATGTCTTACACTCACCCTCACTCCTTTCCTGATGACTGAGGTTCAGCCAATTCTATACAACCCCACCACCTCCATTAGTATTACTAAAACCATTAATAATACAAAACTAACCCACGGTTTCCCTATACGAGCCTATTCTGTCAATTCTGATCAGAGTCACACAAAACAGACTCGTACTGCAGACTTATCTCAACAACCTCTGAGGTAATCTCAGATCGGAGTCAGGCCAGACATACTTGAACATATCTAAAACAATTATGAAAAACCGTTAAAACCCTAAAATTAATAAATAAGCCATCAGATCCAAAATGTGAACATGTATGTTGTCAAACTAGGCATTCAAAACATATCTAATTAAAAAAAAGAAACAAAATAAACAAAAAACATATGTCAATATTTTAAAACACCATTAAGACACGAAGAATAAATGCAAAGACTATTTCTCCTGAATCTCTGAGCTCCTTTTATGAGTGAAGATAGCTGAACAAAACAGATTGAGATTTGTCAGAGCAAGCGATGCTTGTTGTGAATGTCACTATGTCAGTTTTTCTTTTGGAAATGATTCTTTTGTGTGATTATGTGATTATTTATGATTTTTAAGAAAAGATTCATTTTATTTGTTGTTATGTACTTTATTTATTGCGTCTCTATTTTGTTTTCTGATGCATGTCGCCACTTTGTGAATCATTTGCCAACATGCTAGTGCTGGTTTACACAACTTGATGTGCTACGTCATTAGTGTGATGTGTTATACACTGACAAGGTGCATATTTCATATCTATATTTGGGTGCTACATTGTTCTGATTGTCTGGTTTTGATATTCTAGCCTGTCCTTTTCAACTATGAGTCTGAATAATGATATTTAGCTTATTTTCAATCTCTCTGTCCTCCCACTAACAACATTCACTTTTGATCTTCACTTTGTTTTAATTTCTTGGTTCCAATCCTACTTTTATTTCTTGTGATTGGCTCAGCTATAACAATATTTTTCTTAAATGTTTTAGTTCTGCTGATCATATTTCCAATGTTGGCCCCCCTTTCTAATCTTAAATGAGATTATAGTGGAATTTGACATGAGCTTTTGCAGCCCATTTATTTCCAGGTGCATTCCTAGGTACCCTTCTGCAAATCACTGTGTATCCATACTACATGCCAGGCCAGTACTTGAATGAACGACCAACCAGGAAAAGCTTGGGTTGCTGCTAGAAGAGGTTTTGACGAGTCCCATAGGGGGCGCTTACCTTGTAGTCTGAATGTGGATCCCAATGGCCCAAGTGATGAAAAAATGGTGCTGTCCTTCAGATGAGACATACAAATTGACTCTCTGTGGTCATAAGAGATCCCTGGGCATCCTCTATAAAGAGCAGGGTGTATCCTGATGTCCTGGCTAAACTGCCCACCACGGCCTAATCATTCTGGCCCCCTAATTAACCCTCTGTCCCTAACTGTCTCCCTTGCTGATCCCTTCACCAATTAACGGTTAACAGTTAATGTGTGGTGAGCAGACTGCTGCAAAAATGGCTGCTGTCGCATCATCCAGGCGGGTGCTAATAAATAATAAATGATACTGTGGTAACAAACTCTTTGATGAAATGACTGATAAATTTAAAAATGCACCAACTTTCAAACCCACTAACCAAGCAGCTGAATGCACCTGAATGTTACGCCATTCAAACACTTTTTGACTTGTCAAGCCCGTAGAATCTAATTCAGGATCGCAGAGGTGCCAGGACCCATTCCAACAGCATCAGGCACAAGGCAGGAACTGTCTATAGAGGCTGTGCAAGTCTGTCTTATTTGCTGAGTTTTTTTGCCCTATATATACTGTATATTTCTAATTAAGTTCTTAATGTCATAAATAACAACTGAAACCAAAATGTTAAAAATGTTTATTTGGTACCACCAAATCATTCCGGTCAGCAATCATCTATTAACTGAGAAAAGGTGACATAAGAACATGAGACAGCCAATTTAAAAGAAGCAAGAGTAAGCAGTTTCAGGCTTACAAAAGATTCAAAAAGCAAGCAGACATTTTAAAGAAAGCAAATATGTTCATGTTCCTTTAGTAATTGCAAAAAAAAACCTCAATGGATGTGCTCCCGGAAAGAAAAGAGGGTTGTTGTTTTCATCCATATTATTAGGGGAGAGAAATGTATGCATTTGACTCTTTTTTGATTAAATTTGAAAATGTAATGATGATTTGAAAAAGGTCAGGGTTTTGTACAAGTACTAGGTAACCGTTTACAATTTTCATAATTTTAACTTTAAATCGGTAGCTTTAAAACAATCCTGTAGACCGCTCATGAATCTCCACACTAGCAGAGATCTGCTGTAACCAAGTCCTGCCAGTGATAAAAGTGAAACGATGTTTTCTGATGTATCACAAACTGTTGTTTGAATAATTTAAATACACATAAAAATATAAAGAATGTTAAATAGTAGAAAAATAAAATTACACTGAAAAATACCATACCTTAATTTCTGACATTTTCCTAAAGTGATAGACACAGAACAAAAACTGAAATGAAGCTACAAGATTCATCCCATCTCCAATATCAGCCATTAAGTGTGGCAAATTACACTTTTAAAAATGAAGGATTCAGAGCAGTTCTCCCGAGTGATAATGCAGAGGAACCATTTTTTGGTTCCAAAAGACCCATCCACATGAAGGTTCCAGAAAGAACCTTTACTTATTTAGATTAGGCTTCTTACAATAAATAACGAAGAGATGGTAACAGATTTGTGCTATACCAATGGCCTCCTGATTTTAAAAGGACTCCTGCTGCATACATTGGTAACAGTAACACAGGCTAAGTTCAGATTTTCCCAATCTGTTGGTGTCCTGCCAGGTGGCCTACCATACATTAAAGATTTCATTTTTTTCTGCATTATATGCAGTCTTTCAAAATACAAAGAACCAGCTTCATATGCAGAGAACTTTTGCCAGAATGACATGGTGATTTGTCAAGTAGTAATTCTAAGAGGAACCACATAGCCCAAAGAAGAACCATAAAATGCCATTAAAGAACCATTTTTTTAGGAATGTACTGATTAAATACCAAAAATCAGTTCCTCAAAGTCTGCCTTTGTAAAGCCGGTGCCAGTTCAGCACACAGTTCCAACAGGATAGCACTTCAAAACTGACTTAGAAGCCAGTGATCATCATCTGTAAATGCACACTCTCTTCTAATTCTTCCATTTCTTCTAACAATGCTAAGGCAGATATGCACTGTTATGTTGTTCTAGAATGATTACAATCAAGTGAATTAAATTTGTAAAAGAAATGCAATTTATTTCAGTGTATTTGAAAAATCCCACATCATAGATGCGAATATGAAAAGAAGGGAAATGACGCATAAACATTAACACTGCTTTGACGCTGGGTGCTGCCATTTTGTAAAACCAAGCAGAAAGTTGTGTACGCATGGTCTGAGGCTGCCGTGAAAATGTACGTAGCTTTACACAAAATTTAGATTTTATACATCTGGAAGTGTGTGTGGAAATGGGTGTATGTGACATTTTTGTGTGTATGCACCGTTTATACATGAGGCCCCTGGTCTGCAGAGAGAGGAAGAGATGAGGCATTACTAAACAGCACCACCTTCCAGATCGGCAAGGAATTATCTCCACCAGAACCTTTAAACTGTTTCACAAGGCGCATGTGTGTGTGTGCACGAGTGTGTATACACTTACCGTATATACTCGCTTATAAGTTCTCCCACTGATAAGTCGGGACTTGATTTTATCGTATAATTTGTGGTATTTTAAAATGTCGGTCGTATAAGTCGAATGCGGAAAATTCACGCTATTGGTCCAAGAGATTATGATTTGCTAATGCCCACCTGAGAGAGCAACCACGGAGCACACTGGCTTTTTTTTTTATATGTAATGTGCCTACGTGACCACACGGTAATACCCAAACGAATTCAAAGCAACGTTTGCACCAATTTGTGTTTTTTGTATCTCACACCCTAATACACCTTTATCATAAGAGCATCCCTTATCTACGATGGAGTGTTCGATTAGTAGAAAATATGAAGCTGGTTTTAAATTAAATGTCGTTGAAGTAGCGAAAGAAATTGGAAACTGCGATGCTGCAACAAAATTCGATGCGTCTGAGAAACTGGTGCGAGATTGGAGGAGGCAAGAATATGTAAAAAAAAACGTGTCACATTTTTGAACGGGCGTATAAGTCGGCATCTGATTTTAGGATCGATTTTTTGGGTTTCACAATCCGACTTATAAGTGAGTATATACGGTAATAAACTTTTAAAAAAAAACAAGTCATACAGCTCAACAATTTTGCATCCGTTATATTAACAAGGAGATTCCTTCTTAAGTGTTCCTTGTAACGTCAATCATTTCGTTTTTACTCAGTAACAACCTGGGTTAACTCAAGACAGCGTTGCTCCATTTCTTTTAACATTAGGTTATGTAAATTTAATTTAAATATGGTGTAATTAGGTCTTTTGCAATTTGCAGGTCAGAGTCTTAAAGTTTTGATTTCGTAGTCTCTGTAGACTCTGTTTGACAGAAAAAGTCCAATGAAGATCATATGAGAAAAGAGTTTTCATTATAATCATTTCTCTCTCCAGTTTGCAACATTTTAACTTAGAATAATTGAGTAAAAGGAGTTTCTTAACATTGCCTTATATCTTACCATAAAAATTCCATAACCCTTATTTTTAATTTTGAACATATTAGGTGTGTTTTATTACAGTTAACATGCATATAGTATGGAAGGCACTTCCACAATACCTTTATAAAGCAGAAGCCTCATGTATTATGATTATACTATGATTGTTTGTGTTTGTTTCTTTATGTAGTATTTGCTTTTGTATTTTATTTGTTTTTGTCTAGTTTTATTTTCTGTCGTGCTTTTAGAAACTCAAGGTTTTATTTTTGGTATTTCATTTTGTCTTTGTATGTTTTGATTTAATTTAATGAGTGGGCATGCAACCTATGATGAACTGGTATCCATTCCAGGCTTGGTTCCCAATGTGTGTCCAGTGCTGCCAGGATAGACACTGGCCTCTGTAAACCTTAACCAGAGGTTCTGAAGATAGACGGGCAGATGGACTGATGACCGTAAGAGGGCTGGTCTCTCCTTTGAGTCGGAGTCTGCTACACTGAATTGAGCAAAGCAGGAACGGACAAGATATGGATGGACACTGCTCTTTATAAGAACTCACCTCATCCCAAATATTCTTTTTCAAACATCTCATGAAAGCCTTGCAGCAAAAAAAAATAATAATAAAAAAAAACTAGGAAAACCAATGGAAAGTTATAGCTTCAGTTCTACATGCTGCAGACGTTTTGGTTTACACTTCAATGAAACATTTGCCTCCCTTAGTGATATGGAGTAGATCATTACGAGCAAACTGCATCGTGGCCATTTAACAAAATTTAAGACAGATGGGAAGAAAATCCATTATTGCATTAAGCTAATAGAAGCCTGCACTGGGCGAAAGCTTTTCCCAAGAGCACAGTGACAAATATAAGAGGCTAACCATTTGATGTAGGACTAATTCATTACCCTCATCTGAGAATATAATTAATTGCAAAGACAGCACAAGATAACCCTTTGAATTTTTCACCGAACCCTTAAGGAATGCTGCAGTTTTCTTTCTTTCTTGGATAAATTTAATTTACCTAGCACGAAAACCCACACCTCCTCAAATTGTTCATTGTTCTTTTATTTTTACTGTAAATGTTTGTGATAAGGAATTCAGGAACTCTTATTATAATATTAAACAAACAGTGCATGATGATAATAAAGATCTTTTTGAATAAAATCGAAATAGCTTCTGTCTGTCTTCATTTGATCCACTTGCTCACTTAAGACTTCATTTCAACCCTCAGACTGTCAATCACGTAGAAATGGCTGAACAGATTTTCATGAAACTTCCTATGAAGGTTGTTATTAGGTTAATTTAAAATAGAGGCCATGTAACATTTTACAAAATGTCATCGGGGAAGAGTGTTGTAAGGGCACAAGGAAATCCAAAAACTGTGCATTATTCCATAATGGCTTAGTCGATCTTAATGAAGTTTTACATGTTAAAATAAAGTTCAACCAACTTAAAATTTAGGATACATGGCACTCCAAACATTTAATTACGAATTTCAGATAATTAAAAGAAAAACATCTACTAGAACTTAGACTCACTATTAGATAGGATTTAACTAATAAGGTTCCACTCAGTCATGGGAGTGTGTGTGTCTGGTAAAGCAATCATCAAGTCAGACAATGGCATAAGTGTAAGGTTTTCTTGTAGTATTAGGTGGATAATTGATAAGAATCTATCATATACAACACTGCCTGAACATATAAAATGGAAATACATATTGTAAAGAAATATACAATGGGTTTATAAAGTATCAAACCTTTTCAACTTCTACACACTTTACTGTTTAATTTTAAATGAAGAATTTTTCCATTTTTGCCCATCAATCTACACTTATAGCAATAAAGGTTTCCATGAATAGTTCAAATTTATTCAGACTCAAAAACAGATCTCTCATTTCTATAAGTAATCAGACCCTTTGCTGTAGCTCTCGAAATTCTGGTCAAATGCATCCTGTTTACTTTAGTTCTCCTTGAGATGTTTCTAGAACTTGACTGGAGTCCACCTGTGGCAAACTGAATTGATTGGACATCATTTAAAAAGGCACACGTGTACCTGTGTACAGAAGGTCCCACAATTCACCCTGCATTTCAGGACAAAAACCAAGGCATGAAGTCCAAGGAACTCTCTGTAGACCTCTGCAATCAAATTGTGGTGAGGTATAGATTATTAGAGCAAAGCTTTGCTTTCTAAACCTTTAGGTGTTCCCAGCAACCCAGTGGCCTCAGTAATTGTGAAATGGAAGAAGTCTGGAATCACCAGGTCTTTTCCTAGAGTTGGCCAACCTGCCAAACTTAGTATCTGGGTAGGGCTTTGATCAAGGATGCGACTAAGATCACCAATGGTCAAAAGATTCAGAAGTCATCTGCTGAGATGACAGAACCTGTCAGAAGGACAGGAGCACTCCATCAATCAGACTTTTATCGTAGACGCCAGTCAGTCATTCATTTTCTAACCCACTTAGTCCTGAACAGGGTTGCAAGGAGTGCTGGAGCCTATACCAGCTAGCATAGGGCACAAGGCAGAAATAAGCCCTGGACAAGGTGCCAGTCCATCGCAGGGTGCACACCCATATACACACACACCCTAGGGCCAATTTAGCATCGCCAATCCATCTAACCTATATGTCTTTGAACTATGGGAGGAAACTTGGGCACCTAGAGGAAACGCCTAATCCGACTGGGACTCCCAAGAAATGGAAGGATGGGGGAAGACGGCTTCTTTAGGGCACTGCCTCCCCCAGAATGCTAGATGGCAGCTCCCCTGGATTGCAGCTGTGCTCTGGATTCCCACAGGGCACCATGGGACTTGGAGTTCATTATCTCAGCGCTATTGGGTGCCGACAGGGGGTGCTGTGAAACTGGAGGAGCGGTATAGCATAGGGTTTCCACCTAACCCGGAAGTGCTTGCAGACCACGTAGGCAGAAAAGCAGAAGCACTTCCAGGTTGGCCAGTATAAAAGGACTTGCAGAGTCGGGTGGAAGGTGGATGAAGCTTGCTGGGAAGAATGGAGGAGAAAGGGAAGAGTTTTCTTAAATAAATAAGCTCCTTCTGCTTTAATCTTGTCCCCTTGTTTCTGTTGTGTTAGGTTGAGGGAGCTGGAATGCCCCCTACTGTCCACACCATGCAGACACAAAAAGCTAGAGAGAAGCCACTCTTGAATAAAACTACTTAAAAACAAATAAATGTACTCATATGACATTCTGTACATATATAAACTGATGCATCCTCAATCCTGCTTAATGTAGTTCAGGGCCATAGAGGATAGGAGTTTGTTGGAGAGCAAGGTGGGCAACAACAACAACAACATTTATTTATATAGCATATTTTCATACAAACAGTAGCTCAAAGTGCTTTACATAATGAAGAATAGAAAAATAAAGACACAGTAAGAAAATAAAATAAGTCAACATTAATTAACATAGAATAAGAGTAAGGTCCAATGGCCGAGGTGGCAGAAAAAACAAAAAAAAAAACTCCAGAAGGCTGGAGAAAAAAATAAAATCTGTAGGGATTCCAGACCATGAGACTGCCCAGTCCCCTCTGGGTATTCTACCTAACATAAATGAAACAGTCCTCTTTGGATTTAGGGTTCTCACGGAAGGACTTGATGACGATGGTCACGTAGACTTCTGCCTTTTAATCCATCCATCATTGTTGGAGCATCATGATGCTTTGAGTAGGTGGAGGTGGCGCAGGCCACCACCACAAAATAACCGGAAAAAGAAACAGAAGAGATAGTAGGGGTCAGTAGGGATTTTAGAGTCACCATGAATAGTTATTATGATGAACTGAACATACAGAGTATCAGGATTAAGTTAAAGTGAAGTTATGAGAAGGCCATGTTAAAGTAATGTGTTTTCAGCAGTGTTTTAAAGTGCTCCACTGTATTAGCCTGGCGAATTCCTATTGGCAGGCTATTCCAGATTTTAGGTGCATAACAGCAGAAGGCCGCCTCACCACTTCTTTTAAGTTTTGTTCTTGGAATTCTAAGGAGACACTCATTTGAGGATCTGAGGTTACGATTTGGAATATAAGGTGTCAGACATTCCGATATACAAGATGGGGCGAGATTATTTAAGGCTTTATAAACCATAAGCAGAATTTTAAAGTCAATCCTGAATGACACAGGCAACCAGTGTAGTGACATCAAAACTGGAGAAATGTGTTTGGATTTTCTTATCCTAGTTAGGATTCTAGCAGCTGCATTCTGCACTAGTTGCAAACGATTTATATCTTTTTTGGGTAGTCCTGAGAGGAGTGCGTTACAGTAATCTAGTCGGCTGAAAACAAATGCGTGAACTAATTTCTCAGCATCTTTCAGTGATATAAGAGGTCTAACTTTACTTATGTTTCTTAAGTGAAAAAATGCTGTTTTAGTGATCTGATTAATATGCGATTTAAAATTCAGATTACAGTCAACAATCACCCCTAAGCTTTTTACCTCCGTCTTGACTTTTAATTCTAATGTATCCAGTTTATTTCTAATAGCCTCATTGTATCCATTATTGCTAATCACTAAGATTTAAATTTTCTCTTTATTTAACTTGAGAAAGTTACTATTCATCCATTCTGAGATACAAGTCAGACATTGTGTTAGTGAATCAATAGAATCGGGGTCATCAGGTACTATTGATAAGTACAGCTGTGTGTCATCAGCATAGCTGTGGTAGCTCACGTTGTAACCTGAGATAATCTGACCTAACAGAAGCATGTAGATTGAGAAGAGCAGCGGACCCAGGATAGAGCCTTGTGGAACACCATATCGGATATCATGTGTCTTTGAGATTTGATTACCACAACTCACAAAGAATTTTCTCCCTGCCAGGTAGGATTCAAACCAATTTAAGACACTGCCAGAGAGGCCCACCCATTGACTAAGGCGATTTCTAAGAATGTTGTGATCAATAGTGTCAAATGCAGCACTCAGATCTAAGAGGATGAGAACAGATAAATGGCCTCTGTCTGCATTTACCCGCAAGTCATTTACTACTTTAACAAGTGCAGTTTCTGTGCTGTGATTTGTTCTAAAACCTGACTGAAATTTATCAAGAATAGCAGGTTTATTGAGGTGGTCATTTAACTGCATAATGACTGCCTTCTCCAGAACTTTACTTAAGAAAGGCAGGTTAGAGATGGGTCTAAAATTTTCAAGAGTCGAGGGGTCAAGATTATGTTTCTTAAGTAGGGGTTTAACTACAGCAGTCTTAACACAGTCTGGGAAGACCCCCGTATCTAATGACGAATTTACTTTGTCCAGACAACCCTGAGTGGGGTGTCAGTCAATTGCAGGACGCACACATACACACACACACACACACTCACTCACTCTCACTTGGACTTATTTAGATAATTTAATTCAATTTTGGAATTTCTTTTTTTTTCACATCTCATAATGAATGGATCTTGTGAGTGGACGTTTTTATGCCTTTTTCATTCTTTTCCATGTTTTTTTGTTTTTATGAGACTTGCTGATTTTTTCTTTATGTTCCGGAAGGTTACATTGTTGATGTACTACTTTGGAAAAGGAATATGTAGGGTGTAGCTCTTAAAAGGAAAAGAAAACAAATAAGACATTTGTTTTTTGGATGTTGGTTATGTGAAAGAAAAGAAAAAAAATATATTTTGTTTGAGAAAAGAGATTTTTTTTTTTCTTCTGGGCGAGGAAACATCTTTTGTTTGCTTTGTTTGTTTCAAACTCAAGCAATCCTTTGGTTTTGTTTTCTCCTGCAGTGATCTGGCAAAACAAACTTAATACACAAACCTCCTTTAGTCTTTTGCTGAATGGCTCCTGGCTTTCTGAGGGGCAGCTGTGACCTGTATTGCTTGGTGTTAAGATGTCACTTGTGTCTCACTCAGCAGCAGCTGTCCTGACTTTTTCAACTAGACCCTCTTTTTCTTCTGGTTCCTCAGAGGAGCCAGCAAATGCCTCCAGTTTCTTCTGTTTCTCTGTTCGACTGCTAACCTTTCGACACTGTGACTGCCGAAGCTCCGTCTTGCCAGTGCTGCTGCCCAACTCGGTGCTACTTTAGTTACGATGGGATCTGAGAAACACTCTTAACAACTGAACAGTTCATCATACAATAGAGTTTATGATGTTTTTATCATTATGTTGCTTTCAGTAAATGCACCCCTGTCTTTTTGGTAACAAACTTTGGCTAGATTTCTCGACACACACTCTGGTCCTTTAACCCTGGAATTGCCTCACCTCTCACCCAGGCAGAACAACCACTACATTTTAAGCATGTGATAAATAAACTGATTTTGTTAGATATATTTTTATAACTTGGAAAAGAATGACAATTGTGTAATCCACACCTGAGATAATTAAACCAGCAAGCACACCCGCTCACACACAATTTGTTTTAAATCCACATTATCTATGCAGCTTCATGCTATCATTTTATGTAAATACTAGGAAACTCCGCCCCTGCTCGCTTCGCTCACCCACCCCCAGGTTTGGTTTACCGGATATACAAATTCATGGCAGTTGTTACATATGCAGTATTTTCACTTTTACTTTAAAATTTTTGTAAAAACAATACTTGTCCTATATTTCCGGCCCGGGGCATGGTTAAATCTCATTCTCGCAGAACATATAACGCTGCTCGCGTTGTGAAGGGGGGGCGGCTGAACGCCTGCTAAGGTCATACCATCAGATCAGCTGCCGTCTTTCTGTTGCCGCTGCCGGCGAACTTGTCACGCTGCACATCGATCATTTAAAAGCCTGTACGGCAGCTGTCCTTTTGCCACTTTGCGTCTCTGCTGATCGCTTTGTGAATTCTGAAGGTCGGGTCATCTGCTGGAGAGCTGCGTGTTCTGCTTGTCACTGTTTTAAGAGCTGGGAGAACATGAAGTGTGACTGCCAAAAGCATTCCAACAACTGCTAGGTTAGATGTCTGTGAACTTATTTTAAATGTTGTCTCACTGCCTTGTCTCGCCGGACTTCAAATTGTCTTCCGAAAAGATTATGTCTCATCTCCCTAGTCTCCCTCCTAAGATTTTTTTGAAAATAGAGAGATTAGTTTTCTTTCATTATTACTAGAACAGATCAACATGCTATAGACTTTGCTACACATCTGTACGACAACTATTCTAAGTCCCTCATGACACTTTTTAATAAATTTCTGGTGCTATATACAGTAAGCTATACTTTGAAATATGAGTTTTATACCCATTCTGTAACCTCTGCTTAACCACAATTCAAGCTCTGTGGCATATAAGCTGTAACACCAAAATGAAAATATGGAGAGTGTTTTAATAAAGAAGGTTATTTTTAGAACCTGAACGATTGCATTTTCAAGTGAAAAGAAAGAAAAAAAGAAAGATTAGAGTTAAAACAAAGATAAGTGCTCGCTGGAAACGTTGAGTTACCTACAATGATTAACATTGTTGGCTCACAGCTCAATAGTAGCCTGGGCGCTGTCAGTGTTGAATTGGCCCATTCCCTTACCGTACTGTATGTCTGAGTAGTTCAGTTTTCTTATTAAAATTTCCTTGCAGGAATACCCATGTCAAAGTGTGTAAATCACAACTAGAAGTCCATGTTTTTACTTCAGATGTGCTATGAAAAGAATCACTTTGAAAATTTCACTCTTTTCTGGGGAATTCCTACATATTAGACAGTCGTTTATGTGTTTTTAATCCATCTTATACTGTATATTGGAATTAAGTTTCTGTGCCTTGTTTAGATTTTGTCATTTTATTATGAACTGTTTCCTCCACTGTTTTCTTTCCTTCTTGTTCCAGTGTTTTTTTCTTCCTGTCTCTAGGGATGCTTTGGAGAGTGGGATTCTGAAATTTGTTACCCAAAAATTAATTTGTGCGAGGTTAAAAGGTTGCCTGATGCAGCATTACACTAAAAAAGTTAACAGATTGATAAACTCTGACATGCCTTTGGGCTGTAATACTTATTCATTTTGCATACTTTGTTCTTGAACGTTTTGACTTCGACTTTTGCATAATAGCCACAAGTGCTAACAATCTCCCAGTTTTTGACTTTTTTAATACATCCAGCTCACTAAAACAAGAATAGGATGACTTAGTCCAGGTAAAGAGTAAGGAGACCTGGGTTTGCTTCCTGGGTCTTCCCTGCGTGGAGTTTGCATGTTCTCCCCGTGTCTGCATGGGTGCTCCAGTTTCTTCCTACAATCCAAAGACATGCAGGTTAGGTGCATTTGCCGATCCTAAATTGTCCCTAGTGTGTGCTTGGTGTGTGTTGGTGTCTGTGCCTTACGGTGGACTGGCGCCCTACCCGGGGATTTGTTCCTGCCTTGTGCCCTGTGTTGGCTGGGATTGGCTCCAGCAGACCCCCATGACCCTGTGTTAGGATATAGTGGGTTGGATAATGGATGGACTTAGTCCAGACCGAAGACCACAAAGACACATGAACAGGGTATTACAAAATAAAATTATAACAAACTCTTCTTTTATCCTTAAATATCAAGGAAAGTATCTTATTTTGGTAACATTTTTGCAATAACAATCTTAAAACATAAAACAGAAAGCACCTGTTTCCACATTGGTGGTGACATATCAGGAATAATGTCCTCACTTACATATCAGTAAGTTGAATGCCGTATCTGCTAATTTGAATGTAAATGTTTGCTATTTGATGAGCAAATTTGTGGGAGGAGCCAATGTTCTGTGCTTGAATGTAATTTTTTTTCTTAGGCCTTTAATGACCTTTTGGACGCAGCCATCAGCAGTGTGTCTGTATGCGGAGAGAGTGTCGACCTCGTCGGGAGGTTTACTTACCTCGGCAGTGACATTCATGTCCCTGGTGACTCTTCCTATGAAGTCAGTAGACGGACTGGCAGAGCATGGGGGGTCATGATGTCACTGAAAATGGTTGTGTGGAATTTACAATATCTCTGCAAAAGGACAAAGGTAAAAATCTTTGGAGTCCAAGGGCTTCCTGTCCTGCTATATGGTTGCGAGACATGGACGCTTTCCAGTGACCTGAGACGAAGACTGGACTCCTTTGGTACTGTGTCTTTTCAGAGAATCCTTGGGTACCGTTGGTTTGGGTTTGTGTCAATTGAGCGGTTGCTCAAGTAGTCCCGAGGCACGTTACCTGCATTGTGAGTTACACCACTATGGCCATGTGGTGCAATTCCATGAGGGTGACCGACTCACAGGATCCTGATTGTTGATGACCGGAGTAACTGGACCAGGCCAAAGGGATGCCCACGTAACACCTGGCTGCAGCAGATCATTTCCAGAGGGTGAGACTGAACCGTGTGTCTGCCTGGAGGGTTGCCAACTGGGACCCGTGGGTGTTCATTGTGTGGTGGGTGCAGCAACACGTTGTATCCCCAACCTGACCTGACCTGTCGTATTAATAGATTTTTTTATGGTTAAACCAAACATACAGTAACACTGTTTCATTTGATTATTTACAATATTAAAAGTATGCATTATAATATTTAAAAACTGTTGAAACACCCTTATTAAATTAAATAATGTTTCAATATATGTGCTAATTAGCTAAAAACAAAAGCAACAATTAATTAAACTTCTGCATTATATTAGTGAAATCAACAGTGCACAACTCTAAGCTCCTGGTAATTCAACTGCGGCGACTAACTAATTAAACTTTGTAGGTTTCTTGTGAGATTAATTATTGAAGATTGTAAGTGACAAAACAACAGATTCCATTATATAAAAACCTGAATAATAATAATGATAAAAAATTATATTTTAGAAACAGAAGAATACTTATCTTTATATATACAGCAATACACTACTGTGGCTGTTTATTTGTCTGTCCAGGATTTTAAATCACCTGTAGCTCGCAAACCGTTTGAACTATTGACCTGAAATTTGGTACACATATACTACATGACATCTACTGTCTGCTCTCAGGGTAATGATTGACCTCCAAGGTTATTCCACTTTTGATTTTTATTGTATTTTATTGTAGAATCAACTCTTGGCAGCGGCCGTGTGACGCATGTGTACGGGTGCTGTTCTCCTTCCCTACCACCTTTGCGTCACTTCCCCTAACTCTTCAAATCTTAAATCATTCTTGAGGCAGATTGAAGACTTAAGTGCCAGCTTAAGTGAAAAAAAAAAATAATTGCAACACAAACACTGACTTAATCAGTTTTAACGCGCAAACGAATGCTAAACGTACAGAGAAAGAGGATGAAAACTAGGAATGCCCAAGTCAAGTGTATTCACTGCAGGTTATCGTGCAGTGCGCCATTACTGTTAATTAGGTATAATAATCAAAATATATACTATTGTTATTTGAAATGCTGTTGATTAAAGAAAATAGGAGGGTAGTATTTGAGGATGGAGTCTCAAATGAAGGGCTACTACCAAGAATAAGGAGGGAAGAAGTAAAAGAGGCACTGAAAAGAATGAAAAATGGAAACGCAACAGGCTTGGATGAAATACCAGCAAAAGTGTGGAAGAGTTTAGGAGATGAGGGAGTAGATGTGTTGCAGGATCTATTGCAGAAGATTTATGAACAAGAGAGGACTCCAGAGTAGTGGAGGAACAGTGTGACTGTACCCATTTATAAGGAGAAGGGTGATATTCAGGTTTGTGGACAATACAGAGGGATAAAACTGATGTCACACACAATGAAAATTTGGGAAAGGGTTATAGAGAGAAAGCCTGAGGAAGAAACCACCATCGGGGAAGTGCAGTTTGGTTTTATGCCAGGGAGAGGAACAACTGATTCAATCTTTGCATAGAAACAGCTCATACTGAAGCATCATGAAAAAGAGGAAGGTCCACATTTGAAGAAGACTTATGATAGAATACCACATCAGGAGGTCTGGAGGTGCATGCGAGTGAAAGGAGGACCAGAGAAGAAAGTGAGGATTGTCCAGGATATGCATGAGGGAGTGAAAAGCAGTGTCAGCATAACAGACAAGATTCCAGTTAGAGCAGGTCTGCACCAGGGTTCTTCTTTAAGTTCTTACTCGTTGATCTTGTTATAGATGTGTTGACTTGTGGCATAAAGGACCAAGCTCTCTGATGCAGGCTGATGACATTGAGTTTTGTAGCTCCTGAAAGTGGGAAGAGGAGAAGAAGTTGAAAGAATAGAGGAGGGCTTTGAAAGATAAGAGGGTTAAAGATAAATATTAAGAAGCAGAATACCTGAGGTTAAATGTTGATCAGGATTCAGAAGTTATCGTGCAGGAAGAGCTACTGAAAAGAGTGGATACATTTAAATATCTAGGATCAGTGGTAGCCAAAGATTGAGAACTAAATGCACAGATAACCCACAGAGAGCATTGTGTGTTTGAAGAATTAATGGCAAAAGTTAACGGTAAGGTTTTTAAGACTGCGGTAAGACCAGCAATGATGTATAGAGCTGAGACATGGGCAGTAAAGGGAGTGCAGGCAACGAAGTTAGATATGGCAGAAATGAGAATGTCGACGTGCGTGTGTGGAGTTACAAAAAAGAACAGAATAAGAAATGAGACAATCAGAAGTGGGAGAGACATCTGAGAAAGCATGTCAAAGGAGGGTGAAGTGGGGTATGGACATGTGATGAAGAGAGACAATTAGTATGTGGGCAAAAGAATGATGGGAATGGAAGTACAGGGGAAGAGAAATTAAGGGAGGCCAAAGTAGAGGTGGATGGATAAAGTAAAAGATTTTAAGGAAAAGAGCTTGAATGGCAAGAAGGTGAATGACTGAGTTGTATGGAGAAGGTTGATCAAGCATGTCAACCCAACACAGAAGTGGGAAAAGATGAAGTGTTAAAAAGCAGATATACTTTTGTTATTTATATCTAATGAATGTATTAAAACATCAATGGGGTATACCATAACCTAACAGGAAACCAACAGGTAACTTTATATTTATTTTATTTATTTACAGAAAAGACAGACTTTCTTCACTAGTTGCAGTATCCATCAACCTAAATACTGCTTGTTACAACCTGAAAAAGATAAGAAGCTCCTGAAGATATCACCCAGGGAAGAAGACAAGCCGTGATTTGTCTTGTATTCTACATCAATTTACCTCATGCAAATGCGTTCAGTTTTTACTCAGCTATCCACAATGCATTTGTCTATTTATACATAGTCCCCGTGATGCTGTGGATATTTTACTTTTTTAGCTTTGCTTCCTTTTCTTTTGCCCACACCACATCTTTCAAGTGCTGACTTTAAGGGCAAACTTTGTACTGTTGATGGATGGACAGCATCAATTTAGCTTTCAGACAGTTTGATTCTCAATTCAATCCTTGTTTTCTGTTCTTTAATGGTGCTATCTGCAAACATTGCTCATTCTTATCAGGCACCAGAAACATATCATGAATTTTGTATATATAGACAGTATGCATTGGTGAAACAAATGTTACTGTAGCACAGAAAGGCCTTATTTTGTTTTCTTCAACTGCAGCAGTAGGTACAATGCCTTGAGCTACTCACTAATTACAGACTTTTAATTCAGAGCTGTCAGACGGCTTACTTAGTTTTTTGCTAAATATTCAGTTTGAAAAAAACAAATTTCACAGTGATGTGTAATCTTCACTCACTGTAAATAAATCTCCATGACCAAGGCCTTCAGTTACTCAGTTTGGCCAGATGAACAACTCTAGGAAGGTTTGTGGTGGTTCCTATGACACTTCATGTCACGGTACTAGTTTTTGTTTGAAAGGTGAAGCATGTAGACACTCAGGGGTGCTGAGAACAGCACAGAATGTTTGAAGTCCAAGATGATTAGTGCCATCACATGTGTTTTAGCTTGATTATGATTATGTAATTAAGCAAGGCTCCGCTTGGCTTTAAATAGGGGTGCCCGAGTATAGACTGGTGACAATTGGAGAGGAGAAGGAGGAATGAGTTGATTCGAACAATTGAAGAACTGAGAGAGAAGGAAGATGAGAGTTTAGGATAAAAGTGAGCAGGTGGAGAAATGTGCAGTATAACAGAGCAGGGTGTAATAAGTGGAGACCAGAGGCGTGGAAAGGTTTGGGGCAGCCACCCGTTTAATTCGGTTTCCCGGCTGCAAAAGTCTTTGAGGCATTGTAAATAGTTACACAACAGAGTCCAAAACAGAACTGCCTCCCAAAGCAAAGGCAGTGAGCTTTATAGCACAGAGGGCGGAAGTGATGTCGCCTCTGGGCCGGAACTGGAAGTGACATCATCCTTGGGGCCGGAACCGGAAGTGACCTCATCCTTGGGGGCCGGAACGGGAAGTGATGTGTCCTTCCTGGAAATGGTGGCTCCTGGTGGGATTTCCCGGGTAAGACCTGCAGAGAACTCAGAAAGAGCGTCAGTGTACCCCGCTCCCCCCTGGGCAGATGTATAATCAGTATTTTCTAAGCCCTTCAGCTGCCTCCCATGCACACGTGTGTGACAAGGGTCATGTGTGGTCTGCTGCAGCAACTAGCAGCAATGACGGAGGTCTATTGCACACTTTGTGGGTACCAAACGTTCAGCTGCCAAAGTATGACAGCTCGGGAGTCTGGGTCACTGGCAGATGAGGTGCAGGGAAGATAAGTGGACTACAGAGGGGGACTGTGCACTTGTAAAAATAATGGCAAAGGCAGCTTTTGGAAGGAGTGGATGATGCAAGCAATGAGTTGCTGGGATTTACATTGGGTAAGTGGCAATGATACAACAAGGCGGCATCCACCGACTGAGTGTTGTATGGGGCTTCCCACATGTGTTATTGCTCTGGGATAGGACTGTTTGGGCATTTCTTCTGTTGATCCTAATGTGATTTTATTTATTGCTTTTATGGCTGGACACCCTGATGGTAATTTGTTTTTAATAAAGTGTTTAGTTTTCATACTTTTGAACAATGAAACTGTTGTTAATAAACTTCTTCACTTTTTTGCACACTTAAATCTTGGAGTCTGCCTTCTCACTTGCCCTATAGTTCATTCTCAGCAACAAACCACAAGAGAATAGAACAGATGACCAAGGCTCCTGGGCACAGCAGTTCCAAACATCTCCCGTTTCACAATTATTGAGACCACTGTGCTCCTGGGAACACTCACAGCTCTAGAAATGGTTTTACACCACTGCCCTGATCGATGCATCACCACAATTTGATTGCAGAGGTGATCAGAGAGTTCCTTGGACTTCATGGCTTGGTTTTTGTCCTGACATGCAGTGTGAAGTGAAAAAGAATCCTCAATATTTGCTAAAAATCCTTTATGAATCATTAAAATATCTTTATTGGCTTAGGAGATATTTATTATCATGCAAAGTTTTCCTAATGCTAAAGATTCTTACGCTTGTCATATTTGAAGCGGACTAGTGGGAAGCAGAGAAGGAGAAAAAAATGTTTTTAATTATTATTGGCCATCATCCAACCATAGAAACGAATGAAAAAAGTTTCCATTTTTTGAAACATTCATGAACATTAATGAGTTACCTTATTGTTTGCAGCATGATCTTATTTCCTCCACTAAATGACAGCAGAATATTGTCATGATGATTATTCAGGCTTAAAATTATAAAGCAGATCATTAAATGTCACCCAGTTTCTGACTTGGTTAACCGTAATTGCATACAATTCCGAAGTCACACTCAGGGTTATCGCAAGGGAGATTAACTGTAACGACACTCAAGGATTACCCATTGTAGTAAAGTGAGGTTCGCAGTTGTTTGGCATTTTAAATAAACAGTCACCGCACTCGCGTCTTAGTAGAAGGTGGCGTGGCAGCATGGTGAGAGTGGCTCCCAGGCGTGATACAGGAGCGGGCGGCCCTACACTAAGTGCACAGGTGTAGGATCATCCGTGACCCTAACTGGTGCAGGGAGCTGCTAATCAACACAGCTGTTCCATGTCTCCAGGTTAAAAGGGGAAGCGCGAGTGCGATGAGAAAGAAAGAAGACAGGAAAACAAACTGAGAGACAGGCATGTAGAACGAGAGTGCAGCATTGGGGGCGGATAGGGAGAATGAGCCAGCCGGCTAGACAGAGAGAGAGAAAAGGCAGCGCGGTCAGTGGTCCTGTGATGGAGTGAAGGATTGGTGCTCTATGGATGGATTGGCTCCACTGATTGTGTAGAGGAGTGGGTACAATCAAGACAGTGTCCTCTCTGTGGATCCGAGGGATGACTGCATGAGCGAGAAGGATGATAAGAGGACAACCGACCCTGAGCAGTCTAGCAGACGCCAATGAAGGCAGCCCAGGGGTCGGGATACAGAGGACTGAGGCTGCTGATGGGTGAGCTGGGGAGACTAGGAAGGAGTTGTGCTTAGCTCGTTTGACCCAGTGACTCTTGCTTTTTATTCTCGTTTTTAGCCTTGTTTTTAAGCACCAGGTTTTTCACTGATTTACAGTTTATTTATTGAGGAAGCACTGCACTATTTATTTGGACACTGTTTTGGATTGTTTCTAATAAAATCACTGAACACTTAGCATTTACCCCTTGCTTCATGTGGTGTCCTCATTAGTACAGCTCATCCCAATGATGACTATCAACGGTGTCAGGTTCAAGAGGCTCCCCAAATGAGAAGAGGGAGCATGGAGCCAGACCAGCACTGTCACACCCATATACAATCATTTTTATATGGTGCCATCTCATCAAGGATTGGTTCATTGCTTATGCTTGATGCTGTCAGAGTAGGTTGTGTCATTCTGAAATCTGAAATGGAATTAACACCTTCCAAAAAATTAATGCACCAACTGATGGAGGCTACTAAAATGTTTGGTAAGTATACATACAGCTAGGGCATAAGATAAGGGAGAGACGGGCATGCGCAGATGACAAGTTTATTATGAAAACCCTTTGGATTATTTGGATGGATATCATTTTTAAGAAAGCATTTTTTAAAAAGAAGACATTGCATGTGATACTTTCTGGTTGTCTAAAGATTACAAATTATTGCTTTGTATAGGTGTGTTTTTAAAATTCTTTAGTATATTTTATTATCTATTATTCTAAAGAATTTCAAGAGTCAAAGAGCATATTATTGCAATCTTTAGAATCTTTCCCAACTAAAATAAGAATAATAAAAAAAAAATGTTTTCGTCTTTTCTTTATAGTCAAATGGATGGCTAGACACTGGACTGACCCTCAAAGTGCACATCTAACTTTTGGTATAAAAAGCAAACATCTCCATTACATATTCAGCACATACTACTTCTCTTCTATTTAGTCTCTACTTTCAATGCCAACCTTGACTGGGCTTCTCTTTTTATTACAGGCTTATTTCAATGTTTAAACAAAGCTGTATTATAGATGAAATAGAAAATAGGTGACTCAATGAAATCTTTCTAATGTAATTGGATTCAGAATTTACTTGGCATTAGGGAGAATGCTATATAAAGTCTGCCTGCAGCCATTGAAGAGGGTGGCTAAATGGCTTTAGTTTACTCCTTAGTTTTAGATACTTTTTCGTCTCTGTCTCTGTTATGATTCTGTCAGCTCACTAACTTCTAATAGATGCTTTTCCTCCAACAACTACCTTAGGGTTTAACAGGAGATTTAGAAATCAAGATGAACATCACTATCAAACTCTAGAGGCAGGCTTCTGTCTGCACAGGCCCATCAAGGCTTCTCAAGTCTTCAAAAGGCACAAAAGCTCCAAAGGGAGAGAGGAAACCGTAAAAGCCTCTGGCCCAAACTAACAAAAACATTGTTTCATTATATTCAAGGGACTTTATTATGAAAAGAAAACTTCAAAAATCAGAACACAGTTAAAAAAGTGAAAAGGCAATCCTTAAAAAATAAACTGAGCAAGTCCAGAACCTGACAATTGTAACCATTACAGAGCTAAAGGAGTGGCAACAAGAACAAAAACCACACAACACACACTTAAAAAAACGGTGCTAGTCTTCCAACCTCGTACTCAGGTTGTTAATGCAGCAATTTAAATGAGCTGGAAGAATGGATCCAGAATCCCAAGTGGACAACTACCCGATCCCAGGTAAACAATGCAAGCCGTCAAATGGGTGGGCTGAAAGTCTACAAGGCGGCGATGCTTCTCACTTTGTCACTACAGGTTGTGACGAATGAACGTACACAAAACAAATATAAAGAGTTGGGGAATTGCCAAGTATATTGCTTGTAGCAAAAGACTGGTCAATTGATGAATGAATCAAAAACATTTGACAACAGCAGAGGATGTTAGATGGCTATTTATACAGGAAAATGGCTGCCGGATAAGTTTAAAGTGGAAGTGACGTCATCAAGGTTGGACCAGAAGTGACGTCATCATTGGAGACCTGAAGTGACGTCATCAAGGGTGGACTGGAAGTGACGTCATCATCAGAGGCCAATAGTGATGTCATCAGGAGAGGACCGGAAGTGATGTCATCAGAGCTGGACCGAAAGTGATGTTTGAAATGAGGAAGTGGAGTTGCCATTTTTGTGGGTTATTGCAGGCATGTTTGGTTTATTGTCCTTCTTTGGGTCTATAATATTAGAAAAAGAGGCATCAGTACCATAAAACAACCCCCCATCTGTCAATAAATCGCTCACCTGTAGGTTTGTTGGCTGTCTCCTAAGCGCACGTGTGTGACAAGGTTCATTCTCACCTCTGGGTTACCTTGAATGACTGAGAGTACAGTAAAGTCTTGAAAAGGATGATAATAGAGATATTTGCCTTAATATAACAAAGCAGAAAGAACAGAGTTTTTGTCTTTTGCAAGCAACAAAACATAAACTTACTACTGAGATGATTTAAGGCAGGGCACCATATCTTAAATAAATATAGTTTTTGTTGCAGTCCCACAGTGACATCTCCTGATGTTTCCTTAATTGCTGTCTACCAGCTAAATGGAATGTTTGATTGTCACGCCAGGGCTGATGGGCTTATACTTGATGTATTGCATCTGAATTGGCACTTGAATTGCAACCGAATGTGTTTGAAATGGGATTTTCATTACTGAAAGGTATATTTAGTTTTTCATTTTCTTTCAAGGCATACTTATGAAGAGTGAAATATTGATAAATATCCTAACACCACAAGAGTGACCTGGAAGGCGGGTTTGTTTCTTTTCTCATACCTTTGTAGACAAATGTAAATTTACATCACAGATGAGGGCTGAATAATACAAATACCTAAACAGCTAACCAGACAGATCCTTCTCATTGTGCGTGTCATTCATTGATCTTACACATGCCACATTACAAGCTGCAAGGGCTGTTTGTGGGTGGGAGTTTGATCCTGATATGAAAAGAAAGTTAATTTTGTGGCACAGACAGCACACATTTTTCTTTATTCATCCCTGGTCTGGCATATCTTGTGACATCTTACAGCACCTCGACTCTTATTTGCATTTTTCTTTTGTAGATCTCCGCATGATTATGTCATCCATCACCGTGTCAGCACCTTCAAACTGTTCATTGATCATCTGTGGTTTCTTCGGCATAGCCATTTTCTACATGTGCTCCACTTCTGTGTCTTAGTGGTGTTAAAACTGATGGAGTGGATGGCATTTTTACAACTTGCCTTTTCTGCAGGTAGTTGAAAGAACACTAGTAATGTAGGAGTAATTGAAGGGTGAGGCCTTGGAGCTGACAACTGAGTTGAATTCTGCAATAAATAAAAAAGGAGTCAGCAAAGGACAATGTCATCTCTTCAGCTCTTACAATGTTAATAAAGCTGTCTAGAGTCTGAAACATTTCAGCAAGAAAATTAAATTCTTCAACTGAGTGAGCCTACGTGAGAAAATGGTATTGTGTTGTATGTGTGTGGGCATCTTCAAAAAAGAAATAATAGTAAACTGTTGAATTCAACCTGTCACACTTTTATAGTGTCAACAAAAGCGTTTTATTTGGTCAATAGCAAAGTAATCCTATTGTGATGGTAGCCACCACATTTAATGATGTTCAGATAAACCCTTGCTTGAAGAACACTCATGTAGTGTTCTCTGATTATTGTCAGCAAGTGTTTTCTTTGACTTTCTGCGTACTTCAGCTTGACAGCTTTAGCTAAAACAGCCACAATTACCACAGACACAAATATCTGACAAGCCGAAAGAGCTTGGTGAATGGAAACAGGGTTTAGAACAAGGTGGAAGATATATAATTACAGTGCCTATAAAAAATATTCACCCCCTTGGACGTTTTCGTGTTTTCTTATTATACAACATTGAATCATTAAATTAGAAACTTTGCTAAACTGAACCTGCCCAATTTTCTTCTACCTATTTCTATTTCAGAAGAAATCTTGAAGACCAGATAACACCGCTACAATATATAAAAGCATTTTAAAGTCCCTTCCTTTCAAAGATCTCTGGGTACAACTGGGAAAGGATCTTTCAATTAATATTTCAGGAAAGGAGAGGAAGACAGCCATGTGCAGAACACAATCTAGACTCATATGCACAAAGCACTCTTTTATTCAAATTAAAATATTTCATCAAGCACGTTTATCTCATTTAAAACTATACAAAACATATCCAGATTTCAACCTGTGAACGTTGCAGTCTAGCTCCAGCCTTCAACGGGCCACATGTTTTAGGCAAGCACCAAATTAGCATCATTTTGGACAGAAATCTTTGACTACCTATAAGCAGTGCTGGTGCTAGGTTATTTTGCACCCTAGGCCAAGCTTATTAGTGTGCCAACTGACTGTTTGGTAGCGAACCCATGCAGGTTTTTCCTCCCCTTATGATATGCGCCCTAGGCAAATGCATAATTCGTCTTAATGCTGGCACCAGCCCTGCCTAACAGAGAGCCTTGGTGTCCTAATCACTCCTATGCCATTAAGAGCTGTGTTCAGGGAACTCCCAGATGGGCTGAAAATGGAGGAGGACAAACAAACTGTGATTGCCTTTACTGCACTATTACCACATAGACTTACCACTTGCTCAAGTGGAAGAATCGCAGCTCACATCTTTTAAGTTGGTGGGTAACTGATGTCCTTTACTATTTGTAATTGGAAAAAGTCAAATTCTCACTAAGAGGATCTGTTCCAAACCTTTTTTAAAATATGGCAGGATGTAATCAATAACATTTTATAAAAAGCTTCTATATCGGGGAAAAGGATACTCTTCCTTTTTGCTCTGGTTGTTGGCTCTTCACTCTTTCTCTTGAATGTGGGCTGAATTTTGGTTTGTTAAGTTTGAATTGATTGTATGGAATGTTATTTGGTTCTAATTAGTCAACTATAAAAAAAAATCATTCATTTTGCCTTTTTGACACTGACCAACAGAATAAGACTAATGTCAAAGTGAAAACATTTCTGCGAAATGGTCTAAATGAATGACGTATATGCATGGATTTTGGATGAATTGATATGTGTAAATGTATTCACTGTAAACCTGTCCAGCTTGGTTCTTGCTTAGCACAGAGTGCTACTGGGATAAAGTCCAGTCAGAGAAGGATAGAAAGGGTTAGAAAATGGATGGATGGATGATAAGTACATGTCTCCAATAATAAATACACTCTGATATGTTTGAGGGTCACGTCAAGTGAAATGGGTTTAGTTATTTTTAGACAAACTCTTCAATGGTATAGCGCCTATAAAAATATTCACCCCTTTATACAACATTAACCTTTAAACGTCCGGAACCAGCTATAGTCAGTTCCCAAAGCTATTTGAAAGCAGGCAGGAGCCAAGCATATTTGGCAACGTACATTCATTGAGCGCCACAACCGGTTAAAGTTGGTTCTCATTGCAATTTGCCAGCATGCCAGAGCTGATCAGTCCGTGCCGTACATTCGTTGAGCAGCCAGCTCATGACTACAGCTGCCCCCTGCAGCATCACTGTCCCTGGGATTCAGCCACTGCACTAGACTGGCCTGTTAGCGTCAGCGCTTACCTCTGTGTGCTTGCGTGTAGCCAGTTGAAGCACAGTTGGCTCAGTGATTTACTGAATTTCATCAATGGTGTCAGTTGCACCTTGTACATATAATAATAGATTGTTTATGTAGTTTTTTTTTTAATAGTTTTTACAGTTCATTTGCAGTGTATAAAATGATCAGTGTGGCAGTAATTGTGATACTCTTTGCATGAGAAAAAAAATGTGTTCCATTAAAATTTAACTTGTTCTCAGTGAATTGTGACGTTTACTTAAAAAGTGCACCAACTCCCCAAGTATGTGGCAGTTTAAGGGTGTCACGCACGAGCGGTTGGGGAACAGCTAATCGACCCGCTTTGGAAAGGTCCCGGGGTGGGGGGACAACGACAGTGTAGTAACGTGTCTTTCTTTCCTTCCTTAGAAGGTCCGAGGCGACAAAGCCGTAAACGCCTGGACTAATGAGAAGAGCACACTTCCGGGTCCACGTATTCCCTCTGATGACCCAAGATGACGTTACAAATCCCAGAATCCATCACACCTATCCCAGCATACCTCATTTCAATATCCGGTCCGCCCACATAAAATGTCCGTCTTCCCTCTCTTCAGTGTCTTTTGAGTTTTGTAAAGAACGACTGACCAAATTCTTTTGTTGCAGTATACGGGGCTAAAAACCCCAAACCTTAAACTGTTTTCTTGTCTTTATTACAACGGTTAAATAAATCCCAGTGGATTTCATTTGACTTTTTTGACACTGATTGACAGAAAAAGGTCAAAGTGAAAACAGATCTTTGCAAAGTGGTCTAAATGAAAAACAAATATAAAACCAGTTAGTTCATCAAATAAGTATTCACCCCCTTTAAGTTAGGAGGCACTTAGTGGAGGTACCGTTGTCAGCCATTACAGCTTGCACTCTGTGTGCACAGCTCTTTTTTGTCTCTGTCAGCTTTGAACATCTGGATCTTTGCCATTCTCTCCCATTCGTCTTTGCAAAACTGCTCAAGCCCTATCAGTTTGCATGGAGATCAAAAGTGAACAGCCTTTGTCAAGTCCAGTCACAAATTTTCAGTTGGATTGAGATCTAAACTCTGACTCGGCCACACCGGAACATTAACATTGTTGTTTTGAAGCCGTTCCTGTGTAGCTTTGGGGTTGTTGTCTTTGTTGGAAAACATATCTTCTGTCAAGTTGTAAGTTTCTTACAGAGTGACTCTGATTTTCCTCCAGGATTTCTCTGTATTTTGCTGCATTCATTTTACCTGCCCAAGCCATCCAGGGCCTGCTGCAGAGACGCATCCCCATAGCCATGTTGTCACCACCGTGGTTGATAATGTGCAGTGTTACATGACATTTTGCTTGGTGGTCAGAATGCTTAATTTTGGTCTAATTGGACCATGAAACCTTTTTCCAGTGAACTTCAAAGTCTACCATATCCATTCTGGCAAACTCTACTCTTTTTAAAGTGTTTGCCCCTCTATCATAAAGATGTTGCTTGTGAAGCACCTGGACAACAAGTTGTCTCTCTAGTCTCATCTACTGTAGCTTGTGACTACTTCAGAGTTCTTACAGTTCTCTTGGTGGTCTCCCTCACTTTTCTTCTACCTGACAGGTTACTCAGTTTTTGTGGATGACCTGCTCTATGCACAATTACAGCTGTGTCACATTCTTTCCATGTCTTAATGATTGACTTAACTGGACTTCCAGGGATATTTAGTGATTTGGATAGCTTCTTGTCTCCATCCCTAACTTACACTTTTCAGTCACTTTTTCACAAAGTTGCCTGGAGTGCTCTTTTGACTTCATTGTGTAGGTTAGGCCACCACTCTGATTCACACACAGTGGCATTTATATGACAAGCAATTAAAACCCCAGACAGGTGATCTCCAATGAGCTCATTCTGCAACTTCTAGAACCAACTTACTGCACCAGTGCTAATTTAGGGGTGTCATATTAAAGGGGAAATATATGGTCAATTATTTTATGTTTTACGTTTATGATTAACTAGCAAAATACCCGCGCTTTGCAGCGGAGAAGTAGTGTGTTAAAGAAGCAATGAAAAAGAAAAGGAAACATTTTGAAAATAACGTAACATGATTGTTAATGTAATTGTTTTGTCACTGTTGTGAGTGATGAGTGTTGTTGTCATATATATATATATATATATATAAATATAAATATAAATATATATATTTACACACACACACAAACATATATATATATACATATCTATACATATACACATACATATACATACACACATACATACACACACATATATACACACAAATACATATATATATATATACATACACACACACATATATAAACATATATATACATATACATACATATCTACATATATACACACACAGCTATTTCAGATCAGTGCAATACGCTGTTTGTTAAAACGGATGACACCCGCTCTTACGTGCAAGTCTGCGTGGATATTATGAACTATCGTATTTGTTCAAGTTCTATTTAAATTTTAAATAGAAGGAATTTTTATTTAGTCGACAGAAATATCTTTGGTAGGAATGGTAAAAACAGACAGGAATATTATTCCTGAATAAATCAACTCAAACCTTAAACAACTTATAACATTTTGCTCTCCATAAAAATATATCCTGTCTAAATTATACAAGTTAGAAATAAAGTAAAATTAAAAGAACAAACATTCAAATTTCTTTACTCTTATGTAATTTTATATAAAAATAAACTTAGATTTTAAATATCCCAAAAGATTTTGCTCTCCATAAAAATATATCCTGTCAAAATTATACAAATTCAAATATGAACATGCTGCATAACAAAACCTAGAAATATAAATAAAATGTGTTCCTTTCAGCAATAACAAATCAAATCATTCAGTTGTCTTTGCTCATATGTCATTTTAGAGCTGGACGCCTGGCATCTTTTTTGGCAACAGGTTCGTTTCTGTTTGGTGTGAGGTTCTGTGTTGTGGAGATTCTCAGGATGGATTGCAGGTGCTCATCAGTGAGGCGACTCCTGTGTGCTGTTTTGTTAGTCTTTATCACTGAGTAGAGCTTCTCACACAGATATGTGCTACCAAACATGCACAAGGTTCGAGCCGCATGTAGACGGACTTTTTGTTCTTCAAAGTCACCAAAGCGCCGTGCAAACTCAGTGCGCCTCAGTTTATCAGCAAAGTGCGTATTTGGGAACACCGTAGTGACGACTTGGTTTAACATTACTTGGTAATAGGGAAAGTGGGGCAAGTCTCCCATAAAAGCAGTCTCAATTGAAATCACTTTGTGATTGTGCACGGGTAAAAACGTCCGCTGAAGTGTCAGATTCTTATTTAATTCTTCTGCTTTCTGTATCTTCTGCATTGCATTCAGGTCTTTCAGGTTACCCTGATGTTTTGTTTATAGTGCCGTCTTAGATTAAATTCTGTAATTACAGCCACATTAGCTCCACAAATGAGACACACGGGTTCAGTAAACATATACTCAGCCTCCCATCGGTTTTAAAGGCTCTATTTTCAGAATCAACTTTTCTCTTCAGCATCGTGTGAGCTAGCTTCGCAATAACTTGCAGCATCTTAAGGTAGACTTGATTAACGCGGTAACTGTTCGGCAAGGCAGATGAAGCGCTGCATTATGGGATCTGTAGTTTATTGTGTTACCAGCGCTTCATATACCGGCTTTAATAACAATAATACAGTATATAAAATGATCTCGGGGCGGATATAATTACACGCCGGGCGGATGTGGCCCGACCCTTGAGTTTGACACATATGGACTAAATAGAACTTGAAAAGATATATTTTTCAAATGTGATCGCAATTCAGATAGAGTTGACGCGCACTACAGCCTGCATGCCTCAATAAGTCATCCTCCCTTGCCCTTACTTTTTACCGTTCATCTAATGAATACACTGAGTATGGCTTTACCAAAACAATCACTGATGGCGAATAAAGTATCCATTATTCGAGTATGTAGATCGGGTTATATATATATACATATATATATACCCGCGTATCGCAGCGAGAAGTAGTGTGTTAAAAAGCTAGAAAAGAAAAGGGAACATTTTAAAAATAACGTAACATGACTGTCAATATACAGTATTTGTTTTGTGAGTGTTACTGAGTGTTGCTGTCATCAAGGATTTGATTATCATTATTTCTTTCAATCAGGTTCGTATTTGTAGGATGTGTTGTGTTCAAGTTACATTCCGTGTTTGTCAATCGTTGTAAAGATGACAGGTTTCATTCATCGATTCGTTTCTTACTGCATCAATAAACAGCTCGTCTTCTTCTTTATCTGAGACCTGACACACTGCATGCACGGGTTTTTTTTACACTGTCTTCCTTTAGCGGGACATTGACTTTTTCCAACGTGTGCTTTGTTTCCGCAGTAGTTGGATTTATGAATATGCTTGTATGTATGAGACGCTTCATATTTTTGCTGCCTTTTCAATTGTGTAATTCGGTTTTGTTCAGCTCTTTGGAACTGTTGCTTTTATCTGTGCACTGCGCCAGTTCACGTGAGCCACTCGGTGTACATGCATCGAAGGTTCCCAGCTGTGCTGGTGCCATCTCGTGCTATGTCCATGGCTGTATTTAATGTTACCTTAGTCCTGGCACTTAAAACTTTCTCTCGCAGTTTCGCTGAGTTTGTGTCAAACACCACCCTGACCATCTCATCTTCCTCTCCATAAGCACAGTCCTTCACCCGTGAATATTTAGTGGCAGTTTGCTATTGGATTGCCGCTGACGGACGGCCTTATATGGGCAGGCACTAAATTACAAACGCCAGCGGCAGCCTGTCTATGAACTTAATTTAAAGTGTAGGTTTACATCGTGCTTTGTTTCGAAGTAGCAGAACTCATGAATATGGTTGTATATGTCACTTTCCGCTTCTTATTGTTTCGCTGCCTTCTCAATTATATAATGCATGTTTTCTTCAGCGCTTTTTGAGGTCTTCCTGGTTTTCTATGTACTGCGTGATTACGTGGGAGGCGTGATGATGTCACACGAAACTCCGCCCCCACGGCGTTGAAGCTCATCTCCATTACAGTAAATGGAGAAAACTGCTTCCAGTTATGACCATTACGCGTAGAATTTCGATATAAAACCTGCCCAACTTTTGTAAGGAAGCTGTAAGGAATGAACATGCCAAATTTCAGCCTTCCACCCACACGGGAAGTTGGAGAATTAGTGATGAGTCAGTGAGTGAGTGAGTCAGTGAGTGAGTGAGTGAGTGAGTGAGTGAGTGAGTGAGGGCTTTGCCTTTTATTAGTATAGATTTATACCACTTTGCAGAGGTCTGTTTTCTTTTTGGCATTAAAGAGTTTTTCTTGTTGATCATTACTATTATTATTATTGACTTTTACCCACCAAAGAGCCTTTTTGTCTGGTCACAATTGAGGGAGTGCAGTCCTACAAGAAATTGGGGGTCCACACCAATCAGTCTCAGAACACAGATGAACTAGAGAGCAAAGGGCAGAGCCGGCTCTTTTTCCTCAGGACACTGCATTCCTTTAATATGGGAAGTACCATCCTTCACATCTTCTACAACTCTGTGGTGGCCTTTGTGATTTTCTATAATGTGGTGTGCTGGGCAGGTAACATCACATCAAGAGAGGCCCACTGAATCAACTAGCTGATTAAAAGTCCAGCCTCAGTTATAAAACAAACTCTGGACCCCCGCTGAGGTCGTAGCAAAGGAGAGAAGGCAAACAAAACTGAGTGCCATATTGAACAATGTTGCACATCCTCTCTCTCATGAATTATTCCTCTGAAATTGTCTGAGGTGTGTCAAGAAACACAACTGGGGCTCAATACGTCTGCATAATGCCTCACTGGGATTTGGGCTGTCAGAAGTGTTCTTCCTTTTTACTTATTCTGGTGTGAGTTCAGACTATGATGTTTGTGTTTATATATTAATTTATATGTTTATGTATGTATTTATTTATTTATTTAAAGAGCTTATGTAAAAAGCCAGGATTTTCCCCTGGGGACAAACAAATGTCTATCTTATGTTATCTTATATTATCTTAAGTATTGCTAGCCGATCATTCCTGAAAATCCTTTAGTCAACTAACTTAGCCACAATATTTTCAAACTGAGGTTCTCCAAGTTGCTACATTTACTGGTTACTTGAGCTTATTTTCCTTTATGTAGATGGAGGTAGAGAGGTAATTAATTTCAGTTCTTTTGCTTAACAAATACACTGTATGTACTTTAGGACTGTACACTCTTAAAAATCAAGGTGCCAGAGAGGTTCTTCAGAGTGAAGCCATAAGAGAACCATTTTTCTTTCCAGAAAGAACCATCCGCGTGAAGGTTCCAGAAAGAACCTTTACATATTTAGATCTGCACCAGGCTCCACACAGTAAATAACCATGATGCTAACAAATTTGTGAAATATCAATGGCTCATGATTTTTAAAGGACTCTCGTGACATACAGCATCACGGGCTGAGTCCAGGTTTTCTTAATCTGGTAGTGTCCTGCTAGGATGTTTTTCAAAACACAAAGAACCAACTTCATATGTAAAGAAATATTCCGAGAATGAAATCAATAGTTCTAAATAGTTCTAAAAGAAACATGAAATGCCATTAAAGAATTGTTATTTTAAGAGTGTAGAAGTAATTGAATAGCATTGAACTCACACCTCATGGACTAGCTATGAAGTGGAAATCCTGCACTGCCTCTGCTTTATTAGTCTAGATTAGATAAACTTTATTAATCCCAAGGAGAAAGTTAGATATATACAAGATATATGACCTACAAGTCAAAAACTGCAATCAACTATAATAAATAAATAAATAAATAAACAAATGAATCAATGATATTGTGAAGAGTTTAAGCCTTAAGTCTGGGACGTTGGAAGAAGCTCCAAATATCCTGATAGCAGTGGGCAAAAAATATACCTCGACGCACTTCTCAGCACATCATGAAGGAATAAGCCTGTGGCGAGAAATGCTCCAAGAGAGGTCCTCTTAGTGGGGATGGAGGAGATTTTTCATTGTAACTTTCAATCATATGCTCTATCACAAAGTGTCATTAACAAAGTAGAAATCCAGTGGTTCGGCACTTACTTAAAATGTAGTACCATTGTAGGAGACATTTTGTAATGTTTAAACAATTTCCCTCATATAATTTTATACTGTCATATGTAAAATATTTTCCTTATGCTAAATATTTTTACTTAAAACATGAAACTTGATTATTGCTAAGACCTTCAGAGATTTGCTTATTGAAAATATATTAGTATCTCCAAAATGCCATTCCTTCAAACATAAACTTCCGCTAAAGCTCTTCTTCTTTAAATTTTAGCAAAATATTTTACTAAAAGAAACCTAAAATTTCTTTAACTGCCTCATAATTATACAGTATTTTTAAAGCAACACATTGCTCAATGCTTATGGAAGCATAAAACAGAAAAAGTAATGAAAACAGTAGAACTAGGAAGCAAGCATTGGATTGATAAATCTAGCACTCCTCTTGCTCACCCTGCTGTATAGCCTTGCTAGATGAAAGTTATTAATATCCTGAAATCTTTAAGCATTCTCAATCCGTTGTTTATTTTTGAAGTACAATGTTCTATATAAATATAGTAGGAGGTTTTAAAATCATTTTCATTTAACCATCAAACGATTTCTTTCTGTTGTTTAAGCTCTACTTTTTCATCTAGCATTTCTACCTAACTGTAGCACTATATTTGTGTTTTAATTTTAATTTTGTCAACTATTGTTAACTTTGTATTTTCCAGTAAGTAAAATTTGCATCTATTACTGGTCACTTGTGTAAGTCGTCTTGGACAAACTGATCTGCTAATTAATAATTATAAAAACAAAGAAAGAAAAACTGAAGAGTTTTGGTTTTGTTTCATTCCTCATGCTCTGGACTGATTAGGGACTCTAGGAAATAATCCAGAGCAGAGATTTTTTCTTTTATTTTCTTACCATGTTGACCTGCCAAGTAATTTTAGAAATTACTGAAGTTTTACATAGTCATGATTGAAGGATTTTCTTACTGTAGGAAAGATATATTTACAGCCAAGGAACACAATGGAGCCAAAAATTGAACTTAAAAGTTCAAATGGTCAAGTCCAAAAATAGAAAACAAAAACAAATTGTTCACCAAAAATCAAAATTGGGAAAAAAAAGGCAAGGCACTCTATTCCCATCATCCAGAAAACCTACTATTCGCACCACATGGATATTTACTATGCAGAAACTTAGACAAAAAAGCTGTCCCATCACCATAGTAAACAAGGGGGAAAGCAATGATATCATGCATTGAACCTCCAGCAATTACTCAGTACCAACCAGATGTCATTACCAAAAACAACTAACCAATAGTACCAAAAGAAAATTCAAAATGCCAGTGACCACAACCCAAAACATTAAATAGGGTGGTCCAGATCTAATTATGCAATTTTCATTACGCTATAACTTACCTGAAAATCACCTGAAAAATCCTGGACCATCGAGAAGTGTGCGAACTAACAACATGAAGAACTGTCTTGGCGCCGAACTGGAATCGTCTCCGCATAAATCAAAGTCATCCAGACAATCTGGATCTACATAATTAGATCTGGACCACCCTGAACAAAATAGTACTGTAGTGACATCACAAAAAAATTATGATTAAATATAACACAACAACAACAACATTGATTTATATAGCACATTTTCATACAAAAAAAATGTAGCTCAAAGTGCTTTACAAAATGAAGAATAGAAAAATAGAAGACACAATAAAAAATAAAAATACGTCAACATTAATTAACATAGAATAAGTAAGGTCCGATGGCCAGGGTGGACAGATAAAACAAAACAAAAAAAAAACTCCAGACGACTGGAGAAAAAAATAAAATCTGCAGGGATTCCAGACCATTAGACTGCTCAGTCCACTCTGGGCCATCTACCTAACATAAATGAAACAGTCCTCTTTGGATTTAGGGTTCTCATGGAAGGACTTGATGATGATGGTCACGTAGACTTCTTTACATAATTTCTTTAGACTTAATTCCATTAAATATATACTGTATACAGCTGAATGTGTTATAATTCCTATTATTATTTATTTTTTCTAAGGCTTTCCTGAAGCGATTAAAATAATCAATATATGTGTTCAGGGGTTTTCTTACCCAGAAAATAATTTTCTGTCATTAGTGTTTTTATTTAGAATCTTTGTTTTGAAGTTTATCATTTTTCCTGTCTTTTTCGAACAACATTTTGTTTGTCTTTTGAGTGTCACACATTGTCCTAAAAATCCTTCCTGGGATGCACCGGGGTTATGCAATGGTAATGCCGTTGTTGCATCCCTGGCACAGCCTGACTACATCTAAGATTTAATTCATTTTTTGAGAAGTGTGTGCTTTAATTTGAAAACTTTTAGAATAGACTTTTACTCTGAACTTGGACACCGGTTTTTGTTTAGCATTCATGGCTTTGCCATTTCTCTATTTGACCATTTGCTTCATTTTCTGATGTTGATTTTTTTTCTTTTTCTCCCTATCCTTTCTCCTAGTTGTTTTTATCCGACCTTTTCTGAACTCAGTACAGAATGTGTGTTTGTCTGGTGTCAGATCCACAGTATTGATTTTTTCTCTGCCATATTTTACACAGACTTCCAGTTTGTACAATGGAACACAACGGGGTGTGTTGAGTTCCAAAACTTACTTGGTGCTCCCCATCCCACCCAGCAAGCACCAGAAAGTCCAGCTAGTTAAAAAAATAAGAGTAATGGAACCAGATGTTCCAAAACTGAAACTTACAGCATAAATTGGTGAAATTCTTGCCTCCTCGTTAATGCTCGCTACTTTAATTGGTTCCATCATGCTTTGTATGTCATCATTTGGTTTATTGGCGGTATCCTTGGCACAAGAGGCTCATCAGAAAATGCTGGATGTTCTGATAGATAGTAGCTCATGCAACTTGAGGTGTACATTATCACAAACTATGAGGCTCAGCTTTCCTCGATGAATATTAATTTTTTCGTTTTTCCCTGAAACAAGGTTCTTAACCAAAAGTAGCAAACAATGAGAAAAACAGCAATAGCTGTTAAAGTCAAAGCATTTTCACAGAGACCTACAGTATCTGTGGGTTATCTATGTCATTAAAACTCTGTTCCTCGCCAGAGGTTGATGCCATTTCAGAACTTTATTTAATGTTATCCTCCCTTTCCAAGAATTCTTCCCCTATTTTAATATATTTATATTACATTTTTGGACACTAATTTCTTGGGCAATTACTTACTTATATGTGAACAATAGCTGCTTCAGAGTATTGAAAATATGCATAGGGTCCCACTGTGCAGACAGTTAGTGTTAATAATTTATGTGATGCCGTTGTCTGTAAGCATAATTTACATGTTTAATTATTTATTTTTATATGTATACTTAGCTTGTAATAGAAATGAAGCATATTAACTGAAAGCTAAATGCTGTTTACAAGATATGTAAATGAATAAGGGGGCATTTTAGATTATTCTAGTAAGCTGGAGAAGAGAAAACTGGATATCATTATCTGACTGGTTGAGGAAAACCTGAAGAAAAGGTTGAAGTCTGCGAACAGACAAAGCCATGGCCTCGTGTACTAATAAGAAACTCTTTACTGAAGACAATATTCTCCATGCAATTAACACAAGCTAAATGAATACTTTCATTGAAGGTTTGTTCCTTTATTTATATAGAAGGGGCAAAGCTATAGCTTAAGTTTTTTGTTATACCTAAAAGACTTACATTTTGTTTAAACATTTAATTGAATTTATTAAAAACAAATAACATTCCATACGAGCAAGTCAAATTTTACAAAACTAAATTCAAATCAAATTAACATCCTCCCACGAGAAAGAGAGCTAGGCCAACAGAGTAAAACTTTAATAGTAGGAAAAATAAGTAAATAAATGAAAATAATTAAAATAAATAAGGAAAGAGAATCGACTTCTCAATATAAATGCTTATTCTAAAATGTGATTGATTCAGATCCTGCCAGGTTTTAAAAAAATTTTGTACAGATCCTCTAAGTGAGAATTTGATTTTTTCCAATTGCAAATAGTATAGAACATCAGGTACTCACTTACTTAAAAGAAGAGGGTTGGGATTCTTCCAGTTGTGCAAGACAAGTCTACATTCTAATAGTGAAGTAAAAGCAATTACAGTTTGTTTGTCCTAAATTTCAAGGAAGCTTTCATTCTTTGTTGGAGACATGTGATGTCCCGGGTCTGCTAATTCTATGAAACAGTCCATGTAGTTCATGATTGAGATCAGTGGTGAACAAGAAGGAGACACATTCATCTTTCTTTACATAAAAAAAAAAATCCAGTGTTCTGTCAGTCATAGTTCAAACAACATTCAAAATAGAATCAAAGCAAAAAGAAAAATATTTACAAAATCAGAAATGAGCAATCTGCTTACTTAAATTCAGCCCCACCACAGTCATACTGGGACTTGATTCATGCACATGGCTCTCCCTTCTTTCTTTTCCCTCTGCAGAACTTCACTTTTCACCCACCAGTTAACAAAACACAAAAGCTATCTCTTTACATTTATCACAGGGTTTGGCATAACCAATCCCCTACGTCGTACGCCCCGTTTTCACCAATTAAGGAGAGTGCAGTGACCACATATTCCCTCCTAGCTGGGACTCTGCACACAAGTCACTCTTCCTTGTGCCCACATGCCCGTGAGCACAATTATACTCGCACTCTCTCTGACTCTTCCTCCAACTCTCCAATAAGCGAAATCATGGTCATCATTTGCCTGGGCCCTTCTGCCCTTTCCCTTTCATAGTGGCACACTGATCAAATTTTCATTCTGTCTCACAACCTCAGACTTGCACGGCCTGCCATCTTCTTCTGTCCTGAGGCATGGATAGGCTGTATAGTATTTTCGGAGAGCCCTCCTGCCACAACCATAACTTAGGCATGTGTAGCTACACAATTGTCTTCTTCCCAGAGCCCAAAAACAAACTCACTCAAACACCAGGTAATTGCCATTGAAACTTATTTACTACACTTAAACCAAAGAGGCTCTAAGTAGTTACAATTTTGCACACCTGGCCCTTTACAATACAGTAAACCCTTGAAATTCACGGGGGTTACATTCCTAGAGCACCCGCGAATTGTGAAAAACCGCAAATTATGGATGTGGTTAAAAAAATGTCTATTTTTATAGTTTAAACCCTAAATGTGCCCCCAAAACATTTTAGTTTCATTTCAACATCAGCTTAATACATTACCTAAAAAAAAGAATGTAAAGGTAAACCCGTATACTGTACAGTACTGTACTGATATGTCACCCGCAGTGCTAGAATGTAAAATACTGATGTTGCCGCTATATGTACTGTAATTCATGCAAGAGTGTTTTCATTGCCAGAAGCCTTAGAAGGTGCAGCTCGTTTCGGCAGCATCTTGGAGCTTTAACCCTTAAACTGCCACATACTTTGGGGTTAATGAATTCCTGGACGGCAAATACTTTTTTGCTGCACTTTTTAAGTAAGTTTCACAATTCGCAAAGAAAAAGTGAAATTTTAATGGAACACATTTTTTTTTCATGCGAAGAGCATCACAATTACTGCAACACTGATGATTATACACACTGCCAATGAACTGTAAAAACTATTTAAAAAACTACTGGAACAATATGTTCAAGGTGCAACTGACGCCATTGATGAGATTCAGTAAATCACCAAGCTAACTGCGCTTGAAGTGGCTGCATGCAAGCACACAGAGGTAAACGCTGATGCAGGCAGGCCAGTCTAGGCTCAATCGCAGAGACAGTGAGGCTGCAGTGCTGCAGGGGCCGGCCGTAGTCATGAGCTGGCTGCTCAACGAATGTACGGCACTGACTGATCAACTCCGGTGTGCTGGTAAATGGCACTGGGAAACGACTATAGCCGGTTGCGGCGTTCATTGAATGTACGTCGGCGAATGTACTCAGCTCATACATGCTGGCAAATGGCACTGGGAAACGACTATAGCCGGTTGCAGCGTTCATTGAATGTACGTCGGCGAATGTACTCAGCTCATACATGCTGGCAAATGGCACTGGGAAATGACTATAGCCGGTTGCGGCAGTTTAAGGATTGAGACGGACAAAACGGAAAACACGAGCACACTCAGCTGGAGATGCATCACAGGGCAGCAGTCAATCAGCAGCAAGGAGAAATGAATTACGCCGTAGCGGTCCGGTGCCGCTAAGATTCACACCGTCGAGAAGACAGTGATTTATTTATTTTAATGGTGGAGATTCCAGGGACACATCCAGCCTTGACCCGACCCGCACACACTCACAAACAGAGACAAAAACAAAGCAAACTGGTAATCAAACAGCAAATAAAGAATGTAATGGAAACAACAATACCACCCATGTTCCCCTTACGGCGATTATACATTAAATACAACAAAGCTCAAACAAAATACACACAGTAAAGTCCATGAAAAACGGCAATGAATAAAATGTAATGATGAAGATAGATAGTCCAGAGATCTGCATGTTGAATGGGAGAGTACATATAGTCCTACCAGTAGTTCCTGAAATGGTGAAGACGGGTTCAGGAGCACTCCTTTCTTCGCTGGATAGCAATGAATCCACTTACAGTCCTCATGTACACAGGCAGACGGCAGACAATCCAGACCCAAACCACGAAACAATCCAGGACAAAACGAATAAGTACAGGTAACCGAACAGAAGGCTGGCAGAGAGACAGGAACTTGAAACACAAATTACAAAAACTTTTTTTTTGCTTTTGGTCACCGGCCCCCTTTTTAAAAGCGACGCTGATTTCCGCTGACCCCAACAGCCCCTGCACCCTCAGCAGAAGACCAATCAAAGCCACTGCAGGGACTGCTGGGAGTTACAGTTTCAAATTCTATTGGCTACTTTCACCATCCCAAGCCACGTTTTCCTCTATGGTTGCTTCCTGTTCTCTCTACAGTGCAATATTGCCACGAAAAAAGGCATAAAAAATTGCGGAGGATATTTGCACTTTCTGCTGATAATTATTAGTTCTAAGGAAAAATCCACAAACAACTGAGGCCGTGAACCCTGAACCGTGTTTTTGTGGGAGTTTACTGTACAGGGATCATTTTCCATCTTGTTAAAACTATATAGCCACTATCACCTCATGAGAACACACTGGGATTTTTAGAAATTGTTGACAAGCGACCACTCACACTGCACGATAAAGACACCAGTCGCATATGTGCTCAAACTATATGAGCACGTTCATTGACATGCCATGAAATGGGTGCTTGGACGAAACATAACCCCAATGTATGGTTTTACTCTTTGACATTGTGGAATAAAGCTTTACTCATTTGAAAATAAAACCAATATGGACACAAGCTGACGGAGCCCCTTAACTTGAAAATTTGCTGTACAATGCTTGACCCTGTGCTCTGACCTCCAAAGGTCATGCAAAAAGGATTAATACAGTGTACCAAATACAAAAACCAAACCATAAAGGTTAAAACAAGCATGACAATGAACAATGGCCTTACACAATACTACAACATACTGTAATACAATGCCAGCCATTGTTCTCAGTCAACACAATGCGTTCTCTCTGTCTTTTGTCATTAGTGTTGCCACACGTATAATCACTGTGAGTGCTACACAATGAATTTTGAAACAATTGATGGCAGCATCAGAAAATCGACTTATGAAACTGCTCACACCACAAGACAGCTGACTGAAATTTCTGACATGACAGAAACACTCCTAATTGTATGACCGCCCAATCGTAAGATAGAATCAGGCATCACAACCTATCTCATACAGCACGTGAAATGATCGAAATTCGGGCTGACTCAGAAAATCAGTCGGCAACTGCAAATTGTGCTTACAATTGTGTAAAAATTGCATGATGTATGCCGTGCATAAGAGTTTATATTCAGCTTTATGTTTAAAATTCCTCTTCTTATGGATTTTATGAATTATAACTCTTGGCATGTAGGCTCAAATCATGATCCACTTATTGCATTTATTGCATTGTTCTTCAGTGTTTCCATTTTTGTTTTATTAGAGACTGAAGTTATTTCCGTCATTCTGAAAGTTAACCGTTGACTTATATTATTTCAGCATGGATGTGTGCGTTAAGAATTTAATTTCTACGATGGGCAGTCTAAGGCCGTCTGCCTTTTCGAAGATGTTGCCCAGATGTGTTTCTGCTTCTTGCAGCACTGAAGTGAATGAACAGGTTCAGAATAGGGATGAACAGCTAAAGAAATGAATTGACTTGTCCATTTTTACGTATTTTTGAAAATTACATGACAGTAAACAGCACACACCGTCAGTCATAAACACAGTCGTTACTTGATCCCGTATATTAATGTTTCATAAATGTAAATCTAAGCACTCATTCAAACTTGTACTTTTTATAAGAATTTAGCAGTTACTTTTCTCAGCAGGCAATCATAAACCACTTTATAACAAATGCTCTTCAAATTTGAAACGGGTATGTATGTGTGAAATGTTAGGTTTCTGCTCCTCTAAGAGAATCATTTATAATCAATTACAGTGTGTTCAGGCAAAAATGTCTTTTACTACATAATTTCATGGTCAATCAGATTGAAGGGTATTTTAATTGGCATTTTCACATTTCATTTCTGCTTTTCCATAGGTAGTCATTGCTATAGGATTACAAAAAAGAACCCATTTTCCATTAGTGCAAGTGTTTTCGAACATACGGATTAAAGAAAATACTGTCTAGCACATTCTGTCGGTTTTAAAATTCCATATAATTTTAGTAAATCTGTTAATTTATTTTCTCTTTGCGATTCAGAGAAGGTGTTTATTTTCTTTAATTTGCTTTCAACAATTTTCCAAAGTCAAGATCAAAGTTAAGATAAAGTATATTAACGTATAAGAACTTTTATAGGCTTTTAAGTGTGGAGACAATCGATGAGCAGTGGAACGGGTTTATAAACATTTTACATTCACATAAACATTGCATAAATGTAGTCAGGATACAACAAGAGAGTGTGAATTGTTCATTAGCCCGCAATCCCAAGTATTCTTAGGATGCAACTCACTGAATTCTTCATTTGTTTATATTGGTGGCAGCAGTGTGCTTTCCATTTCTCAAGTCAAGGATCATTTCTTTAATTTTGTTTAGTAAAATTTGATATCTTACTCCAAAAACATTACAGTAGACCAATGTCAGGTTTTAAAAATTGGTGATTTTAAGTTCCTGTGGTGGGTTGGCACCCTGCCCAGGATTGGTTCCTGCCTTGTGCCCTGTGTTGGCTGGGATTGGCTCCAGCAGACCCCCGTGACCCTGTATTCGGATTCAGCGGGTTAGAAAATGGATGGATTTTAAGTTCCCTATTGTGAGTGTGAGTGGGACCTGTGGTGGGACCTCCAGGGCTGAGTCTCATCCACATCAGGAGGTGCCCTCTCACGATACTGAATTATATTAAATGGGTTTCAGAATATCATGTTACCAGTGAAACACATGGAGATACAGTATTAACATGAAATTCTACAAAATGCTATGTAAGTCAAGTCAAGTTGGGGAGCATGCACTGGTATAGTGCGTTGCCACACCCATTACATGGCGAAACAACTCGGGATCCCGGTTGGCAACCCCCCCAGGCTGACACATAGTCCAGTCCTACCCTCCAGAAATGACCCTCCATCTGCCACAGCCAGGTGTTACGTGGGCAACCCCTTGGCCTGGTCCAGCCACTTGGGTCTCCAACAATGAGGCTATCGAGCCGGATCACCCTCGGGGAAACGCGTCACATGGCTGTAGTGCCATAACTGACGCTCCCTCACAATGCAGGTAATGTGCCTCATTTGGGACTCCATGAGCAACCGCTCATTCAACATGAAGTCAAACCAACGGTACCCCAGGATTTTCTGGAGAGACGCAGTACCAAAGGAGTCCAGTCTTCGTTTCAGATCACTGGATAGCGTCCATGTCTCGCAACCATATAGCAAGACAGGAAGCACCAGGACTCTAAAGACTTGGACCTTCGTCCTTTTGCATAGGTATCGGGAGCGCCACACACCCCTTTTCAGAGACCTCAGGACCCCCCATGCTCTCCCAATCCGCCTACTGACTTCACAGGAAGAGTCACCAGAGACATGAATGTCACTGCCAAGGTAAGTAAATTTGACAAAGTCGACTCTCTCTCTCTCTGCAGACAGACACACTGCTGATGGCTGTGCCCAAGAGGTCATTAAAGGCCTGACTCTTTGTTTTTATCCAGGACACTTGCAAGCCCAGACACTCAGACTTCTCACTCAGTCTCTCTAATGCCCCGATCAGAGCCTCCATTGACTCCGCGAAGATCACAACATCGTCAGCAAAGTCAAGATCTGTGAATCTTTCTTCACCAACAGATGCCCCACAGCCTCTGAACCCAACGACCTTGCCCAACACCCAGTCCATACAAGCATTGAACAGAGTAGGTGCAGAACACACCACTGAACATCCCCAGAATCAACTGGGAAAAACACAGAGGTCCTGCCTCCACTCTGCACAGCACTCACAGTACCAGTGTACAGGCTGGCCATGATATCCAGCAACCTCGAGGGGATCCCTTGAACCTTCAGGATGTCCCACAGGGCAGCTCGATCAACTGAGTCGACTGCTATGTAAGAACAACAGTAAACCTTTTGTCCATTGTTTACAAATGGAATTAAGAATTTACACTTGATTATGACTTCTGAATGCATATGTACCGTGTATTGGGTGGATTATCAAGTACTTCCAGTACTTTTGTGCCCTCCAGTAAAGGGCCCACCAGGTTCCTGCTACATAAAAGTCTTTGAATTTCTAAAACAAATTGATTAAGACTAAGACCAATGTTCTAACCCCATCAGTTTGCAGTAAATCGATAGCCAGAGAGGCATTGGGAGGGCGGGACAAGTCAGGGTACAGGACCCTGGTAAACAACATTCTTGTCTATGGAGAGGAGAATGACCTCATCCTCAACACAGACAGGTTACATCAGACCTGAGCTGGACTCTTAACACCACAGCCACAGTGAAAAAATCCCAGCAAAGTCATTATTTCATTAGGCTGCTCAGGAAAGCCGGCCTGAACCTTGCACTCTCACTCAAGCCTACAGAGGACTGACAGAGAGTATTCTCACCGCAGGCATCACTGTCTGGTATGGGAACACCACACAGGCAGAGAGGAAGGCTTTGCAAAGAGTCATAAAGACTGCAGAGAGGATCATAGGGACAAAACTTCCTTCTATGAACTCTATGTATGCATATCGCTGTCAGAAAAGAATTATCAGGGATTCACTCCATCCAGCTCACTCTCTGCTTAGAAACAAAAACTGTACGTACAATCTGAGACACAGCAGAGCAGACAGCATCATCACTCATAGAACAAGGTTTTTCAATTGATTTTTTCCCGCCACAGTCAGACTGATGGCAAAATAAAATTACTGAACATGTGAAATAACCCCACACTACCTCACTTCAGGGTGGCACAGTGGCGCAGTGGTAGCGCCGCTGCCTCGCAGTTAGGAGACCTGGGTTCGCTTCCCGGGTCCTCCCTGCGTGGAGTTTGCATGTTCTCCCTGTGTCTGCGTGGGTTTCCTCCCACAGTCCAAAGACATGCAGGTTAGGTGGATTGGCGATTCTAAATTGGCCTTTGTGTGAGTCCTGAGGTGGGTTGGCACCCTGCTCGGGATTGGTTCCTGTCTTGTGTTGGCTGGGATTGACTCCAGCAGACCCCTGTGTTCAGATTCAGTGGGTTGGAAAATGGATGGATGGATGATTACCTCACTTCACTTGTCATGTAAATAACGAGTGATAAATGTGAAATATTTTAACTGTGCAATATAATTGTATTTTTTTGTGTAGATATTACCACCATTTTGTATAGTGTTGGTATAATTCATATTATGTATTTATATTGTTTTATTGTTTACTTTTTTCTAAAATGTGTACTATGATGACTCTGAAAAAGCTCTGCACAAGAATTCCAATGTGCTTTGACTGTCGGTTTTATACACAAATGGCAAATAAAGAAACCTTAACCTTATCTTGTGTTTTACAGCCATATTGATAATGTTATATTATTTTACTCCAATCTGATATGTTCTTAAAAACCTTTGTCTATAGGTGGTCCAATGTAAAATATAAAAAGCATCTAATCTTTAATGATTGTTGATTAAAATACTTGAATTTGCCCGGATTAAAGTTTCAGAACATAATTGCATGAATTTGGAAGACTGAAGCACCCGTGAAGACAATCGGCTAAGCTCTGGAAGAAAGACAGAAATCTTTTCTTTTGTCAGGATTTAACCCTTAAAATATTTATTCACACAAATGTTGTTGGGTTTCAATCTGAGATCTGCATTTCTGTATTCAAGGGCTAATTAGTAACTGGACTGTTGGACTGTTCTGCTAAGAGTTCTGCTTCTCTTTTGTGATAGTCTTATTATTTTAGTAAATGTTTTTAGACTAACACTTTAAAAACCTTCCTTCATGAGTACATAGTCTATAATCACTAAGGTGTGTTGTTAGGTCTTATAATCAAAAGCATTGGTGTACATTTGTTTGACAAATATGATGATATATTGACATATTTTCATATGCATATGTTTGTTATCATATTCTTAACCATTCATTAAAATGAAGTGAATGAAAACCTGCACAGGCATCAACCTATAAATTGGGAATATTATTATTAATTAGGTTTGTATCAATTTCATGTGCCATTTTGAGTTAAATTTTTTTGTGTTTTCTTATTTTGTGTCATCATGCTACTGCCATTTTGGTGACGTCATTTTTCATTTTGGCAGCCATTTTTGTTGTAGTTTGAACAACCATGTTTGGTCATGTGATCCTGACCTTGTGATGTGTGACATCATCACTGCCAGCATATATAAAGATGGTGGCTTAGCCTCTGGTTTTGCTAGTTTTAATATTTTCAAAACAAATCTTTGATTGGTGTGATTATGCTTACATTGTTTAAGGGTTTATTCTTGGTTAGTTTTGTTGTTGATTTCAGCTAAGATTTTTGACTTTGATTCTTTAAGACGTTTTATATTTTATTTGCTTTTTGTGTTTAGAATTCTGCCTGTTCTTGATTCTGAGTTTGTTTCTTCCTCTGTTACGCTCTCTTAATACTTTGTTCCTAACACTTACTGAATTATTGCACAATTTTTTTACATGCATTATTTTTATATACTTTTTTTAAATCAGTTTTGTATTATTATACATATTTACCTAGCTTATATACACTTTACTAATAGTTGCTCCAGCTGTGCCTTATGACACAGATTCTAAACATTGGAAATTCAATGCCTTACATGAAGAGGGCACCAGGTCTGGCAGCTTTTTATTATTACTTATATATGCATGTTAAATGTTTTAGGACCAGTAATATGTTAAACTGAGAGATAAGGAAAATTTGAACCACCTGCTGTCTGTTTATAGGATAATTTCAGCATTTTTTAAGTCCGTTATTTGTTCACAATAATGGCATCTATTAATTTGCCACATGAAATTGTATTCTAAAGCAAATCATTTTTATTAATTTTTAAAACATGTCATGTGTGCTCTTCTTCAGGTTTAAAATGGGTTTTAAGTGGCTCAAGTCAAAACGTGAAAACAAAAGCCTTAAAAGTTAACAAATACGTGTGATTGTCAAGACAAGAGTGTTAAACATTTTGACATTGCTTATGTGAAATGGCATATCCATGTTTTAGCAAGAAAAACATTTTTGTGAGGTTGAACTGTTTTAAAAGGAGCCCTCTTGTGCTCTTCACCATACTAATTGTCTCCCTCCATGACAACCTTTTAGCCCCAGGGATGCAGTTTTCTCCATGGTATACGTGAAAGGTTTTCTCCAAGTACAGTGGTACGTCAGTATATGTCCGCTTTGGAATAAGTCCAACTTGGTATACGTTCTGTTTGGACGCGGAAAATTTTGCTTGGTATACAAACTTTGTTTCGAATACGACTCACGTGCTAGAACACCGCGCGCTACCCTTGTTTGTCTCTCTCGAGACAAAGCCATGACTGCCCACGAGCGTCAGTACGCCAGTTGCTAGCATTCAGTGAACAACCTGCGCTATAACTCTATGTGAATGTTCACGTGATTTTTTGTTTTTTTCACGTAAATTTGAATTGATTGTTGAAAAGTATGAAGGTGGCATGCATATCTGGGACTTGGCTACTGCATACCGTATGACGAGAACGACGGTATCTATGATTGTGAAAAACAAAGACGTTATTATAAAGTAAATTGAGGTAAAATTTTCATTTATTTCATCTAATTGCTTATGTATTTATGTATTTTAGTATAAAGCAATGTTTAAATTATTATGTCTAATATGCCAATAACAATCAGATTTGTTTTCATGGGAACAGATTAATCATTTTCCCTTTATTTCTTATGGGAAAGATTCGTTTGGTATATGTCCTGTTTAGTATAAGTTAAAGGATCTGGTTTGGGGAAGTTGTGTATACAGAGATATTGTTACAGGATTCTGTAGTAACATGGAACAGCACATTGGTGCTCAGTAGTGCTATGATGATTATTAAGTACTAGCCGTGTAAGCCCGTGATATAAAAAGCACAGGGTCCTAGAAACTATTGAAATCGTCAGAAAAAAAATTGAAATGTAGAGATGTCGGGTAATTGAAAAGAACTACTCTGGGCATCTCTCTTCTAAGAGGTTTTGTTTTGCCGACGTGGTCGCCTTACTTATGTATTAGTGGCAGGAGGAAAAGTAAAAGGGATACCGTATTGCCGATGTACTCGCCTCAGTTCTGTATCAGCAGCTAAGTGAGTGACTCTTTCTTTGGAGATTTTGTTTTGCCGACATGCTGGCCTCACTTATGTATCCTCAGAGGTGGAGCCCTTACCCCAATTCCACCTCTCATTTCCGAGACAGACAGACAGACAGGCGTAGACGTTTATATATAAGAGGAACCACAATTCAAAACTACTTAATATTATAGGCTTGAATAAATGTCTATTGAGGAGAAACAATGAAAGTTGCCAATTACACTGCATAACAAGGTTTTTGCTTCTTGAACACTGTTGGGTGTTTCTTATAGATTTTTGGGTGATGATCACGAATATCACATCAACATTTAGCCATCACATACCGTTTTAGTTTTGTAATGATTTTTTCTTCTATATGTATCTAAACATTTTCACTCCCGTAAGTGACTTATCAACAATGGTTTGTGCAGCCTAGGCATGTCCAGCCATGTAACCAGGCCAGGTTGGAAGCTGTTCTGTGGAAGTTGACATCCTGGCCATGACTGGGCAGGTCTGAATGAGCTTGACACTGTCTCAGCATGCTATAAAGGTGGTTTGCATACACCGATCCTGCTCATATGGTTTATATAGATAGTCAGTGTGTATGTATAGTATCAGTATAGGAAAGTATAGAATCTGTAGCAATATAACAGTAAGTAAGCTTGATGCTATAGACGTTTTGGTCTCATCAATGTTGTAACAGCTGCGATACATTCTGCTATATCTGTGGCGAATATACACTTGTGCCTCAGAGACGTTGGATAACTGCTCTTGTGAAGAAAGCTTTTCATCTGTATTTTAGCTGCAAAATTGGTGATCGAGACAAGGAATGGGCGCCTCACATTTGCTGTGTGACATGTGCTGTCAGTCTGAGAGCCTGACTCAGAGGCACTCAAAAGACGATGCCATTTGCTGTTCCGATGATATGGCAAGAACAGAAAGACCATGTGATGGACTGTTACTTCTGTTTGACTAATGTGTCTGGTTTCTCTGCCAAAAACAAGAAGTCAATTGAATATCCTAATCTGCAATGAGACCCATGTCACATGAAGACAGTCTTCCAATTCCGAAACCACCAGAGGATTGGACGGACCTTTGACGAACCAGATGAAGAAACTGCAATGCAGGGTACTGACAGTGACATTGACCCGGATTTTGAACCGTGCTCATCAGGCGATCCACATCTAATAACACAGTCCAAATTGAACGATTTGGTCAGAGATTTGGCTCTGTCAAAAGTAAAAGCCGAACTGCTGGGTCTGAGACTGCAGGAATGGTGTTTGCTGTCACCAGGTACGAAAATTTCTGTGTTTCGAGTCCGACATCATGATATAACCAAATTTTTTGCACAAGTCGACGGTCTCTGTTTCTGTTATGACATTGAAGGATTGTTCTCTGCCTTGTGATCACAACCCAGAAGAGTGGCGTCTCTCCATTGATTCGTCAAAGTTAATCCTGAAAGCTGTTCTGCAACACAATGGCAACGTTTATCCTTCAGTACCTGTTGACTGTTGGCTCTGCAGCACACATGAAAGAAACATATGAGAAACATTCAGAAACATGCTATTGCTGAAGCACGTCCAGTATAGCAGGTACAACTGGAATATTTGTGGAGATCTTAAAGTCGTTGCTCTGTTGCTAGGACTCCAGCTCGACTATACAAAGTACTATTGTTTCATCTGTGAATGGGACAGCCATGCCAAAGAGTCGCACTATTCTCGACAGAACTGACCATTCCATAAAAAGTTAGTTCCAGGACAGAAAAATGTGGCACATGAATCGCTTGTCGACCTAGCAAAGATATTTTTGCCTCCTCTTCACATAAAATTGGGACTCATGAAGAATTTTGTGAAAGCACTGAATAAGGAAGGTGAAGGTTTTCGTTATTTAAGACAGATGTTCCCAAGAATAACTGACAACAAGATCAAAGAGGGTATTTTTGTTGGCCCCCAGAACAGACATGTTATGAGTGACAAGCAGTTTGAAGATCTGTTAGTTGGGCTGGAAAAAATTGCCTGGAAAGCCTTCAAAGACATTGTTGTTGACAATTTTCTGGGCAATTACAGAGCTCCAAACTACATTCAGCTGGTAGACAAACTTCTCAAAGCATACAAGACAATGAAGTGCAACATGTCACTCAAGATTCATTTCCTCCACTCAAACTTGGACTTCTTCCCCACAAATCTCGGTGCTGTCAGTGACGAACACGGTGAAAGGTTTCAACAGGACATTGCTACGATGGAGAAACGATACCAGGGCAACTGGAATCCGTCAGTGCTTGCTGACTACTGTTGGACACTGCAACGTGATGCACCAGACATTGAATACAAAAGAAAATCAGGAGAAAAACACTTTTAATTCTGTTTAATTTAATAGCTTATGAGAAACATCAACGTGACTAAATACATTATTGTCAGTAAACATATAAATGTCTATTTCTCAGAGTTCCTACGTGATGCAGTAAAACCAAAAAATTGTGCATTATTACTTTTACTTAGTCAAAAACATTTCCTCAGTTGTTCTTTTATTGACATTAATTCAGCAACCTGGCATGTGTTATAAAATTTAAATGCTGGTTTAAAGTGCCTTAATCTGTTTCATTGTGGTTTAGTCCAATCACAGAATCTGGCTTTTTCATTTTCTCAGTATTTGTTTTATTGTGCTTGTTCTCGATGTACCACAGAAAATGAGTGATGCTGAGTGCTGATTGGCACCGTAATCTTAATATCAATTATGTATTGGCTTTTTCAAAAATCTAAGGCTTTGATTTGAAACAGCTTTGCAATGCATACTGTTGTGGAAAATGCTTAATAGATAAAGAAGAGTCTTCGGCCATCATTTATAAATGAATTACAAACATGAATGTCCTTCATTTATACCAACTGTTGAAGTCCCACATGCTCTTGTTAATGCAGCATGGCAGACTGAAGAAATCTAAGCTAAAGCTTCCTTTTTGCTGTGTTCATTTACACATAATAACTATAAGCATTTCAGTCACACAAGTCAGAATAAAGATAAACGGTATACATCAGTAAGTATTTAATAGTTGGTTATGAAGAGCCAGGTGAATACCTGGATAAAACAAATAAGACTTATTATATGTGAACTGTTACCAGAGAATAAAATATAAAATTCATTGTTAATTATGATTTCATTTTCTAATTTAAATGTGCTGGTACATTTTTTTTTTTAACAGGCAGGCAGCTGCTTTTATACTACAGTACAAAGCATAGTTATGCAGCATAAATCTTGTTTTGTAGGCTATGTACAATGTAATAGGCCTCTACCACAGTCTCCCTACCTGTCTCATTGGTTCTGTGATTCTTGATTCAGTTACATAAAACCCTGTGGAAAATCGTTTGGCATGGCAATGTAATTTTTTTCCACGCACTCTGAGTAATTAACACACAGCCTGCACATGGAGAAAAGAGAAGATAGCAATAAGTAGATGGGACAAGCCATGGGTGAAGGTAATAATGCTGGAAGACGGTATGCATGGCCACAGACACAGCAGACTCAAAAAATGTATGAAAATGTGGCACTAAATAGTCATCTTATTTTGTCTGATGCTGATACATATCTGAGATTGTGCTGTGGCTGTAGCCAAGAGGACTAATGCAAGCTGGAAATTGACTGACTGTATTCAACATAAGGCACCATTTAGGAAAAAATAAATCATCCTATGATTGTAGTGTGCATCTGCCATTAAACCCCTTTGTCTCTATGTGATTTTAGTATGTGCTCCAAAATATGATTTAAGTGCATATGGCTTAAGAAAAAACATATGATATGAATACGCAGGTGCTGCTAGTACTGCCACATGTTTTCAATTGTGTACAGGCACAATGGTGGTTTGATGGTAGATGTGTGCTTAAATAACATGACTTCATACCATACTGACAGCTTTGCTGCTGTATCAGACACTTGGCACACTTTTGCACAGTACATCATTTCTTACAAGCCAGTGTGGAATATAAGTTGATGAAGAAGAATGGGAGAGGCTGAAGAAGAAAATATATAGCATGAAGTTCTGATGAGGCCACATATAATTGGCCATTAATAGAGCACCTGTGGATGTGAACTCCACTTATGACACTAGCTATGAGGAGATGAGCTGTTTAGTCTTGATAGAGTTCTATATTACTCTGCTTTCCCCTTTTGTATTGTTTAATGTGTAGCCTTTGTCAGAGTGACTCAAATTTCAATTCAATAGAATGGCAGGCAGTTTGTTTAAGTGTGATTTTTAACTTTGCTTGTTGTCTGTGTGTTCCTTGACAAATCATACACTAAACAGTTTTCGTTTAATCAAATAAAGAAAAATAAACAAACTACAACTGCAATGTAGGATTCAAAGCACCGTTCGTTGAAGAAAAAGTTTTTTTTTTCCCATTTGGCAATGTGCCTTGAGCGGGATTCGAACTTGCGTCCCTGCAATAATTTCTGGTAGATCGTCTCTCAAGAATTGCAGCCGAATCTCGACTAATGCACGATATCCTAACCGCACGCCGTGGCGCAATAGTAGAGGCTTCGCCTCTAGCGCTGACTTCCGATGTTCGATTCCCGAGAGGGGATACACTAAGTATGTACGCGCGCTTCTCGATTCATTTTAGCCTCGCATCCCCTTGGTTTGAGACGTATGAAAAAATATGGGTTTAACGCAGAAAGACAGATCACCAATTGAAGCTTTATGAATAATGGATGCTTTATTCGCGATCAATGATTGTTTTGGTAAAGCCATACTCAGTGTATTCATTAGATGAACGGTAAAAAAGTAAGAGCAAAGGGAAGGGTGACTTATTGAGGCACACAGGCAAAACCACAATAGCACGCGGGCTCGATGTACTGTAGTGCGCGTCAACTCGATCTGAATTGTGCGATCACATTCAAAAAAATATTTCTTTTCAAGTTCTATTTAGTCCATATGTGTCAAACTCAAGGCCCACGGGCCACATCCGGCCCGGCGTGTAATTATATCCAGCCTGTGAGATCATTTTATATACTGTATTATTGTTATTAATGGCCCGGGGATATGAAGCGCTGGTAACAGATAAACTACAGATCCCATAATGCAGTGCTTCAGCTGCCTTGCCAAACACTGCGTTAATCAAGTCTAGCTTATGATGCTGCAAGTTATTGCGAAGCTAGCCCACACGATGCCGAAGAGAAAAGGTGATTCTGAACATAGAGCCTTTAAAAACCGATGGGAGGCTGAGTATATGTTTACTGAACCCGTGTGTCTCATTTGTGGAGCTAATGTGGCTGTAATTACAGAATTTAATCTAAGATGGCACTATGAGACAAAACATCAAGATAACCTGAAAGACCTGAATGCAATGCACAAGATACAGAAAGCAGAAGAGTTAAATAAGAATCTGACACTTCAGCAGACGTTTTTACCTGTGCAAAATCACAAAGTGATTTCAAGTGAAGCTACTTTTATGGGAGACACCAATGCACCAGTGCAACTTGCCCCACTTTCCCTGTTGCCAAGTAATGTTGAACCAAGTCGTCACTACGGTGTTCCCAAATACGCACATTGCTGATAAACTGAGCACACTGCGCACTGAATTCGCATGGCGCTTTGGTAACTTTGAAGAACAAAACAAGAATTTTGAGTTGTTTCGCAACCCATTTGCCGTTGATGTGGAAACTGCACCTGTGCAGATTCAGATGGAGGTGATTGAGCTGCAGTGTAATGGCACACTGAAGGCAAAGTACGATACTGCACGGCCTGCACAGTTTATTCACTCCATTCCCGCACAAATGCTCCATCTCTGTCTACATGTGGCTCAAACCTTGTGCATGTTTGGTAGCACATATCTGTGTCAGAAGCTCTTCTCAGTCATGAAGACTAACAAAACCGCACACAGGAGTCGCCTCACTGATGAGCACCTGCAGTCCATCCTGAGAATCTCCACAACACAGAACCTCACACCAAACAGAAACGAACTTGTTGCCAAAAAAAGATGCCAGGTGCCCAGCTCTGATAAAATGACATAAGAGCAAAGACAACTGAATGATTTGATTTGTTATTGCTGAAAAGAACACATTTTATTTATATTTCTAGGTTTTGTTATGCAGCATGTTCATATTTGAATTTGTATAATTTAACAGGATATATTTTTATGGAGAGCAAAATCTTTTGGGATATTTAAAAATTAAGTTTATTTTTTATATAAAATTACATAAGAGTAAAGAAATTTGAATGTTTGTTCTTTTAACGTTTACTTTATTTCTAACTTGTATAATTTAGACAGGATATATTTTTATGGAGAGCAAAATATTATAGTTATATAGTTATTTAAGGTTTGAGTTGATTTATTCCGGAATAATATTCTGTCGACTAAATAAAAATTCCTTCTATTTAAAATTTAAATAGAACTTGAACAGATACGATAGTTCATAATATCCACGCAGGCTTGCACGTAAGAACGGGAGTCATCCATTTTAACAAGCAGCGTATTGCACTGATAAGAAATAGCCTGCCCATTTAATTATTTAGGAATGGATAAATAAATTAAGATTTTGTACAAATAATGTTTTTCATTTTTCTTCCTTCATGGATTCTGGCACACCCAGCAACAGTTGCTCGCACCCCAAAGACTGCATACAGTAATCCCTCGCTATATCGCGCTTTGACTTTCGCGGTTTCACTCTATCGCGGATTTTAAATGTAAGCACATCTAAACATATATCACAGATTTTTCACTGGTTCGCGCTTTCTGCGGACAATGGGTCTTTTAATTTAGGTTACATGCTTCCTCAGTTTGATTGCCCAGTTGATTTCATACAAGGGACGCTATTGGCGGATGGCTTAGAAGCTACCCAATCAGAGCATGTATTACATATTAACTAAAACTCCTCAATGCTATAAGATATGCTTCCCGCGCTGTGCTTGTTTGCTTCTCTCTATCTTTCTCGCTCTCTGCCTGACGGAGGGGTGTGAGCAGAGGGGCTGTTTGCACAGAGGACACGGACGCTCCTCTACAAAATGCGGCTTTATCGCGGTGCTTCTGTATACTTAAAAGCATGTATTGATTTTTTGATTGTTTGCTTTTCTTTTGCGGCTTCTCTGACATTCTCTGCTCCTGACGCTCCTTTATGACGGCGCTCCTTTGAAGATAAGATATGTTTGCTTTCTTTTAATTGTGAGAAAGAACTGTCATCTCTGTCTTGTCATGGAGCACAGTTTAAACGTTTGACTAAAGGGTGTTATTTCATGTCTAGAGGGCTCTAATAATGTTAACAGGGTGGGGGAGTTTATAAGGGCTTAAAATATATAAAAATAACCACACAAACATATGGTTTCTACTTTATGATTTTTCACCTATCGGGGGTCTGGAATGCAACCCCCGCGATCGAGGAGGGATTACTGTATATGTGTGTATATATATATATATATATATATATGACAGCAACACTCATCACTCACAACAGTGACAAAACAATTACATTGACAATCATGTTACGTTATTTTCAAAATGTTTCCTTTTCTTTTTCATTACTTCTTTAACACACTACTTCTCCTCTGCAAAGCGCGGGTATTTTGCTAGTGTAATATAAAAGTGGCTTCATTCTCACAAGGTTCTCTTATTGCAACAAGAGTGTATGAAAGTGCTCCAATTACTTAGGAGAACCAGACACTGGTGCACATTGACTTTTTATATCGGCAAAAACATATTTTTATGTATGTGCACCCACACTAATATGAAAACTGGGTGTAGTACGTCTCCAGACGGTCAATGGCTTTAGCACAGCAGGCATAATGGAGTGAAACTAGGCTGTGATATTCTTGACCTGTTGGCCAGTTCTCTGGAAGGTGACAACAGGTAGCTGATATAAACCAATGAAAAAACAGGAAAGTTCTTCCATGCAAATACGCAGCATTGGCCCTCTTAAATGGGGACTAAAATAGAGTCTGCGCATCATATTCTTTGTTTTTGTGGAGTAATAGGTTGGTCACATCAACGTACATTATAATAACTGATCGTTTTACATGAGTTATGCGTTTGAGTCATTATTTTGTTGGTTTTGCTGCGTTTCTCTGCTTAATTGAGGGTGTCGTCATTTTCCAGTTTGTCAAAACTGTTGCATGTGCATAGGTCAGAGTTGCCATAAATATACAGACGTTGCCCCTGCCAAGTTTTCTTTTATAACATTTGTGTGGGAAGTTGTGTATGCATATTCTGAACCTCTTTTGGTGTGTAAGCAAGCTTTATAAATAAAGCTCCACATATTTGAAGCTTGTTGCATCAGACCCAAGAAAGCTCCAGATCTGAATACTTGTGTCAGTGTGATATTTCGTGTTTTTATTTTTAATACATTTCTAAACATCCCTAAAATCTTGTTTCTGCTTTGCCACTCTGGGGTATCAAGCATTGCTTGATGAGGGAAAAATGTCAATTGTTTTAGCATAAAGCCACAACATAAGCTGTGAATAAAGCTAAGGGGTCTGACATTGCAAAAGGAATTTTGGGAAGGAGTGGAAGTAGAAGCCATTTTGGAGTGTGACTAACACACTACCCCTTAGTATAAATGAAAGGAGACTGTTTATTTGGATAGTGAAGATAACAGATACTGCACAAGTATATAAAATAGTATATTTAAAAATGCAGATGACTGTTACTTGATATATCACTTAAATAAAAGTGAAAGCTGTAGACCTAAAACTGTGTTACCACCTTATTCTGGAGGGATTATGAAGCATTTAAAAGGTGTAACACTTTGTAAAAAAATTAAACTATAAACAGATCTGTGACAAAGCTCTCTGCAAAAGGCTTGAACTGCAACCATATGTATAATTAAATTGCACATTATTGTATAGAGAATTTGAAATTACTTTAATTCACATAATGAACTCTGAACCAGTAACTCTTGGATATGTAATTGCCCAATGTTCCTCATGATTGCTCTAGGAAGGAGATTGCACTGTGTACTTAAATGTTAAAATAGCCTTTCTCTACTGATGTCTATTTTTGTAGTGCAATATTTATTTGAAGTTTATAAAACTGCCTGCAATTTGTAAAATGTGTTAAAAAGTCTGCAGAAATGTCATTGAGAAATTAGGAACTTCTAATGGAGTAATGTAATGTTGCACATGACATTGTGATTTAAATGTTGCATAAGTCATCAGAGATTGTGCACTCTTCTTTATACACACAGGTCAGATGAGTAGGAGGTAAGATAGGTTGAGGTTAGGCGCACACACTGATACAGCGCATTGCCGCAGCCACAACATGACACACCAACTCAGGATCCCCGATTAGGACCCGAGTGCAGCCATGCAACCGGTGACACCTCAGCACCACATTAGTTCAGAAGGAATAGAACAGTGTGAGGTTTTTTATGGTGGCTGGAGTGCCAATTCTGCCACCAAACCCCAGGATTTTCCCAGCAGGTTGGAGGGCCTACATGCAGGCCTGGCTGCATATTAACATCATACCCAGGAAGGAGCAATGGCAGGTTAAGGGCCCAATGAAGTAGAGTCACTTTTGGTGTTTGCGGGATTCATACCATCCAATTGTCACTACAGATCTCTAGCCTCGGAGCCACCACTCTTTTCACTACTTTTTATTTTTTTTAAATGTACCACTGTGGCACTTCCAGCTGCCTGCAGTATGTGGGCCATTAAAGCTTAAAAAAAATCCATGTTTGTAATTTTTTTTAAAGAAAGCATAAATCCCATTAAAAAAAATTGAATGTTTCGGACCTGTCCTTTTTCCATTAGGGTGGATTTGCAATTTTCTGATGACACCTAGATATGTTACGTGACCAAGAGTTCACTTTCAAGATTAACACGTCTTCAGTGTGATAAAGGTGAAATGCAACTGAAAAGAAATGCCGACAAGTAATCTTCATGTTGTCTTTGAAGACAAAACTGAGAGCCATTATGAACCATGCTGGACACAATCCTTTCCCTGACACACTAAGTACTTTCGGCCAATAAATTATTCAGCACAAGTACATCAAGAAACGCGACTGAGGCTCCTTTATGCCAGAAACAGTACACCTTTATAATGCCTTCCTGTGACTGGGACTGCTCTTTTTATCTGTAGCTAAGTCAGAAGTTTTCTTTCATTTTACTAATTCTGGTGAATATCTGAGGTGGGGAGACTTGTTTTTTGTTATATTTATTTCTTGAGCTTCTGCAAAAAGCAAAATGTCTCTCTTGGGGCAAATTAATATCTATTTAGTCTAATCAATCATTACCTACAGCAAGGCTCTGAAGATAACCACAATCCACCAGAGGTACAGCCTGATGAACCCTTGTTGATTTATTAACCAGATGACACTGATGTAATGAATGGCCTTGTATATGCTTTTCAATACTAGCACTTCCATATGTTCTTTTAATGACAGTTTTCAGTAGTGTGTATCTTAGAGTAATCAAACTATACCAGATTTAGATAGAAATTTTTATCTTCCCCAGGTGGAAAGTTGGCTTTTTACATAAGCTCATTATTAAATAATGAAATGTGCGCACATGCACACCAGAATGAAAAACAAGGATGAAAAATAAAGCCTCTGGCTTGGCAGTCCCAGTCCCAGTGAGGCATTATACAAGTGCCTGCGTCACATTTCTTGACACACTTTAACTGAATAATTCGTTGGTTGAAAATTCTCAGTGATAGTGTGTCACAGAGAGAATGTGCAGCATTGTTCATATTAGCACTCAGTTTTGTTTCAATTCTCTCCATCACTACAACCTCCAGGGGGCCCAGAGTGTATCTCATAACTGAGCCTACCCTTTTAATTAGCTTCTTGATTTAGTGGGCTTCTCTTGACATGATGTTTCCATCCCAGGACACCACAGCATAGAAAATTGCACTAGCCATCACAGAGTGGTAGAAGATGTGAAGGGTGTTACTGGCCACATTAAAGGAACACAGTCTCTTAAGGCAGAAGAGTCTGCTCTGCCCTCTCTTATATACAGTAGTTACTCTGTGTTACAAGACCAGACCAACCTGTCATTGATGTGGAACACCAAGTACCTGTAGGAGTGGACCACCTCTACATCCACTCCATGAATAGTGAACAGACACACAGGCTGTTTGTGGCAAAAGTCAATAAGCAGTTCTTTGGTTTTGATGATGTTAAATTGCAGACCATTCTTTCTGCATCAAGAAACAAAATTCTCCACCTGACTCCTTCTCTGTTTCATCTCCCTTATCAATACACCCCATAAGTGTGGTGTATTATCATGGTATTACCCTCTACTTGCCCTTTTACCTAGGGGTAAGTGTACTCATCAGATTCGTTACCGGGTTGGTCTACTGTTGCACCTTAATATTAACACATGCATATATAGCTATACACATACACACAGAAACTCAAATGCGCCCCATGAATAACACACACAAAGCTGATTAATCACTAACACTTTAAACCACACAAGTGCCTAATGAATAACACAGCCTATTACTCTCTCTCAGCACTTCAAAAGACTTACTTATTATTGGCACGAACAACATACGATGTTTTAAAGATATCTCAGACCTGAATATTACTTTTGGTCTCCAAGAGTACATTTAAACCTAAAAAGTATCAGCGTTCTTGACTATAGGCCATTTATCAGCCAAAAATGCCTTACTTTATGTACTGTTCCCTACTTTTGGGTGGAGCTCTAACCCTCATCCTTAATAAACCTCGCAGCACAGAGGTAATGGCAAATCTCTGGCTGCACTTGGTGTTCAAAGAAATCTACCTTATTACTTCAATCACTCCAGACATTAAGACAAATCATAGAAAGTTAAAAGTAGCTTGGTATTTATTACAGGAATAATAATGATAGTAGAAAAAAAAAATGATAGAAAATAGGACTGATAGTAAAGACTGGATATATATAGTCTATAGAAAAGACTTATGAAAAGTTAAAGATGACAAGGATGTTGTTCATTCGATGCTTTTCTGATGATCAGATAGGAACGGCTGCATGTTGCTGGTGCTCTCTTCTGATGTTTCTCTGTTCTCTTCTCTTGTCTTTGTCCCTTCTTCCTCCCTCCTATGTTGCTCTTCAGACAAGGCATATTAATTATAAATTTCTACTGGGGGGATTGCAAGATGTGATTGTTAGATATTCTGATTGGCTGGCTTTCCATTAGATAAATTTATTTGCTGTCCATTTTACAAAACAATAAAACTTTTTTTGATGTTGCTTAGAACCTACTGGCATGTCTACGTTTTCCAGGTTGTAAACCCATTTAGCAACTTATTGTCCCAGATGTCCATCCTTTCTCAGGTTATAAAGTAATTGATAGCCTTAGGCACCAGCATGGCTTCCTTTCTTTGTTGGGACAGCTGTTTTAAAAGTGAGGTACAACTGGCAAGAGGATATGCTTTGATATATCCTGAATTTAGTTCATCTGTTGTCTTAAGCAAAATATAATGAAATACTGAACAAAATTTAGAGATATTTGTACCCCACAACATGCGGAATCCTCTGAGAATTTTTGTAAGTGACAAGATCTGGTGTTGTATTTTTAGTCTGAGGTGTACAGAATGAAGAGAAAAAGAGGCAGGACTGTTCCCTGTGGAGCTCCAGTGTTGCTCATATCCATATCAGAAACACAGTACTTGAGTCTCTCAAACTGCAGCCTGCCCAACAGATTACATTATTCAGGACACTGTAGGCACATCTACTTGCATATCTCTGAGTCTACCCCTTAACAGGGATTGCTGGATGGGATTGAAGGAATTGGAGAAATCAAAAAATAAACATAAACCTCACAGTAGTGCCAGTTTTGTCCAGGCGAGAATAAGCCTTGTGGAGCAGAAATATAATTGCATCCTTCATTCCAATCTTTGTCCGATAGGCAGTGGGTCCAGGTGGTCTACCATAAAAAGACTCATTTAGTCCAGAACCAGTTTCTCAGAGTTGTTCACAATGTGAGACATAAGTGCCACTTGTCTGTAGTTTTTAGGTGATGAGGCGGCTGCCTTCTTTGGAGCAGGAATGATGCAGGATTTTTTTTCCGTAACAGTGGCGCTTTCTGAAGCCTTAAGGACAGACTAAAAAGGTGACAGAGGACACCACAAAGTTGGTCAGCACAGGCCTTAAGAAATCAGGACTGACTCCATCTGGTCCCGTTGCTTCCTCAGGTGTCTCCCCACTTGGTCTTCAGTCATGGACAGTACACAATGATGGTCAGAGGTGGACTTGTCAATGGCCATTCCAGTTGAAGTGGTAGGAGTTGTGGAGGTAATTGAAATGGTGTGGGAAGACTGGTCATTGGAAGAAGGTGGCAGTGGGAGGGGGAAAACAAATTAGTTCAGAGTGTTAGACGTCCCCTTCTAGCTCTTGAGCCCTAAAGTGGTTGAGTCCAGTAATTATACCCAGTACAATGCAAACATCTTTCGTGTTTTTCTGAGTGAGTTTGTTTTCTATTTTAGACTTGTAAGCTTCTTTTCCTTCACTCAGCTTTTTCTTCAGCAGTTGCTAAGTTTCCTTCAGTTCCTCTGTCACCAGGTCTAAATGCTGTCTTTCTCATATTCAGCAGTTCTTTTAGCCCCTTTGTAATCCAACACACAGTCTTTGAGGGTACCACAGTGTTGACACATGAGTTAATTTAGTCTGTGATGCAGTGATATACTCCCTGAGTCTTGTCCACATATAACATGCACATCATTTCCCAGGCTGTCTTTTGGGAGTAGTTCTTCAGAGCCATTTCAGCCTCCAGGCTCCACTTCCTCACTGTCCTGATGGTAACAGGCTTGTAGCTGGGAATCCAGTTGTGGTCAGATCTGCCCTAAGGTGCTAGAAGTTTAAACTTATAGGCATTTACATTGCATATCCTCAGATGCCATCAGCAAGGGCAGGATATGATATTTAATATAGTTCATCTGTATCTTGTTTATGAAATTAAACACAGCTCTGTGAATGTTTAATACATCATTGTTTTTTGTTTTTTAATAAACAAAAAAACTATCTCTTCTGCAATAAGCAAAAAAAAAAAAAGTATTACCTTTACTTAGAATCAAATTCTAATATGGTGTAGCTTTATGTAAATTGTATTTGACTGTACAGTACATAACCGGTACTCTGACAGATAAGCTTTAGAGCACAACTGGAAGATATGTGTAAGAAAACAAAGCAAAACTAATAAAGTTTGATAATAAAATGAAGCCAAAGCCCAAAACAAGAACCAGTCGGAAGAAACTAACAAAAAGGTTTAAAACCAAAGGTAACACACAAGAGAAGAGTCGACAAGGTTGTTTGTTTGTTTTTCTTTTCTTATTTTTCTTAAAGGGTTTTGGTATCCGAGATTCAGATGAGGGCATGAAATCCTAGCTTTCCTTTCATCCTGTTGCATCAATAATCACGGGTCACTCCTTCAGAGGCCACAGACCTAGCAATGGGAATCAAAATGGCAGCATTTAAGAAATGAAAATGGAGTTCAGGTTGTTGCAAAAAAAAAATGTGTCTAACTTTGAAGCAGCATCTGCTCACGCGCACACACACGCACAGGCACAGGCTGTCTTTCCAAGACAGAAATAAATAGCCACCTTCAAAGAGGAATTCCACAAAGGCACAGGTAAGACAATCAAATCTAAATAACTGCAACATTTTCAAGTAATAATAACTGATAATAGACTCGCTAGTGGAACAAGCTGCCCACCTTTAGACCTCCTGTGGAGTCTCTCAACTTTTAAAGAAACGCCTCTGAAGACTTTCCATTTTGGCTGATACCTATACCCAATGTGCTTATTATTGCAGTTTCAATTTGGGGTTCTGTGCTCGATTATGGTAAAAATATTACTTCTGCATTGAACTATATTCCATTTGGCTGATGGTTTTTATGAATGAAGAGCAAATATGTATGTCAAATACTCAGTAGAAAGATTAATGTGTCCTCTTAGGCCGGAGTATTACTTCACGCGATGCGACACATGCTGCAGCGGACGCTACTGCTACGCAAGCGTTGTAGTATTAATACTTGCGAGCGTACTTTACGTAAATCTGGAGGAATCCACCAGGTGGCAGTGCGAGATATTATCATGGTGAGAACATGTTCGGCTTCTCTGTGTTGTGAATTGCCTAGAACACCTATTAAATTCCGATGACACCTTACCGCAATATCTCTGAAAAGGATGTTTATTAATTAAATCCATCAATCCAGGGATGTGTCCATTCCAGCAAGCACTGGGCATGAGTGAGAAACAGTCCCTTGATGAGGCCTCAGCTCATCGCAAGGTGAATACAAGCACACACATACACTAGCGTCATTTTAGCGGCACCAAATCCCCAAATCTGCATATCTTTGGAAGGAAACCGGAGTACAGTGTGGAATACCAGCAGGAAATACCAGCAACATAACTTCCTGCGAGACAGCAGTGCTATTGCTCCGCCACCGTGTCACCCCCATGTGTGTAATTAACAGTATTCATTATTTAAACGAAATTATATGTAAAATGTAACATACACGCTTTAATGCATTTCATCATGAAAATGATATCAAGTATAAATCTAAAGATTCAAAATGTGCAGAGAGTTGGAATATCATACATTTAATTTGTTCTGTGTGATGATCTATTGCTGCTTTCCGCTGCTGTCATGTCCAAGAAGCTCGTAGCGATTAAAAACTGGGATGACGTTTACGACGGTCTGCTTTAATGATAAAGTAAACTACGAGGTTAAAGTGGACATTTTGAGATTAAAGCCGAAATTTCCACTTTAATCACAAAATACACGTTTTCACCGTGTCCTTTATTTTTTTCTCAGTGGCTCAAATATAACGCTATACATTATGTTGCTGTTGTTAAGTTGCAAAAATAAAAACATAAAAAAGACGACACAAAAGATGGTATGTGAGACTTTTAAAATGTATCGTGTCATTACGTTCGGGAACTGTCTACATGTGACAGAAAGCATCTATGCAGATCCTACGGGATGGATGCTTCGATGTGGTGAAGCAAAATGCCGGCATACAGATGCATTCGTGGTGCTTTTATATTCAAGCGTCGCATATTCCCGATCGTAATGACACAATACATTTTAAAAGTCTCACATACCATCTTTTGTGTCGTCTTTTTTTTTGCAACTTCACATCGGCAACATAATGTATAGCGCTGTATTTGAGCCACAGAGAAAAAAATAAAAGACACGGTGAAAACGTGTATTTTTGTGATTAAAGTGGAAATTTCGGCTTTAATCTCAAATGTCCACTTTAACCTCGTAGTTTACTTTATTATTAAAGCAGACCATCGTAAACGTCATCCCAGTTTTAATCGCTACGAGCTTCTTGGACCTGTCAGCAGGTAAAGTAAAATAAAAAATAGACGGCACAAAAGATGGTATGTGAGACTTTTAAAATGTATCGTGTCATTACGATCAGCAATATGCGATATGCAGCCATAATGCGGGCGCGTACTCGTTCTGAGCGTGAAGTATAAATCGGCCCTTTAGACCCATCTTGCATGGTCTCCCAGAATAGTTTAAGAATGGTTAACTGCAGACTATAATACCTATGACGTATGTCAGGTAATGCCCACAATGTCAGTCACAAAACACCCCTTGAGTCAGATGGCCCTCCGACAACCCTAATCTTAACCATAGTGTAATGGGCCCCAAATCTTAACAATAGTGTAATATGATGGGTGTTTTGTGACTGACTTTGGGAGCATTTAGTGATGTTTGGGGTATCATGTGACTAACCGTATAGGTGCTGCGGTTGGCAATTACACTCTGTTGTGCCTAAATGTTGAGTCTAACAGTAAATAACCTTTACAGGGTTCCTTCTGTTTCTCAGACTTTATTGTCCATGGTTGATCGGCCATTAAATGCTCAACTCATGAAGGCTTCTACATTTTGTTGTGATTGTGTGTTAATCTGAATCAACATATCCAGGATTATATGAGCTGTTTGAAATGAGGGGTTAAGAATCTGCTTATGGAAAATTGCCCTAAAGCAAGCTAGAATTCATTCTGAGATCCAGGATTATCTAATCTCCCTTTCTTTGGGATCATCCCAAACTGATAACACACTGTAACTGACCCATAGGCTTTACTGTACTAGTTAAATGTTAAATTCCTTCCTTACTGGTCACAAAATAGGATTGCGTTAAGTCTTCTGTATTCACCTGTATGGTCGTGTATGCTGAAATAAAGTTGCTTGTTATCATTAACTTCATACTTTGCTATGTATGTGTTATGAAAAATGCCTGTAAAGTCTATAATTTGCACACAATAACATATTCAACATGTTGACAATAATTATGCTTAATTGAAGCAATTAGACCTTTTAAAGAGAATCGGTATGTCCAAAAAAAATGTAAAAACAATGATGTTTTTTCTTTGTTATGGTGAGTCTTCCAGAAACTGCTGTTTAGAGACTTGACCTGCATCTAAACTATAATCTTTTCTGATTAATCTGAAAAATTTTAGGAGCAGACTGAGGGTCGTTTTTATCAGAGATAATCTTTTCCTTAACCATAGGTGATCTTTTGTGTCATGTGAAAAGTTTTCCAACAAAACTTCATAATTTATTGTGTAGAAAATCATTCATTATTTTGCAGCTGCCATAATTAACACCGGATCTTCTATTGTGCTTTATGTGTTAATACTTTTTAAAAAATATTTTTTAGGTACAGCTAACTTTCAAAGTAGTTTAAAATATTGTCTTTTAAAAATCCATTCAATAGAAAATAAATGTTTTGGTGAGAGTTAATTATTGTGGTGCTTGGGTTAGTAGCACAGAGAAAGAGACTTTTCCTTTAATGTAGATAATAGTTTTATGGTAGTTGTTTTCCCATGTAATTGTGTATTTCATGTATAGTCAGGTAAGGCAGGCTTTGAGTGCTGTTTAAAGAATGTTTGACATTTCTGAAGAAAAGTACATTTTTGCACAACATGATGTGGGATTATTTTCCTCCAGACACTTGCTTTGTTAAGTAAAGCAATGTTTAGAAACTTTATAAAATAAAAGTGTTACCCTTAGGGCCTTAAATACTAAGACATTAGATCAACTGCGGAACAAAAAACATGAAACTTTGCAAAGATTGCATCACTGAATTTTTCAAAGCATACCTTCTGCACTCAAATTTTGTTTTTTATAATAAAACTAAGCTGAAAGTAATTATACAGTGCCTCATGAAAGTATTCAGCCCCCTCGGTGTTTGTCTTGTTTTGTTGCAACCAAGTACTGAAAAAAGTGCGAGTTCTGGGGAGTTAGCACTGTTTCATTTATATAACAAGCCTACCACTTTGAAGATGCAAAATATTTTTTTATCATGGCACACACAATAACTAAGACAAAGAAAAAACAGAAACCCTGAGTGTGCATAGGTGTTCAACCCCCAAAAGTCAATAGTTTGTAGCGCCTCATTTTGCTGCAGTTGTTTAATGTCTCCTTCCGCTTGTAACGGCCGACCTGTTACCCAGACTGGCAGCTACACAGTCATCACCTGTGGCCTGGCTAAAACTGAGGGATCTAAAGACAACACCAAGCTGTACCCCCTTACAAGCAGCCTTTTCCCCAATCGACGATTAAACAGGCAATGCAAGTCAGAGTGTAAAATTAAGTGCAGATATATTGAAACATGATAACAAATATACAGTAAAGTCTCGCTTATCCAACATTGTGTATTATCCAACGTCCCACCACAAAAAAAAAACGTATCAATCGGCAACAAGAACTGCAAGTTGCAAGCGTGAGCGTAGTCTATTTTTTGTTGCTAAGTTCATTTTTTCAGTTAAATTTCTCTGTTTTGTTGTAAAACATGATTACAGTGGATTATTATCCTCTCTGGTGTGTGTGTGTGTATGTGTGTGTGCGCCTGTGTCTCTCTCGCTCACATGTGTGTGCAGCTGTCTCTCTCTCTCTTTCTCATGTGCGTGCGTGCGCCTGCCTGTGTCTCTCTCTCTCGCGTGCGTGGTGCGCACGCCCGTCTCTGTCTCTCTCACGCGTGTGTTTGTATGTGTGTGCCTGTGTCTCTCTCACGCGTGTGTGTGTACTGTATGCACCTGCTTGTGTCTCTCTCTCTCTCTCGTTCGTGTGTGTGTGTGTGTGTGGTGCGCCTGCCTGTGTCTCTCTCTCTCTCTCTCTCTCTCTCTCTCTCTCTCTATATATATATATATATATATATATATATATATATATATATATATATATATATATATATATATATATATATATATATACTATTTACAACAATCACATGAATACAAAGCCCTCCCTTGTCCCTAAACAATAAATGAATAAACACAGAACCCGCGATCAAAAACAAACTACAATGAATGGATGAAAAAGAATGAGTCCAAAATAATGAAGGTCCTGAATTAAATGAAATACTGTTCGATATGATATGTTTGCACTTTCCCGAAATAACTGAAATAAATCCAAACCCCAGGGTTTCTCGGAACTGGCAGACACACTGATGATCCAGTCAATGAAAAAAGCAGACGGTAAGGTAGCATAATGAAAAGTAAATGGTGATTTTGTGAAATGAATGCAAAATGGCTCCTCTCTCCTCTCGATCTCTCCCTTGATCCTTCCCTCCTGTGGTTTCAATAAAAATATCCTGCATAAAATTGGTGTGTCAACAGGAAATACCAGTATTGGGGTCGCTGCCTCCCTGTATCATCCTTCCCTGTTTGTTTCCCGGGGACAACATTTACATAGACACAAAACTGATTAAACGTGACTCAGCACAAGACACACATCAAATATCTACAATAATGTAACCTCGCTACATTCTTAGCACACCTCACCACTGGGATTTTCACTCATTCCTCAATGCAAAAACTGTTCCAAATTCTTCAAGTTAGATGAACTGTGCTGGTGTATAGAAATCTTTCATGCCACAGATTCACCATTAGAATGAGGTCTGGGCTTTGATGAGGCCTTTCTTAGACATTCAGATGTTTCACTTTAAACCACACCAGTGTAGCTTAAGCAGTATGTTTAGGGTCATTCATTATCCTACCAGAATGTAAAACTACATCCCAGTCTCAAATTTCTGCTAGACTGCAGCAGGTTTTAAGGTATTAAGTGCCATCTAGTTTTCCTATCCCTGCTGATGAAAAAGATCCTCACAGCATGATGCTACCACCACCTTGCTTCACTGTGGGAATGGCGTTCTCAGGGGGTGATGCGAAGTTTAGTGCTATCTAGTGCTCCATCTCTCCCCCAGTTCTTCCATCCCGAAGGCATCCTGGCCCAGTAAGGATTATTCTATCCAGGCTGCCAAACGGCACAAGATCTCAAGAAATGATAAGTTACTCCACAAATGCAATTTGATTCCCTAGTTTGTATCCACACTCTTCCAAAACATAGACTTGTATTATATTAGGGTCACTTTACTCTAGTGGTTTATTCACCTCTACACCCTCAATTACTGCTGAACTACAGAAAGAATCTCTTTGGGCCAATCTTTTCCTTATTTGCTATATTCCTCTCTAACTTCCGTTTAGCTTCCTTAATATCCTTCTTGATTATATGGAATCTCTACCTGATAAACCAGAGGTGTTATCTTTGCTGATCAGTGTTTGGCTACAAGTCTTCTGTTTTACTTAATGTTTAAATCTGTGTGGCTGTATCCTGTCATATGATTATGATGTCATAGGGGAATCACAATGATCTAAAAACAAATCAACAGACCAGACACCAACTTGTGAGTGTTTAAATGATTTATGGTAACGTGAAAGGTCTTCTGGTTGTGCATGTTTTACTAGGCATTAGAGAGAGGAGCAGGCATTATAAGTCCGGTAAGTTCATGTAAATGCAAGAGAAGTCTACACACATAAAGGAAAAGTTTAGTATGGCCTCACCGGGATTTTCATGTCATTTTCCTATTACCGCTGGGTTTGAGAGGGGTGCTAAATGAAATGTATTTATTTCAACTTTAGAATGCGGCCACATTGTTCTCTTTCTTTTTCATTCTACAAATATGTGCCGAACTATTTGATGCTCTTAAGTACAGACAGAGGCAACAGCAGCTTTTCAGTATGGGTGGAAACTCTGCATGAAGGAATCTATCAGGCTTACAGAAAGATGCATCTCATCTCCTCTCATTCTCTGTTATTACCTGAAGGCTGTTCGGACTCCCACTGGGACAGCCCAATTACAGAGAGAGGAGACTTAAGTGCGAACCTGAATGCGTAAAACGAGCATGTATTGTATGTTAATCCAAAAGTACATTTCATACATAACACGAACATTAATTAGCTCCGTTTTACAGAGAACACTTACATTAGAATGATGTTCAGATTATTTAGTTTTGGCCATCTGCTGTACATAAAAACAAAAAAGCACACCAGCACCAATTAAAAAATCAAAATGGAGTTAATACAAGCAGCTACACGGCTTATCAGGATGTAATATTATAGGTGAAATTCTTCTTTGTCCATTCTGTTGCAAATGAAGCAAAATGAAAAGTAATTCATCTAAAATGGAGCTGTAAGAAAGGAAATGTATAAAAGAGAGAAAATGTACCAGCAAGGCTCCTCTTAAGGGAAACTAAATAGCAACTTCAGATAGCTTGGCAAAAAAGGCAGTTGAGGAAGATCAGCCGAGATAAGATAGCGATCAGACAGAAAGAAGTGTTTAGCAGTGGTATTTGTAGAGAAATTGCTGAGAGAAATAAAAAGCTTTTAGTGATTTTTTTTTTTACTTCATTCGTTATGAGTTGTCACTCTCTGAGATGAGCTGCTGCTCCTGAGAGGCCATTCACTGAAATAACAACAGCGGTGTGTACAGATGCAGAGCTTCATGTTTATACATGCTAACTAATCGATTTTTTTATTTTCAGGGGAAAAACAGAAAATGTACAATTTTAAATTCTGCATTCTGGCATCTGCAATATTGGAATATTAGTTAGACCGTTACTACTGTATATACCTTTTAAACAACAGAAATAAATGGGAACAAATTGTTTTGAAGAAAATAGTGGTATTCAGCTGAATAATTTATCACATAAAAATGCCATTTTTTTATTATTTGATTCTTCCTGCCTGTGGTGGGCTGGCACCCTGCCCGGGGTTTGCTTCCTGCCTTGCACCTTGTGTTGGCTGGGCTTGGCTCCAGAAGACCCCCGTGACCCTGTAGTTGGAATGTAGTGGGTTGGATAATGGATGGATGGATTCGTCCTGCCAACCACAAGAAAAGCCATATTTTCAAATATTCAGTTTCTAGAGAGGTTCTTACGAAATGTTTTATTGTACAGCACCTTTAGAAAGTATTCAGACCCCTTCACTTTTTAGACATTTTGTTATGGAGCAGTCCTATGCTAAATCTCCCATTTCAAGTGACACTCAATACCCCAGAAAGTATAGTAATTTTGTAAATTTATTGAAAATAAAAAAAAATTAAATATCTTATTGCCGACCCTTTACTTTAAACTTAGTTGAAATCCCTTTGGCAGCGATTCCAGCCAGGAGTCTTCTTGGCTATGATACAAGAAGCTTTGTACACCTGGATTTGGAGATTTTCCACCATTCATCTCTGTGGGACCCCTCAAGATCTGTCAGGTTGGATAGTGCAGGCTGAAGCCCATTTGGAGGTTTAGGCGGGACAGATAGAATCCACCCTTCTTTGTCCATAGTGGGTGTTCAGTATTATTAGACATCAAAGAAGTGAATGTTGTGGGGTGGTCCACTTGGTATCCATAGTGCGAACCACTTCAGTAGCACAATTGGCGCTGCTTTGTTCATATACCACAGACTTTAAGGAGTGCGTGCCTCTTGATGTACAGAATGTGCTAATTTTTATTTTCATTAATGGTACCTGGCTGATAACAGCACCCGCTCAGTATCATCAGAGTCTGAAGATCGAGATTCCCCTCAGTGTCCAGAGCACATGCCCCCTAACTTCTATAAATGGCACCCCTCAGGTGATGGCGCCCAATGTCGCCTAATGGACTGACCACCTCTGCCATCAGTGGACCGCTATTTTCATGTCTCTCCAGAGATGTTTAATTATATTCAAGTCTGATCTCCGACTGGGCCACTAAAGAACATTCACAGACTTGTCCCCACGCCACTTCTGTATTGTCTTTGCTTTGTGCTTAGGGTCATTGTTCTGTTGGAAGGTGAACCTTTGGTCCAGTCTAAAGTTCACAACTCTCTGGAGAAGATTTTCATTAAGTATATCTCTCTAATTTGCTCCAGTTAGGTTTTCCTTGACCCTGATAATCTCACCATCTCTGCCGCTGAAGAACAACCCAATAGCATGATGGTGCCATTGCCATGCCTTACTGTTGAAATGGTACTCTGCAGAGGTTACCTCCAGACTTGATGCTTAGACTTGGGTTTCAACAGTTCATTCTTGGTTTCATCAGGAGAGAGAATCTTGTTTCTCACAGTCTGACAGTTCTTTTGGTGCCTTTTTGCAAACTCCAAATTGGCTTTCATGTTTAGTCTGTCCACTCTGCCAAAAAGCCAAGATGAGTGGAGTTTTGTAGTGCTGGTTGTCCTTCTGGACATTTCTTCCATCTTCAATTAGTTTAGCTGGAGTGACAATTGGGTTCTTGGTCACTTCTCTTACCATGGCCCTTCCCTTACAATTGGTCATTTTGGCTGGGGGGCCAGCTCTTTAACACATCTGGGTTTTTCCAAACATATTCCACTTAAGAAGTATGGAACGCTCTGCTCTTAGGAATATTCAAAGGTGCAGATTTTTTTTTGGTAGTCTTCCACAGATCTGTGCCTTGACACAATGATGTCTTTAATCCTGTCTCCAGTCACTTGAATTGACCACAGGTAGGACTCCATACAATTTTTCGAAACATCTTGATGATGTTCACTAGAATGGCTCCAGTGTAACCCACATTTCAAGTTGTTGTAGCAGAAGGTCTAAATACTTGGGTCAATGTGATAACTACAAAAATTCCTAAAATCTTGTTTTTGGTTTGTCATTCCGGTGTATTGAGTGCTGCTTAATGAGGGAAAAAAGTTTAACAAAATGTGTAAAACGTGTAAGGGTCTGAGTACTTTCTGAAGGCACTGTATATGGCAGCCTTGTATTGTAATGACTAAAATGCAAAATTTGTTGTATTGAATGCATTATCAAATTAAAATGTAGTTGCCAGACATCTTAAAACAATAGTTGGAACAAAACAAAGCTTTTCATGCACTGCCAGAGCCCTACAAAATGACCTCCAGCAGGCAGGCCACTGGTGTGAATGTCTCTGACCAAACAATCAGAAACAGACTTCATGAGGGTGGCCTGAGGGCCTGACATCCTCTAGTGGGCCCTGTGGAACTCAATTGGCATTTGCCACAGAATACCAGAATTGGCAGGTCCACCACTGGCACCCTGTGCTTTTCATAGATGAGAGCAGGTTCACCCTGAGCACATGTGACAGAGGTGAAAAGGTCTGAAGATGCCGTGGAGAATGTTATGCTACATGTAACATCGTTCAGCATGACTGGTTTGGTAGGGAGTTAGTGATGGTATATCTGGGGAGGCATATCCATGGAGGGACACACAGACCTCTACAGGCTAGACAACGGCACCTCGACTACCATTAGGTATCAGGATGAAATCCTTGGACCCACTGTCAGACCTCTCCTGGTGCACGACAATGCCCGGCCTCATGTGGCGAGACTTTGCAGGCAGTTCCTGGAGGATGAAGGAGTTGATACCAATGAATGGCCCCCACGCTCACTCGTTTGACCTCAATCCAATAGAACACCTCTGGGTGCGACATTATGTTTCGGCCCATCCAATGCTGCCAGGTTGCACCTCCATTGTCCATGAGCTCAGTAATGCCCTGGTCCAGATCTGGGAGGAGATCCCCCAGGATACTATTTGTCGTCTCATTAGGAGCATGAGTGGGGGCCATACAAACTACTGAGTACCATTTGGAGTTGCTGCAGTGAAATTTCGCAAAATGGACTAGCCTGCCGCATCATTTTTTCACTTTGATTTTCAGGGTGTCTGTGACTTCGGCCCTCTGTAGGTTGATGCTTTTCGTTTCCATCAAACGATGTGGCATCCTTACGTTCCTAACGCGTTACCCAGTCCAAGATGCATCCAGACATCATCCCCATGCTGTTCCGAGTCCATTTGGGTGGTGTTTCTGTCACTTTCTGACGTTTTCCAATGGACCAGGCACCCTCCTCTCTTCAGAGCAGGGGGTGCCTGGTTGTCTCCCATTGACTTACATTATAGTCGGGTGCTCGGTAGAGCACACGAACATCGCGATGTGTTCGGAACGAACACCCGAACACTTTGGTGCTCGCTCATCACTAAGTGTGAAACGCTTTGCATTTCCTGGTTTACATGGGATTGTGTTTTTTGGGTTTGGGGACATTTGAAAATGCATCATACACGCCAGATGCTGTTACAAAGTATCCCAATACGTTTTATACATTTATCATCTGCAGCCTGGCATTATTTGCAGAAGTGTTTTATTAATAACAAGCATCTTCATAGTTGACGTTTTATTGATTAGGACATCATTATGTGATACTCTTTAGGGAATCATGGGAGCTGTCATACCACTTTATGAAAAAAATGGCAAACATTTGCATGTCTTTTAGTTTCTGATAAAACATCTAATTTGAAAATTAATTTTCTTTCTGCCAAATACTAATGGGATATGCATCGAGGTAGCCTAAAGCATATGTGTAGCCAATTTGTAATAGAATACAGATTAATTTTTGTCTTGAAAGTTATAATTACTGTTCTATTTAGGATTTTAACCCTAACATACCCACATTTAATGAATGCTGTAAATCAATTCAAAATTTTCTACTTGTTTAGTTTTGCACAGATACCTTCTCCACACAATTATAGGTTTCCTGCAAAGATCTTTTGTCTTAATGCCACAGCAGCAAAGCATATTGAAAACTTTAAAATGCCATTCTAAATTAACAAAGTGTAAAGTTACAGAAAGAGTCCTTGAAAACAAATTGATTTCCGAAACTGATGCTTTTATTAGTTCCTACATTTACAGAAAAAGCTTTAAAATTGTATTTATGCAGTAGATATTGTCATTGGTAGTCTCACTGAGCAAGACATATAATATATATGCCTGGAGTTATCCACTAGAGAATTTTACTTAAAATTGGGTGGAGACTATTAGACAACTCACTGAATGTCACATTTATAAACTAATCCAATGCCTCGTGAAGTAGTCAGTGATTATGAGCTGCAAAGAGTAACAATGCTCCTGTTATCTAGTTCCAACAGAGAGCAGGCATTTGATTACGATGAACTGTCAAAGTCTCCCAAAAAGACTCCTGTTAAACATATCAATGTTTGTTGTGTGTGCAAAGAGCACATTGACTGTGTTAATAATAAATTTAACCTGTTGTAAGGGAAACACCTTTCTGTGACATTAAATTATACATTTTGTGTCCTTTAGGGGGCACCACTGAGCCCCCAAACCATCCAATACAAGTCCGAGTTCAAGTAATACAGTAATCCCTTGCTATATCGCGCTTTGACTTTCGCGGTTTCGCTCTATCGCGGATTTTATATGAAAGCATAACTAAATATATAACGCGGATTTTTCGCTGCTTCGCGGGTTCTGCGGACAATGTGTCTTTTTACTTCCTGTACATGCTTCCTCAGTTGGTTTGCCCAGTTGATTTCATACAAGGGACGCTATTGGCGGATGACTGAGAAGCTAACCAATCAGAGCACGCAGTTAAGTTCCTGCCTGCTGAATGCAGTGTTAACCAGGAAGTCTCGTCTCGCTCATTTAGCATCAACGTGTTTCTCTGTGTAAAGAGTTGTGCTCTTTTGTGTTTATCTTTGTGCATAGTCAAGCCCTTCATTATGGCTCCAAAACGATCTGCTACTACTTCAGGGGCCGTGCCCAAGCGCAAACGGAAGATGTTAACGATTGCCGAAAAGGTAAATGTTTTGGATTTGTTGAAGGCTACGATTCTTTTATTTAAAAAGTAGGAAAGGAATATAAGATCTATGGCCGCAGTGTCCTTTTAACCAGGGTGCAAAACGAGTTGTAAGTGGATGTCTGTCTGTAAGTAGTCTGGATGGAATCTGCTTTAGGGATTTGCATTGAAGACTGCCAGAAGAAGAACAATGGCAGTGCTACACAATTGCCTGAAGAGGCTCCATTAGAAGGGCTGTAACGCTTTCCTTTGTTGTGCATTAAATTTAAACTCATTGTTATCTGACAAGTCATCGTGTCATTGTTGGTGAGTAACCATAATTAATTTTCTACTTACAGTACTTAGTACATGTACGTGCGTTTAGTGCCACTGTACACACATTTACTGTATACTATTTTTCTTGTATTGTACGTATTTATTGCTGGTGGCCTGTCTATCGTAATGGCTGTAACATGTGATATCGGAGACACTCAATATCTTTAAAATAATACTTAGGTTTTACTGTATATAAACAGTGTGTTTATATACATAATTTCAATGAATCTTACCTAATATCTAAGAGAATACAAAGGGATTATGCTGTATAACTCTGCGGGGAATATTTATAAACAGTGTGGGAGAGTTTATAAGGGCTTAAAATATATAAAAATAACCATAGAAACATATGGTTTCTACTTCGCGGATTTTCACCTATCGCGGGGGGGTCTGGAACGCAACCCCCGTGATCGAGGAGGGATTACTGTAATTTATTTTAACAAATACTTTCTCATGTAATGCACAAACACAGCATAGGTACAACTCCTTCTATTCTTTCTTCCACTCCTCCAGGCGAGTGTTGTCCAGCTTCTCTCCCTACTCCAACTTGCCTAGAAGAGGTCAAACGGCTTCCTTTATGCCGGCCCTTGGAGTACTACCGGTGTTACCACACTACAGGATGAAGCAATTCCAGGTCAGACAGAAGTTCCTTAAAGTGATTACAGTCTGTTCCTGCAGCTCCCCGTGGTTGTACCTATGGAACACCACAGGGCTGTCTAATGGGACTGTATTTCCCAGCCTGCCTTGCAGGTATCCATGCAGGTACCATAGCTTAGAAAGACTGACACTTATTGTATTGGGAAAGCAAATACTCTATGTGATTGATCTTCCCATGTCCTTATGTCAAAGTGGCCTCCCAACAGGACAAGGAACCTTGAACCATCCCAGCCAGAACAGCAGCCCATGCCTGGTGTCCATTACATATGCCATTTGCAGACATCGATGGACTAGTGGTTAACAATACGATGTTGCAGGGACTGTCTGCTCTCTGTCATTCAATTACAACAATAATATTTTACGTCGATGTAGGGTTGAAAGAACTGGTATCTACGTTTGATAAGATATGAATTGCAAGATAAGATATAACAACCTCTGAAGAAATCTTCTTTTGCTCAGTTTTCAGGTTTCCAAGGGTATCCTGAAAGCTTTTTTGTAGGCATTCATTGATCACAAACTGCAGAGACACCAGACATTTTAGGTCTTTTGCTGTGCTCAGGCTCAATGCACAGAGACTTCTTCACTGGATTAGTGACCTCAGAACAGGGTTGCCAGATGGTCCTGATTTGAGCAGGACTGTCCTAATGTCAACAGACAGGTGCCTGGGAAAATCACAATTGAACAAAAATTGTATGTAGAAAAAAAATCTTAATTCAAATTTTATATTAAATATCTACTGTAGTTAAAGAGGCTTGCACCACCATTTATGAATGAAATTTGTTACTGTCAGCTGAATCCGAGTGTGTGTTTGTGTATGTCATGTGCTTGTGTCGTTGTAAGTTTCTCATGCTCATCATGGCTGCTCGTGTGTAATTTGTTTTGAAAGTGAAGTGATACTGATATAGACTTTTCGACTAACAATGTAGGTCGTATCTGCATTCTATTTGCATATATTGTGTCGTATTATATGAAACACAACATATTACAAGTTATATCAAACATACCGGCCAGTAAATTTTGAATGAAAAAGAAATTAGTGAGGTTATATATAAAACCGCATGAAATGTTTACCGTATATTCGTATTTATGTTAGTTTAGTTTACATTGAAATATTGCATTACTACTCACAGGTGCACTGTTGTAATTATTCTGTGATACATTTACATTTATTTGCTTAGCAGACGCTTTTATTCAAAGCGACCTACAAATGAGGTAAACAATTAAGTAAACATTAGGCTAGGGCCTCTTTGTTGGGATGGGTAACAAAAGTTGATTTTCACAAGTGAAAAGATTTAATAACTCATACATTTACAATCATAGATTATAATCACTAAAGCAATTAAACGTACACAAAATAACCAAAAATATAAAAATATCACAGAGCAAAGGTGTTTTTTTTTTCATCAATTTGACAGATATTCATAGAACAGATGGGTCTTCAATTGCTTCTTAAATACATTAAGGGAAGTCCGCAGTATGGATGGAGTTGAGCAGCCTGTTCCACCAACGAGGAACTACACAGGAAGAGTCTGGATTGAGACTTGATGCCATGTAAAGGTGGCATCACCAGACACTGTTTCCTGGCAGACCTGAGTGGGTGAGAAGGAGTATAGCACCTCACCAGTGTCTCTCTTTATGCAGGGGCTGACCCACTGACTACTCTGTAGGCAAGAATCAGGCATTTGAACTTAATGCATGCTGTGACTTAAAGAGAGGAGTGATATGTACCTGTCTTGGCTGGTTGAATACAAGATGGGCTGATGCATTCTGGATCATCTGTAGCGTCTTGACAGAACATGCAGGTACTCCTGCTAGGATGGAGTTGTGTAGTAGTCCAAATGCAACAAAACCAAAGCCTGAACCAGAAGTTGCTCGGCATACACAACATCTGCAATATCAGACCTTATCCAACAGAGTATCATTGGCATAGCACTGATAAGAGAACCCATGGGATTGGATGAGGGAGCCCAGGTAGGTGGTGTACAGAGAGAAGAGTAGAGGACCTAGCACCAATCCTTGGGGAACACCAGTGCATATCTGGTGTGCCTTTGACAATTCCCCTCGTTAGGACGTATTGTAGGATCTGCCTGAGATGTATCAATCCATCTGAGAGCAGTACCAGGGATGCCAAGGTCAGAGAGTGTGGCAAGAAGGATGTTGGCAGAAGAGAGATCTAGCAGAATCAGGACTGATGACCTGTTGGTAGCTTTAGCAAGTCATAGCTGGTCAACCAGTCAGTAGAAGCACCTCAGTTGAGTGGTTCATCTTAAAGCCGAGCTGGTTGGTATCCAGCAATTCATTCTGCACAAGAAAGGAAGAGATCTGGTTAGAAACCACATGTTCAGGTGCTCTGGAAAGAAAGCAAAGGAGAGAGACAGGCCTGTAGTTGTTAACTTGGGATGGACTGAGTGTTGGTTTTCATACTATTTTATATATGTTCTCTTCTACATATGTACTTATTAGGTTAGATTATAGATATATAACCATGTATAATGTCCTTAAACACTTTCAATTTCATTTATGTTTAATAACTATATGCATGACCTTGTGTTATAATGTATAAATTTAAATGCTCTTGAGATTAGGATTCAGTGAGGTACGTGTCATTTTTCCTTTGTATATTAAAGTAGCCTAATAAACTTTCACAGTCAAGTATTATCAATTAGACTTGTTGCCCCTTTCTTTGGACAAGTTATCCCTGGTAAACTGTAACTAACAGTTTGCCACAATTCTGCCGGAAATGCTTTTATCCCTTTGTTAGTTGTGAGGTCAATGTCCACATATCTTTGTCTCGTCTAGTATCTCCATCCTCAAGAGGTATAGATGCAGATTGAATACAGATGTCTGGTGTATTATTTTCAAGTGACTTACAGCCAATGAAGTAACAGCAGTAGGGTGATAATGGGAAAGAAACAGTCCTGTGAGAAAAATAATACTGGAAATGTAATTACTGTGTCTAACTAAATAGAAAATGTAAAAAAAGGAAGAGGAGTGCTGTCTACTAAAAACATCTTGGCATTTAAAGAAGAGATTTTTGGAACCCACATATGTTTTACATTTATTTTTCTCTTTGTATTGAAGAGAAGTCGTGAATTTAATGATTCGGCCCCCCCAAATGAGACACAACTGGTCAGCGCTGGACTGGAAAGGGGGCTGAGTCTGCCTGAGTGGAGTCGTTGGGAACTGCACACCCACTGGTGCAAGAGATGTGTCACGCACAATTAGAAATCAATAAAACTGAAGCCCGCAGAGGCATACTCTTTGTTATTGCTCGTTTCATGCAGATGGCCATGCTGTCTGTTACTACCATTCCATCCAGTCATGACACACCAGAGACCATTCAACATACTGACACTTTGCGAGGAAGGAGCACATACAAAAATAAATGCTGGTCGTCAATATTTAGTTTTCAGTTTAGAACATAACAGACGCTTTATGGATTACCAAAATCAAAACAATTAAGAATAAGCAGAGTGCTGCCTTGTGGTTTTGAGTCTTCAGTGTGGTGGGAGCTCCATCCTTTGGGTCATCATCAGCTGACTCTCCTTCTGACATACCCAAGCTTATTGAAGCTTTACCTAGAAGGGGCAGAGTTAGTTGCACTCAACAGGTGTCTTCTCTAGATTGGAGAGAAAGGAAAAAGGAGATGACACCACACCAGCGCCCCCTCTCAAATTGGGGTGGTATTCAATGGTGGTTTGTAATGTGGGGCAACTTAAAAACATAAAAATTACAATTTATACTCAACCTATTTTGGGATGTGACATGAAACCGGTATATCCAGGAAAACTGCAAATGGGCAACGGAGGGAAAATGTGCAAATGTAACACAGACAGTGACCAAGCTGGGGCCTGAACTTGTGTTGCTGCACACTACTGCAAAAATAGTTCTAATTAATGTGTCATCATTTAATCCTTTCTTAGTTTCTTATAACTGAAGGTTATAAAAAGAAAGCTAGCAAAGAAAGACTTGGAGCACCACCTTCTTGACGCAGTACAACTGAATGACTAAAAACAAAAGATGCTTAACAATTGCGGACACATTTTCTCAGACGCAAGCTCGTTATTGAACTGGAAAAAAGATGGCCGGTTCCCGGGTTGTATTATCATGGTATTTCCCTCTACTTACCCTTTACCCAAGGGTAAGTGTACTCACCAGATTTGTTACCGAGTTGGTCTACTATTGCACCTTAAAATTAACACATGCATACATAGCTATACGCATACACACAGAAACTCAACAGTGCCTTGTGAATGACAAACACAGCTGGTTAATCTGTAGCACTTTAAACCACACAAGTGCCTTAGGAATAACACAATATGTCACCCTCTTAGCACTTCAAGAGACTTACTTATTATCAGCATGAACAACATATTACCTTTGATCTTCAAGAAAATATTCAAACATACAAAGGCTCAGCATCCTTGATCATAGGCCATTTATCAGCCAAGAATTCCTTACTTTACGTATTGTTCCTGCTATTCAGTGGAGCTTTCACCCTCAGCCTTAATAAACCTCGCAGCACAGAGGTAATGGCACATCTCTGGCTGTACCAGGTGCTCAAACAAATCTACCTTATTGCTTCAGTTAAGCTGGACATTAAAAAAAGCATGAGAAAGTTAAAAGCAACATGGTATTTATTAAAAGAATAATAATACCAGTAGAACAAAGAATGATAGAAAATGTGAATAGCAAAGTCTGGATATATATAGTCTTTAGAAAAAGTTTACGAAAAGTTAGATGACAAGGATGAATGTCGCAGGCGGCTTGTGATTGAGCATTCGCAGTTGTTCATGAGATGCTTTTCTGATCAGATGGAAATGGCTGCACAATGCCGACACCCTCTCCTGATGTCACACTGTTCCCTTCTCCTGACGTCTTTGTCCCTTCTTCTTCCTCCCTGCTATGTTGCTCTTCAGACAAGGCATATTTATTATAAAATTCTACTGGGGGTTTTGCAAGATGTGATTGTTAGATATTCTGAATGGCTGGCTGTCAATATGATGAATGAATTCACTGTTCGTTTTCCCAAACAATAAAACTTTTTTTGATATAACTTAGTACCTACTAGCATTTCTTCCTTTCCCAGGTTGTAAACCCATTTAGCAACTTATTGTCCCAGATGTCCATCCTTTCTCAGGATATAATATAATTGATAGCTTGAGGCATTGCCATGTCTTCCTCTTTTGCTTGAACAGCTGTTTTAAAAATGAGGCACAATTGGGAAGAAGATATGCTTTGATGTGCCCTGTGTTTTAAATTCATCCGTTTTGTCTTGAACAAAATATAATGAAAATAAATGAAAATGTAGACAAAAATCTGTAGATTGTGTACCCCACAACACAGGTTAAATGGTTTATATGCCAGGAAGGGGTGGGTCCAGGTGGCTGGAGAATGGAAGTGATGTCAACAATGGAGTGGCTGTCATTTGTCTGTTCTGTAGAGGGAGAAGAAGAGAAGACATTAGAACATAGCGCCAGCCCCGGTCTGGCGAGTAACTACCATCACCAATGTCCTTAAGTTGTCTCCAATGTGCACCCGTGTAAAAAGGTACATTCTAACTAAGGCTAATCTCTGTTTATAAATCATAAATGAGAAATACAGTACTTTTCTTCAGTGTAAAAGCATTAACATAAAGATCAAATTAAGAAACAAATTTTAAGAGCAGACATAAAATGATCAACTTTACTGCAGCTTACTGCATTTTATTCAAGCTATCTAGGCTGGATGATTGTATTGTGTAAGTGGCATATAGTGTTATAAAAATGAATAAAATGTGAGATTTACTGCTCTTTTTAAATGACCTGCGTCAATTTGCTTTTGCCACTTGCTATATGTAATTGATTACATTGGTAAAAGGGAGCAATAAGGAGGCTGAAGTCATCTTCTCTATTCTAATCATTCTGGAATCTCCTCATTCATTCATTTATCTGGAAGATAAAGGGAAGGCCAGAAAGGCCATTAAATTCAAATGGACTCTTCATATTTTTTATCTATAGATCCGTTACTCCTGCCAAGAGTGACTTAGCTTCTCTCTGGAGAGGAATGCATTTTCATATTCTAATTTGTAAAAAATAATCATAATAGGCAGAATCGTAATAATAATGCAAGGTCTTTGCTGAAAACACCACAAGTCTGTTTAACTGACTACCACGCTGATCAAAAGGAAATGCTTTCATTGTGCAGCTGGCTTTGTACCCTGCTGTATATTTAAGTAGTTGTACTTGAATTCCTAAGGAGGATGGTTCACTTTATCTGCCACAGCAAACACCTGTGCCCAGGTCTGTGAGTGTGTCTGGTTTTAACTTTAAAAGCCTGTTCTGTTCAATTCAATTCCGTTTATTTTTGTATAGCACTTCTTGCTGAGTGCAGGTTCAGAGCATGGTGAAAAGATTTCATGTAAGTTAGTAAATACAGAATTAGTAAATATAAAGACACAGATTTGTTAAAACACACAGACAACAAAGTAGAAACTGAATAACATACACGCAAATTAACAATACATTAATTAATTGTTGAACTATGGCCAGTTGAAAATGGAGGAAATCAAAAACTCTAGTCAGCAGCATCCCAGGAGAAAATGAACCTCTTGGAGGGACCCATGATCAGTTATAACGGACAAAGTCAGACACAGACAGCGTCCAGGATACTTTGGCCAACTAGCTTTCCTGGTCATTCTATAGGGGGGTCCTATTCTGATGACAGAATCTTCTCATCCAATGGTTCCAATGCTCCTTTATCTCAGATAACTTGATCAGGGAAACAGCTTGGCAGTAGAGCAGTGGCACCAAGTGCCACATCAAGAGGCAAAGAAGAGAAACAGAATACAGTAGGGTTAGTAAAGGCTTATAATTATGTATTACTTATATTTCTGTACAGATGACTATCAAACATTCACAGCTAATCAGCAGCTCTAGTCAATTTTGTCTGGCTCCAGGTTGAAGACTCGGCCTTCCACATTTCTGCATACCATGCCCCCGGCCTTCCATGCTATGCCCCCAGCATTCTGTCTGCTGTCGCATTGGTTTCATTGCAAAACTAGTAACTTTGATTAAACTTGTAACCCTAAAAGTTGATATTAATATGCCTTCCTCTGATCACAAGAATAGGAGCTTCTGTTTATATTATTACTAGCAAAATACCTGCGCTTCGCAGCGGCAAAGTACTGCCTTAAAATTTTTATTAAGAAGAAAATTAAACCTTTTTAAACTGAGGGAAAATATACCAATAATTATTTGTTAAGGATCTCTTTGTGTACCACATTGTGAGTTCGGCCCTCCAATTGTAATATGACCAAGCTGTGCGCTGAGCTTACTCTTGATCATGCAACGTACAGTTGGCCATGTGAACAGTAATCTTGTCTCAAATCTCACAGCTTGGATTGCTTCTGTCATAATCGGTTTGAGTTCCATGGTTTGTTTCAATGACGTTAGTATTTGCAGGACTTGTGTTGAAGTGACATTCGGCATCTGTCAACCGTTGTAAGCATACAAATGGTTTCATCGATAACTTCACATCCAGCTTTTGAGAGTTTAAACATTCATAAACATCAAAGTGTCCATCACTCGTCACCTGTGACTCTAAGATGTTTAAGAGGCATTGGCGGTTGTCAAAATGTGTAAAATATTCGGCCATTCCGGTACACTTGAAAGCAACAACCGAACAATTCAGTGGCAGCCATCAACTCACATGCAGATGCATAGGTGAAGGGCTTAAGCATTTCACTCTTCTAGTGCTCCTGTGTAGTATAATTATCTCCTGTACCGTCATCAGTCCACACCTTGAACCTGTCCCAGTCATTCAATACATAAGACACAATGTTCCTCCGGATATCAAGAGTGAGCCTGATATGGCCGTGCAATATGTAACAAAGAGAATGGAAAAGGTAGGTGCCATCTCCGGGCATGGAAACCCCTCGGTAAGTGACAGTTCTTTGATCGATGGTGATCACCTCGATAGACATGTTAATGGGGGTACGGTTGGAATGATAAAGAAAATGGGAACCTGAACAATGTAAAGTAAGTCTAAAATACCTACACAATAGCTATAATTGTAATAAATGAACTATAAAACAGCGGAGAAGACGTGGATTAAATAAAAAGGCTGTAGTTATCAGCAGGGAGACGTGAATCCCGTGGCGAAGTAAGGAAGGGAATGTAGAGACCGGAGCGACGGACGGTCTTATATAGGCAGGCAGCTAACAACGTGGAAGGCGTTGGGATGGGGGACCCAACGCTGCCTCACACGGTGATCGAGCTGCAGGCTATGGACGTATATATGTACGAAAGTAGGATTCAGTTAGTGTTGGGAACCCATATACCAAATTTCTTGAACATGGGCTCATAAATAACAAAGACCGTTGGAAAGTTCAATATGGTGGCCAACAGTGGCGTCATACCACCGAAATAAGTACGTACATTGTTTTCGGTTAGTGCAGGGAAGCCACCTACCAAATTTCGTGAAGATGGGGCCATAAATAAGAAAGTTCAACATGGCAGACATTGTTAACCGTTATGACCGTTATGCGTAGAATTTCGAAATGAAACCTGCTTAACTTTTGTAAGTAAGCTGTAAGGAATGAGCCTGCCAAGTTTCAGCCTTCTACCTACATGGGAAGTTGGAAAATTAGTGACGTTGGAAAGTTCAATATGGCTGCCAAAAGTGGAGTCATACCACTGAAATAAGTACGTACATCGGTTTTGGTTAGCGCAGGGAAGCCACCTACCAAATTTTGTGAAGATGGGGCCATAAATAAGAAAGTTTAACATGGCGGACATTGTCGACTGTTATGACCGTTACACGTAGAATTTCGAAATGAAACCTGCTTAACTTTTGTAAGTAAGCTGTAAGGAATGAGCCTGCGAAATTTCAGCTTTCTACCTACACGGGAAGTTGGAGAATTAGTGATGTTAGAAAGTTCAATATGGCGGCCGACAGTGGCATCATACCACCAAAATAAGTACGTACATTGGTTTTGGTTAGCGCAGGGAAGCCGCCTACCAAATTTCGTGAAGATGGGGCCATAAATAAGAAAGTTCAACATGGCGGACGTTGTCGACCGTTATGACCATTATGTGTAGAATTTCGAAATGAAACCTGCTTAACTTTTGTAAGTAAGCTGTAAGGAATGAATCTGCCAAATTTCAGCCTTCTACCTACACGGGAAGTTGGAGGATTAGTGATGAGTGAGTCAGTCAGTCAGTGAGGGCTTTGCCTTTTATTAGTATAGATTGTCGTAGTTCTTTTTAAGAACAAACAATTCTATAATATATCATTTAGGAGGACATAACGTATTTTTTAGATAAAGGAAGCACCATACTAAATATGAATGTGGTTGCTTTAACTTCTATTATAGTGAATTCTGTCATTCAAAATATTTTAAATTATTTTTGCACAATTTCTGGAACCTCGTTCAATAAAAGGGAAAGTTACGTTAGTGACATTTAATTTATTATGTTACAAAATGAGTGATGATCAAGTGGCATGAAAATGAAGGTCTAAACGTTTGAGTTCTTAGTAAAAGAAAAAAAAAGCACACTTCTAAAATTGTATGTATTAAACAATGTTTGAAATGTTCTGTCATCCTCCACTGTCTGTCTTGAATTGTGTTGCATTAATTTTGTTCTACAGATCAGGTCAGCTTGGGGAGCATGCACTGGTATAGCACCCACCACATGATGAAACAGTTTAGGATCCTAGTTAGCAACCCCCCAGGGAGAAATGCAGTCCAGTCCCACCCCCTGGAAATGACCCTCTATCTTCTATAACTGACCCTCCCTCACAATGCAGGTAATGTGTCTCATTCGGGACTCCATGAGTAACCTCTCATTCGACACAAAGTCAAACCAGCGGTATCCAAGGATTCTCTGAAGAGACACGGTACTGAGTCCAGTCTTCATTATGGGTCACTGGATAGCGTCCATGTCTCACCACCATATAGCAAAACAGGAAGCAGGCAGCAGGACTCTAAAGATTTGGACCTTTGTCCTTTTGCATAGATATCAAGAGTGCCACACACCCCTTTCCAGTAACCTCATGCACTCCTCCCATGCTCTCCCAATCTGTATACTGACTTCATACGAAGAGCCACCAGCAACATTAATGTTGCAGCCGATGTAAGTAAACTTCTCAACAACGTCGACCTTCTCTCTTCTGACAGACACACTGCTGATGGCTGTGCCCAAGAGGTCATTAAAAAGGTAATTAAAGGCCTGGATCTTGGTTTTTATCCAGGACACTTGCAAGCCCAGACACTCAGACTCCTTGCTCAGTCACTTGTGAGCCTTGATCAGAGCCTCCATTGACTTTGCGAAGATCACAGCATTATTGGCAAAGTTAAGATCAGAGGATCAGTTATCTTTCTTCACCAAAAGATGTCCCACATCTGCTGGGCACTATGACCCTGCCCAACACTCAGTCCATGCAAGCATTGAACAGGGTAAGAGCACAGCACACACAGTACCAGTAAACAGGCCGGCCACGATATCCAGCAACTTTGGGGGGGTTCCACAAAGTCTCAGGATGTCCCACAGGGCAGCCTGATCAATTGAGTCAAATAGTTTATGAAAATCGGCAAAGACTGCATAGAAACTCTACAGATATTCTCTATTGCACTCCATGAGAATCCTCAGTGCCAGGATGTGGTCACTGGTAGACTTATTAGGTGTAAAACCAGACTGCACCAGTCACTGGTAGGTGAGCAAGTGATCACAGATCCTATTGCAGATGACCCTAACAAGGACCTTACCCAGCACCGAGAGCAGTGCTACTCCCCTATAGTTGCCATAAGCCAGGCGATCACCTTTCCCTTTTCGGATAGGGAGGACAAGTCCTGTTTTCCAGATGATTCCAGTCTCCCAAATGGAAGCAAAGACTGCTTGCAATGTAATGAGAACGGCCTTACACGCCTGGAGAAGCTCTGCAGCTTTCTCTACCTTTAGCTGGTTCACCATCTGTACAATCTCAGTGAGATTGGGTGGTTCATAGCTAACATTCAGCCTCAAGAACTGTGGACCCAGAGATGTCCAGCGTACTAGCCAGAAGATACACTTTGAACAGCTCCACAAAGTAGCCAATCCAGGGGGTCACAACTGCAATGTCATCCATTAGGATTGTTCCATCACCAACCCTGACTGTGTCTCTTCAAGGAACAGATTCGGATGTGTGTAATGCTTCTGTAAGCAGGACGTGGGTCACTAGACCATAGATGATGTGTCACTTGCTCACTGATTTCTCAACCAAATACCTCTTATCTGCAATCTGTGCCCGCACAACCGTCCTTCTCAGTTCCTGGTACAGACCATTGTTTCCCTGCGAGATGAAACACCTCCTTCTGGGAACACTGGTAATACAAACACAACCCTCAACAACCTTCAGGGTCTTGTCACAGAAGGTCTCCCACATCATATTAGGATCAGCAGTTGCACCCAATTCTGCAAGTTCCTCACTCATACTGCATGCAAACTCATTAGACACAGCCTGATCTTGGAGTCTGGCCAGGTCCAGCCTCCACTGTAATTATACACTGCGATTATAATATTGATAAATTTCAAGTGAAGCTATTAAACTTTCACATTTTTTCCTGGTTTTTAATTTTAATGCATAATTGTTCCTCCTGTGAATATTACAGGAGCAACAGAGATATATTACATAAAAATAAACGTGTGTTTTGGTAAATGGTTTTAAAATTATATCACTTGAGTGAATAAGGTGTTTAATATTTGAAGTACTAATACTTAATAAATGATTCTGCATTTTTTATACAGTTGGTGTCTTGGTGGCAGCACGGTGACAGTGCTGCTGGCTAGCATTAAGGAGACCAGGTTTGTGTCTTAGGTCCTCACTGTGTGGAGTTTGCATGTTCTCGCCTTCTCTGTGTGGGTTTCCTCCATGTTCTATGTTTTCGTCCCACAGTCCAAAGATATGCAGAATAGGTGAATTGGTGCTGCTAAAAATTGGACCTAGTATGTGGTCGGTGTGTGTGTGTGTTTGCCTTGCGATGAACTGGAGCCCTGTCCAGGGTCTTGAAACCTGAAAAATCGATCATAAAAACAGACCCTGACTTATACGCCCGTTCAAAAATACAACACTTATTTATTTATTTATTTTTTTACATCTTCCTGATTCCTCAATCTCGAATCAGTTTCACAGACGCATTGAATTTTGATGCAGCAGCGCATTTACCAATTTCTTTCGCCACTTCAACAACTATTAATTTAAAACCAGCTTCATATTTTCTTCTGATTGAACGCTCCATCGTAGATAAGGGATGCACTTACGATAAAGGTGAATGAGGGTGTGAAATACAAAATACACAAATCCGTGCAAATGTTGCTTCGGAATAGTTTGGGTATTACTGTGTGGTCACGTAGGCAACAATACATGGAAAAAAAAAGGCCGTGTGGTCCATGATTACTCTCTCAGGTGGGCGTTAGTATATCATAATTTCTTGGACCAATAGCGTGAGTTATATGACCGACGTTAAAAAATACCGGAAAGTATGCGGTAAAATCAAGCCCTGACTTATCCGCGGGAGAACTTAAACGCAAGTATGTGATATGTGTTTTTAACTGTTTGAATGGAACAGCCCCATCTTGCCTCTTAAAAATTTTTCACTTGTATGTGCCAACAAGGGCACTGTGGTCTACTAGCCAGATGCTCTCAATTGTGTCGAAGTTGAAATTGGCTTTTGCGGTGGCTGCTCCTTTTCTCTAAAATGTCTTGCCTTATTATATTAGGGCTTGGCCATTTTTAAGTCATCATTAAAGATTTGCCAGAGGTTGACTTTATGTTTGTGTATGTTGGCTCATGTACATTCATGTTTATAAATAATGTATGTATGTATTGGGTGTGGGCATTTTCAGTTTTTGTGATGCTTGCTTATGCTTGCACTTTCGTGATGTGTAAATATATATTTCTGTTACCCTTTCTTGTATAGCACTTTGGCTCAGTTTTTGCTGTTGTAAATGTTTCTCTATTATAAAAAAAAATCTTGGAAGGAGATGAGACATGATTTTCTCAGATAGACACTTTCACGTCCCGCGAGACAAGGCTTTGTGCCAACAGATTGAACCACGCCGGGGCCGGAAATAAAAGACAAAGAGTAGATGACAAAGTAGAACGTCATAAAGAATTTAAAAAACATTGGTGCAGTACACATGCAGAGCAGGTTAGAGATATGGAAGTACGAAAATTCAAGTCTCAAAAAAATGATAGTAAAGATTGCATTAGCGCAAACAAATGGAAATTATTACTCTGTGAAATAACGGAACAGCGAAAAGAGATGGAATATATTGTTCAGATTTAAACTTTAAGTCGGAGACTTGTAGATTGTTTAATTCATGTTACCATCAGGGAAAAGTAGTGTTTCTTCCCAATGAAGAAGCGCATCCATGAAAACTAAAAGATTTGTTGTTTCTTGAAAGTGAAATCCCACGAGAGAAAATTTTAAGCCCCGCGAGCGAAGCCCCCTAGTGCTTTTTAAATAAAGTATGCCTTGCCTTAAAACATAATGCATAATACTAAGAAGTGCAGATCTGAGACAACAGATTGCAATGAAGAAGCTGGTTTGCAACATTTATTACAAAGAATTAAACTGTATATAAAATATAGAACTAGAATTGTAGGTTGTAACAGAACAATGAGGGGCATGTATGTTTGTTACATTTTCTCACAAAACAGTTATTTTTCTTTTTCCTCACATGTTACCTAATGTGATAAAAGGAGGGTAAAGGGTCTAAGGGCATAACCCCTCTCCTCTTCTTCTGAAAATTCAGATAACAATTTTTTGAAGGGCCTGTCATTTCTCTCCATCGACAGTAGCAAACGGAATGAGACATACCCATGAAAACACAGATTTATTCTCAGCACACCACCTTTCTGCCTCCATAAGATGCTGAAGGATTCTGTGTTGCTGTAATATGTTTTTTTAAAAAAAAAAGAAAAATCTTTAAATGATCATCATAAAGCTTATAGCCTTTCCCTCCACGTTTACATGGAATGTATAAAAAGAAAAGAGAAAATTATTTTAGTCTTAGACCCCCCACTGGTTAATGATTAACAGTATGCATCAGAGATAAGCATTAAGTCTTTTCATACATTTTATTCATAATATAATAAGCATTTTAAGCCAGCATCAACAAAATGTAATTCGTCTTTCTTCTGGAAGTTTACAAAATGATGTGTCTGTCCTGTGCTCGTCAATGCCCAGTGCTGATGTTTCTTCGAAAGGAAAAGATTTGAAACTTGCATTAACTCAGTGCTATGGAATAGCAAGACATTTTTTTTAGTTCAGATGTAGTGCAAGTCTTTCCCCATCTTCTGTATTTTCATTTATTACTCAATAAAGTCTAAACCTGAAAACAGAAAAAAATCATATTTACCTAAGGAAATGTTAAAAAATGAACCAACAGGACATTCACAAAAAATGACACGGTGCAGGCTATTCATCATTTCTGTACCTTCTTATTTTTTGTTGGGCTCTTGCCCATCATTTAGAAGGGTGTTTACTTGCTCAGTCCAATGTTTTTCCTTCAGTGATTTCAAAACAAAGCATTAAGTTTATAATGGTAAACATTTTGATTACAGTGGAACCTTGGATTGCGAGTAACTTGGTTTACGAGTGTTTTGCAAGACGAGCTAAAATTTGTAATAAATTTTGACTTGATAAGCGAGCGAGGTCCATATATGCTTTGTTTGCCGAGCATCACGTGATCACAACTGAGCTGATGGTTCTTCTCTCTCTCGGTACAGGATTGTGGGTAATCGTCAGTCGGCGTGCCTCACTCATATAGTCAACATCCGTATGAGCCTATACTGTTTACTACAGCATTGTGACCACGTGTGTATGTGTGTGTAAAGAGTGAGTCTCTGTCTTGCACTCCAAAACATGAAGCTGAGCCTCAGTACTTTAGCGACACCAGTGTTTATTCAGCTTGAAACAGGAACAGCGCAGTTATTTATTGTAGCCGGATCTGCCACTAACTATACACAGACACAGCAGTCAGAAAGGGGCATGACCAGGTTAGTGGCCAAGTAATACTGTGCCCTGCACATTTATAAAGTTTCTTGTTCCTTGTATCACCCATCAATGGCAGGCGCTTATAGCATGTCTGCGATCTTTTCGGATTCATTTTTACGGGGAACTGCTACAGCGCTGGGAGCCTGCGATTACTTTGGGATGCCTTTCCACGTGTCGTTCCGTTGGGTGGAATCCCACAAGAGTTTAGAAACTCACTCACATCAGCCATGATTCTTTTCAAAGGTAAAGTGCAAGTTAATTTTTTTTATGTATTTTTATTTTATATTTTGTACTAATTATTTTTATGTGAATATTTTGGTTTGTGGAATGAATCATCTGAGTTTCCATTATTTCTTATGGGGAAATTCGCTTTGATATACAAGTGCTTTGGATTGTGAGCACGTTTCCAGAACGAATTATGCTCGCAAACCGAGGTTCCACTTTATTTGTCTTTGATCTACAACATGGCCAAGCATAATTGCCATATTACCACAGAACTGAACAAAAGTTATTAAAGGAAATTTAAACTTCATTTACTCCTCTGGCCTGGAGTTCTCAAGCAACATGCTACACCACCACTTCCTCAGAGCTGGCGTGAGATTTCAAAGAGGGTCAAGCATAATCTGGTTGTTACAAATGTTACAAAAATATTTATGCAAACTGTTACAAACATGCATTTGAAATAAGTGGAATTTGAAAGGTAGGTGTTTCTGAAATGTCAAAACCACTAGAGACTTTATATTAAAAGTAAAAAATAATAAGTCAACACAAATTGTAGAAGGTGCCAAAAACGGGAACAAACAAGCAGATATAATCCTCCCTCCACAAATCTTGCAATGAAAGAAGAGAGGACTCAAGTTGAGATATACCCAATTAAAATCAAAGGGGGCCTCAAGGACAACACACGGTGTGCTCTACAGAGAAACCACAAAATGGTCATTTGGAAACCTGGACACAACATTAAATACAGACACATAACAAAATATAGTTATAACTAGTGACTGGGAGCCTGATCGAATAGGGCTACAAATTCTACGTTTGTGAAATCCATACTTTCTCTGCAAAGAATGTTTTGATTTTTTAAGTCCTTGAAATGATTTTGTTATCACGGCACTGATTTGTGCTTAAAATAGACCTTTTCGGCTGATGTATTGAAGAGCTTCCTGTTTAAATGGGGCTGCGAGACGTCAACTCAGCTCTTCGGCGCACCTCATTTGACTTTTTCCTGCAAAGAAATTTTTAAAACAAACCGTATTTTACGACTCTAATCAGTCGGAGTAATAATTATGTTGCCATGGTCATTTTAGATCTGAGATCAGCTAAAATTTAAACAATGACCGTTGTTAATACCCAGCCGTCATTACTCAGTGTGCCAATAGATGTCAGAAGGACGGATGCCAAAACCGAACTGCCCAAAGATAGATTTCGATGTACCAAGCAAATGGCGATACGTTCTAAATTACTTACAGTTCTGGAGCTGTCGAAAGGTTTAAGTCAGTCGACGATGTTAGCCCTAGAAAGTACGCCCCACCAAACCAACGTTCCAAAAAGCAACAGAACTTACTGCTATCTGCTCGAGCCAACATTGACTTACTATACTCGGCTGTCCAGCGGCGTCACTGAAGCATTTTAACAATTCTTAGCCAATCATGCAATACTGCGTCCATGTTTGCCACGTTATGTTCTAACTACAGTACAGAGGCAGAGTCCCATTGCATGGTTCTAACTTGTATTGAGTCGAGGTATTGACGCGAACACCATACATACGAGGTATTGATGTGAACACCATACATACGGATAGTATCAAATTATATATAAGGATATGAAATGATCATAAAATCAAAATGAAAAGTCCACAGTCATGGCTATTCATCTGACTTGGAAGGCCCAAATACAAGGAGAAGAAAAACATTAATTAGTGGTACACAGTAATCCGTTGACAGTGACTTTTAAGGAAATGTCCATTTGTGACACATCCTGTTGCATATGTAGATAGTAAAACCAGCCAAACAATAACAATACACGATAATATTTACACAATATTGTTTTTTATTAATCAGTCTCCAGATATTATATATTGTTCTATACACGTTTGTTTCTCTTCTTTGTAATATACAGTCAAGTATCTTAAGATGATTCAGAAAATAAATTTCTCTCTAAGTTATTTTTACAAACAATTGTCAGATATTATATTGATGTATACACTTTTATTTTTCGTTTTTTTGTAAATACTATCTATCTATCTATCTATCTATCTATCTATCTATCTATTGTGGCTTGTACCTCCTCCAGACCGCGAGGGGGCGTCCACCCTGGTTATGTTGGGGGCCACGGGTAAAGGGCTTGGAAACCCAGCCCTGTAGGGATCCGTGGCCACCGCCAGGCGGCGCCCCGGTGCCTGAATATCCGTAGAGCCCAGCACTTCCGCCACACCAGGAAGTGCTGGGGGCAAGACGACCGGGGACACCCGGACGGCTTCCGGGTGCGCAGCCGGCACTTCTGCCACACTGGGGCATGGCTACGGATGAGTGCTGGGAAGCAGCTGGAACCCATCCGGGTTCCTATTTAAGGGGCCGCCTCCCTTCAGTCGACGGCGGAAGTCGGGTGGAAGAGGACGGAGGTAGAGAGAGGACTGGAGGCGGCCAGAAGAAAGGAACAAAGAACTGTGAGGCCTGGAGTTTGGGGGAACGGTGCAAGAGGCACTGGGACGTGCACTGAATTGTAAATATTAATAATTGTAAATAAACGTGTGTTGGGTGCAAGAACGATGTCCGTCTGTCTGTGTCCAGGCCAGATTCCACAATATCTATCTATACAGTCAAATCACTTAGTACAATTCACAAGATGAATTTCTTTTTATTTTTATTTTATTTACAACACAAAAAGGATCATTTTCCTCTTTCTTCTTTCTTCCCCCTCCCCTGTGACTTCTTCAGCAAAACCACTTCTCCCCCCCTCCCCACAAAAAAAAAGTTTTCTTTTTTGAAAAAAATTATTTCTTCTTATAATGGAAAATGGTCCTTTTTGCGAAGCACTACTATTATGTATCTCACTGCTCTAATTACTGTTTAAACAGACAAATAATGAACAAGGTTCATTCTTTATGAAAGAGGACAGGAAGGTTCTCGAGAGATCTAACACCAAAGTTCTCAAAGGCAGATATGGCGGTGCAAGACATACATTGTTTTGAAGGTTGTGATAATCGAAGAATGCTCCCAATGGCCTCTGATTTCACCAGATTACAATCACAATTTGGTCAGAATCATGTGGATGTACTCTGCTTCCCCACAATAACAGAATTCACATGCAGGCTCCCATCAAAGTCTTCGCCAGCAGCCCAAATTCTGCTAGTGGGAGGAATATGAATACGGAGATCCATAGTCAGGATGTTGCACATGGGCATTAGTTATTTCATCTGGTAGTTGGATGGAGACAGAAGTGTAATACGGCACAAGAGTCTAGGAGTACTGAGTCCAGAGGCTGAAAAATGTTCCAAAACTTAGGCCATCTTTTCTACAGGATCAGCTTTCAATGGTCAAAATAAAAAAAAAACATTTAGGAAACAGTGCCACCAGGTCTTAACCTCAAGAAAGAAACCAAGCAAACAGTTTGCAAGACTACACTAATTTCTTAAAGATATCACCTAAGCCTTTTTCAGAGATTCAATCAGAGCTGTCTCTTGAAGATCCTCTGTGTTAGTTGCAAGTCTTATAACACCTATTCCAATGAGCTATATATGATAACACTTAAAATAAATATACAAGGGTAAGTTAGTTATTCTCTGCAATTTTGTGATAATTTTGTTTGGGCTGGCTACACAATTTTGGTAACATGGTGTGCCTGTGATCATGATGGTAAAGTTTTGACCTTAATCAGTCAGTTCCTCATGTTGTTTTCTAGGAGTAAACATGGCCACCCTGCTCTCCATTTGCACCAAAGAAAAGCAGCCAGCAGTTATTTGCTTTCTATGGGCTTAAGGTATACCAGGTGCTTAAAATACTTAAAAGACTTTCTACACAATATGGAGTGTATGTGTGTGTGTGTGTAAGAATATATACTTGATTTGTATGTTTCTCTTCAGGGTTTGTATGCTGCTCTGTTAACTTTTAATCCTATCATTAGGAAAATGTATGTAGTTGCTTAACATTAAGTATTGAACTGGGTGTCATATATGTTAAATAGTTTCAGACTCTTTAAGTGTTAGACAAATCTGTATCTTTATAGTGTCCCAAATGTGCGCATGGGAGGCAGCTAAAGGGCTCAAAAGAAGGTTATTCCCGATAAGACCAGGGGGTTGCAGACCAAATGCGGGAAATTCCGCCTGACCCCGCTCCCAGAATACGTCAGTCACTTCCGGGTTCCGCCTTCCAAGAAGTCACAGCCCGATGACCTAATTTCTGGTTCCGGTTCCAAGATCCCTCGTCTTCCTGCCATTCCACTATACAGTATATCCGCCATGTTTACTAACCTGGGCAGTTCTGTTTTCAACTTTTTCTCATATTTTGCAGCCAGTTCTCAAGTATACAGGAGGCTGCCCCAAACCTCTTGTGTGTCCAGACTTGATTATTTATCACAATAGGTACTTATTAAGTATATCATACTTATGAAATATTTCCACAGACAGTTATGTGAAGGCAATGTCACTTATGTTTTGTTTTTGTGTTTTTTTTTTTGAGTTCTAACTGGTAAGACAGTTAATGATCTCTTTATGCAATACAGCTAATAAAGATGTGCTAACTAAGGGTAACAAGACATGATCTAACACTTGTGGGTATGACGTAAGCAGTTTGACATTGATTTATGGTATGGCTGGAGTGGGGGAGAGATTTTTAAGCTATAATGTACACTGTGGCTTATTTTCTTCCACACATGGCAGTGTTTATGAACGGATTAAGAAGTTCAAAAATATTTGGATAAGTATTCAGCATAAAGCAGAATATCCATCCACATCCACTCCTGATGTCCACATCAAGCAAGTCTGTACCATGATTCTAATGAACCAACAAGGATTTTGATACCTGGTACAGCAGATCACTGCTTGTTGCCCTTCTTTGGTGCAAACCACAAGCATATAGGCCATGTTTACTCACAGAAAACAATAAAAGAAACTGACGAATGTCAAAACTATACCACTGTGACCACAGATACATCATGTCCACATGTGTTTGGGGAAAACTGTACAGACAACTCAAACAATTACCACAGAAATGTGGGTAATAATTGACTTCTCCCTTCTCATGTGTGAAAAATCTTTGCTGTGTGGTAATTTTTTTATTTTTATGTTTACTAAAGCTATATTAGTTAATTTATAGTTTTTGGGGGTATGACAGTAGGAATGCATGATCAGGATGGTGAGCTGATGGTCATTAGCAAGAACAAAAGGATTTAGATGCCACTTGGCGTAGACTTGGAGGTTATAGTATGAAAAAAGTGGGTACTGTTTACCAGTGCACCGTCCTGAAGTACTTCAAAGTGCAAATTCCTACAATTATTCTGTTCATGTGTGCTGTTACTGTGTATATGACTTTGTACTTACTATAGCAGAGATTATATATATTTTTTCTTATGAGCTTATTACTTCTTTTTTCCCATGTGTAGGATTTCTAATGGGTCTGGCAATGCTGAAATTACAAATCCTGTTCATTTTCCATAATCTCCCTAAATTGGGGGTGCTTTAGAGCCCAAGTTGCCAAAGGTTTTTGTTTGAAACATCTTTTTCCAATTTAATGTCAATCTTCTTATTATAAGAACTCATTTATTCAGATGGCTCGCACTATCTCTCTGCTTGTGAAAGTAATAATTATATGACTTCTTTGAAATTCATTAGGAAGCTTAATTCTGCCATGTTTCGTGCAAAGGAGTCTTGTAATTTTCTACCCTTTTTGATTCATTTAAATTCACAACTTGTCAATTATTCTTTCTGCTTATTAAACAGAATGAAAACATAGGGCAATTAACCATGGGTTGTAGATTAAAAAATAGACAACAGATTAAATTGGTGGCATTTTCACCTGTAATTGTGTTCATCATTAAGTAGCTGCTTTTAACAACAAAGTTTTTGATAAAATGCGAAAAACAAAGGAAAAAAAATGATGAATGAGAGCTTTGAATGCTTTCTGGCTCACTTTCTTGATTTTCATATAATATGAAAAATAGACTGGATGGAACTTATGATAACAGTTACAAGGAACAGGTTTTCTAATTAAATAACATGTTCTGTAAATGAAAAGAATTGATTTCTAATTAAAGAAAATGACTGAAACAAAAGCCTGCAGCCAGAACGACTGAGCATATCTGTCTGAAATAAGACCATACTAATACTATTTAAATTATTTTATGTGAGCTTTCTTTACAGTTCAGTATACATTCAATATTTACACATAATGTGTAGTGACAAGTACAGTAACACAAAGACCATACAGAAAGTTATGCTCCATAATGCGACCCTTTTCAGGTCAATTCAGTTTATTATGGTATAGACCTCTTCACGGAATGCACGTGCAGGCTGCTGTGACAAAGTCTTGTGTGAATGCAAATACAAATTACTACTTGCGTCATGAGTACGCATAAAGACACAACTTTGTTTAAACAGTCAGTAAAACAAAGTAGTCTAGAACTGATTAACACCAATGGAGTCCAAGAATATCTCTCCACTCGTTCATTGTTGAGCTATGGCCATTTCACAACTGAGGACAAGAAACAAAAACTCAGTCAGCAGCAGCATCCCTGGAAAAACTAAATCTCTAGAGGATCCATGGTCAGTTATAACAGAGAAAGTCAAAGACAAAGTCAGTTACAGTCCTAGAGGCCTCGGCTCACTGGCCGTCCAGCTCCTCCTGGTTGTTCAATAGTAGAGTCTGTGCAGGGCCGTCATTCTTATCGCAGAATCTTCCTATCCAATGATTATAGTGCTACCTATATCATAGATGTCTTTTCCACAGGCAGAAGAATAGCTTTTCAGTAGAACAGTGGATCCAAGTACCACAACAGAATACTGAGAAAGGGTAGTATTTGCTTAAAAATATTGTATTACTTCTATTTCTGTACAAATAACTACCAAACAGAAATGTGGTATGCACAGCTAATCAACATCTGTACTCTCAGGGTTTGCAAGCCAAACGTCAAGAGTCTTCAGCCGGGATTTGAAAGCTGAGACTGAAGGGTCATTTTTTATATTAGCAGGCAGGCTGTTCCACAGCTTTGGAGCCCTGTAACTAAAACCTCCCACTGTTATTTTATTAATCCTTGAAATCTTTAATATGTTGGTATATTGAGATCTTAATGCATGCTCTGGGGTGTAAGTAATGATAAGTTTAGATAAGTAAGCAGGGCCTTGGCTATTATTAGAGTTCTGCCCTAAATCTAACTGGAAACCAGTGTAATGACTTGAGAACTGAAGTTATTTGTTTATACTTTGTATATCTTGAAATGATTCTTGAAGCAACATTTTGAATAACCATTAAGCTGTATGGTCCTCCCTGTGTGGAGTTTGCATGTTCTCCTCGTGTCTGCGTGGGTTTCCTCCAGGCGCTCCGGTTTCCTCCCACAGTCCAAAGACATGCTGATTAGGTGGAATGGCGATTCTAAATTCAAGTGTGTGCTTGGTGTGTGGGTGTGTTTGTGTGTGTCCTGCGGTGGGTTGGCATCCTGCCCTGGATTGGTTCCTGCCTTGTGCCCTGTGTTGGCTGGGATTGGCTCCAGCAGACCCCCGTGACCCTGTGTTCGAATTCAGCGGGTTGTAAAATGGATGGATGGATTAAGCTGTATAAAGAACATTTGACCATTTTGTGAATAACACATTACAGTAGTCAATCCTACTAGAAATCCATCCATTGTCCAACCCGCTATATCCTAACTACAGGGTCACAGGGGTCTGCTGGAGACAATCCTAGCCAACACAGGGTGCAAGGCAGGAAACAAATGCCAGGCAGGGCGCCAGCCCACCGCAGGACACACAAACACACACACCAAGGACAATGTAGGATCGCCAATGCACCTAACCTGCATGTCTTTGGACTGTGGGAGGAAACCCCCACAGACACTGGAAGAACATGCAAACTCCACGCAGGGAAGACCTGGGAAGCAAGCCTGGGTCTCCTGACTGTGAGGCAGCAGTGCTACCACTGCGCCACCGTGCCACCCTCCTACTAGAAATAAATGCATGAAATATTTTTTCAGTATCCTTTATATTTACAAAAATGACTTTAATTTTCTAACAATTTTAAGATGGAAAAAACATGTTTTGGATTGTTTTGTCATGTGTGTTTTAAAATGACATGCTAGTGGCAAAGGTAACACCAAGGTTACATGCTAATTCAGTAAAACTAATGGTGATTCCAACTGGTTTTAAAAGTAACTGAATATTGTTATCTTTTTTTTTCCTGTAGTCAAAGACAAGTAGTTTTCTTCCATCCAATCCATTAACTCACTAAAACAATTAAGGCCACAATTGAAGAAACATCATTTTGTCTAAAAGAATGGTATAGCTAAATACGAGTGAAAGTGAATGTTATGTTGCTGCCAATGGAAGCATGTAAAATGAAAACAGTAAAGGTCTGAGTACTGAGCTCTGCAGGACATCATATTTGCTCACAATATAATGGTGGAGAACTTTCAGCACATTCCTCTGCATAATTAAAGTGATTTGGTAAAAATTAACTAAGATAGGCAAGGGCAGTGTTTGAGAGCCTAATGTACTGTACTTTTCCATCCCATAAAATAGAATACAAGTTTCTTTGTTGATTGACTTCCCAGTGGGGTTCATCAAGGTTGTGTTCATCAGGGTTGTGTTCTTGTATTTCCGCTGTTCAACCCTTGCATGGACTGGGTGTTAGGCAGGGTCGTGGGGCCAAGCGGTTGTGGGGTATCTTGGTGAAAAATTCACTCATCTTGACTTTGCTGACAATGCTGTGATCTTCACGAAGTCAATGGAGGCGCTGATCGGACCACTCGAGAGACTGAGTGAGGAGTCTGTGTCTGAATTTGTGAGTTTCCTGGATAAAAACCAAGATCCAGGCCTTTAATGACCTCTTGGACACAGCCATCAGCAGTGTGTCGATCTGTGAAGAGAATGTTGACCGCTTCGAGAGGTTTACTTACCTTGGCAGCAACATTCATTTCTCTGGTGGATCTTCCTATGAAGTCAGTAGATGCATTGGGGGATCGGGGGGTCATGAGGTCGCTGGAAAGGGGAATGTGGTACTCTTAATATCTTTGTAAAAGGGTGGAAGATCCAAGTATTTAGAGTCCTGGTGATTTTCTCTATAGCTGTGAGACATGGACGATATCCGTTGACTTGAGACAAAGACTGGGCTCCTTCAGTACTGTGTCTCTTCAGAGAATCCTTGGGTACCACTGGTTTGACTTTGTGCTAGACAAATGGTTGCTCACAGAGTCCCTAATGAGGCACATTACCTGAGGGAACATCAGTTACGGCACTACGGCCATGTGGCACGATTCCCCGAGAGTGATCCAGCTCGCAGGATCCTCAATGTTGAGAATCTGAGAGGCTGGACCAGGCCAAGAGGTCAGCCACGTAACGCCTGACTGCAACAGATAGACAGCCATTTCTGGAGGGTCGGACTGGACCATGTGTCTGTTTTGTCATGTAGTGGGTGCAGCAACGGACTGTACCAGTGCAGGCTCCCCAACCTGACTTGATCCTTCTACCAAGTGGCCCAAAACTTTCTTTGAGCTCAAGGAGCCCCAGCTGACATATACAATGTATATTGCAATATTTCACTTTACAAATTAAGTGTTGCATATACACCTAAGAGATGAACATAAGTCATACATTTAAAACCTAAAATAAATATAACGAGTTGATTTTTCCTGTAAATATAATTTCACTACTTGATTATATATTGATTATATAGAATGATGTATATTCTTGTTAAGTGTGCCTTTAGTACTCTTAGAAAGTATTTAGTTAAAGCCTTTTGATCTTTGCCTCAGTCCCTCTGCTGCTTCTCTGCAAGGTTAAGCACTGATAAGAGAATCAGTATAATCTAGTGTAGCAGAATTCTCACTCTCAGGTTCGGTTTAGCAGTAATTTGCAAGGATATGAGAAATAATGCTAATCAAGTAGTTTGGCAATTTACACTTCTTCAATACTCTGTTATCAGAGGCTGTAATTCATCTCCTTCCTTGTACTGGCTAGCTCCATGCGTGTGTCAAATTAAAGGATTCTTCCAATTCTGAACTGGGCCACGAATTTGACTTTTAACAACACTGTCGAACATCAAGGAAAAGTTAATGAGGTTTCATTTAGGACATAAGATATTCTTAATTGTAATTAATGTTAATATTCTGATAAACTGGAAGAACCCAAACTCTCCTCTTTTAAGTCAGTGGGAAACTGATGTGTTATACTATTTGAAATTGGAAAAAATGAAATACTCAGTTAGAGGATCCGTACAGACTTTTTTCAAAACATGGCAGGATCTAATCAGTAATATTTTAAAATAAGTTTATAAAGCACAGAGAATTTATTAATTTAGGTATTTTTACAAGCCTTAAATTTTACACCGTTTGGCTTGCTCTCTCTCTCTCAGGGGTGGGGACCGATCTGTTCTTAACATAATTCTTTTTTTTGTAAAAACTTGATTGCTATGTATTGATTGTAATAAAATTAATAAAAAAAAAAAAAGATATTCTTAATTGTACATACATCAGTACTCAGACACAGGACACACAAATTCACAAACTACTCAATTTTCCAGTTGTTACTTACGTGTTAATACCTGGAAAACAAAGTCATTTTTAAGCATGGAACTATTCAATAAGCACGGCCAGTTCAATAAAAGTTGCATAAGAAAGAGGAAAATAGGTTCTGAAAAACATTCACAAAATTAACAATGAACACAATCATAAGAGAGAAAATGATAATATTCAGAATAGAGTCATAACAGAAAATGATTATGGCACTTGATGACTGGAGAAGTAAAAATGAGGCACTAAAATGGATACAGTAAGCATCTGTTTTCACATTTCATTCTATAGTCTGCTCTGCAAAAAATGAAATCTAAGCAAGTGAAAACTAATTATATCATAAAATTAAATGTTTTCCTTATTGTAAGAATTACTGACTTATCAAAAAAAATGCTTATTTAAGATTATTTAGTTTACTTTGAGAAATCTTGTTAAGTAAATTTGGCAGATTTATTTTGCTAAATAAAAACATAGCAACTCCCATTTAAAGTTCTTTTGTCTAGTTTTTGCATATGCATTTTTTGCAGCGTGTGCAGTGCTGGTGTGTTAAAAAATGCCACCTAAGGTAAAGTACATACCAACCCCTCGCCCCACACATTAGGCGATACACTTAATCCACATAGAATACATGTTGCGATACTTCTACAACACTGTGAATTCACAAAACAATGAACAAAATAATAAATAGATAATTTAATAATAAATTGTTTTGGAAAAAATTAAAAAGGAATGAAAACTCGACATTTAAAATAATAAAAATATGTACATTTTTAACAGCCTCTTTTGATTCCCCTCCCGCACAAGTTTTTATTCAGTTTTGCAATGCGAAATGTTATTCACCTGTTTTACTCATTCCAGCTGCTTCTTGTTGTTTGGCAGTCAAGTCAGGATGGTCAAGTGGTCTGAGGCTCCGGACTCAAGGATGTCAGGTTTTGCCCACTCTCAGGGTGTTCTGGTCTCCATATGGTGGCATAGGTTTAAATTCCACTCCTGACACATTCTTTCTTTCAACTTAAGGGTGAATCATGTACTCGAGGACATCAGTGGAAATAAAGGGGAAGTGCTTTAAAATTAAATCCAGGAAACACTTCTTTATGCAAAGAGTTGTGGGACTCTGGAACAAACCATAGAGATACAGAGTTGAAGCAGAAACCTTGGAAACGTTTTAAGAAGAATCTGGATGAGATATTAGGACAGCTTAGTTATCAACGAAAAAAATGGGCTTGATGGACTGAATGGTCTCACCTTGTTTGTCAAATTTCTGATTATGTCTTAACTCTTTTAGGGCGGATGTCGACTTTTGTCGACAGGAGGGGTTGAGGGCGCATGTCGACTAAAGTCGACATCCAGGGATAGAGGGCGATAATCAGCTGTTAATGGCGACAAATCTCACTGTCACGTCACAGGCATTCCCTCTGTGCTTGGAGGAATGCTAGACTCGTTGACTCGGCAACTAATCCTAGCGTGTGCGTGAGTTGCGAAATGTAAACAATGGCAAGATGGCATCGACATGTGACAAGGGAGCGAAGCGAGTGCAGAAAAGAAAACACTCGGCAGACAATGTTTTGCGCATTATCGCGGAGTTGGACTCTGATTTTTCAGAATCTGATTTTATTGACAGTGATCAGGAGATCGAGCAAGAGAGTGAGAAGCCGGCATCAGCTGATCAAACACCAGCCGATGCTGCGCCAGCGGATCTGCTGCCAGCTGAGCGCCTCCGCGCAGCTGATGCATCTACGGCAAGGTTCGCGTGGGATAAATACACAGATATTGATCCGTTGAGAGCCGATCTGGCTACTGGACTTCACAAGACGGCATGGCTTGCTGTTGGACACGACAGATCACCAGCTGCTGTACTTCAGGCTGCTCTCTCCTGATGCTGCATTTCAGCTACCGTCAGACGAGACAAACAGGTAGGCAGAGAAATTTTTTGAATCGCGGGCTGTGTTTGCATCGCATTCTCGTTTTTTAAAGTGTAAACCCACAACAAAAGACGAGATGAAGCGTGCTGCGGTATTACAAATAGAGATGGGACAGAACTGGTGATATAACTTCAGGGAGCATTGGTCCAAACGTGCTTTGTCCCCTGGTGGCTTTGGACAGGTTATGCAGCATGGTGATAGGTATGTGCTGCTGCAAAGTTTTATTCACTTCTGTAATAAACTGAAGCAAATCCCAAGGAGTGAGCCAGGCTATAATGCCATGCATAAAGTTCATAAAGTTTCAGAAGATGAAAAGAGGTGACAATACGGTTTTCATGCCGGCAGAAAACTTGGTGGCAGTGGAATGGCACGATGGCAAAAGGGTGACTTGTTTCTCTACAGTACACACTTACAATATATGTGAGAAAGTGCAGCAACAGACAACTGAAAAGTAGACACCAAAGCAACACGTATTGTAAGCAGTGCAATGTGGCAATGACTGAAATGAGCTGCTTTGAGCGAGATCAGACTTTTCAAGACTTTGCTGTGTAAAATGTATATGATATGTATGTGAAATCATAGAGTATGCAGGCTCATACAACATGCAAGACAGTAACATTTGTCAAAAGTAAATATTTTTGTTGATTTGATATGTTAAACAATTGCTTTGTGTTCTTTTTTAAAAAATTTTAGTTTTTGGAAAAATATTCAGCCCTGGGAGATAAGAAACAAAAAAAAAATTTGCCCTAAAAGAGTTAAACTCTGACCTAGAAGCTAAAAAGTGCCTACACTTTCTGTTTAAACATACTCATTGTAAACTTTAAAGATGCTTAACAGATATTGCACCTGTGAACAACAGCTTAAGAATATTTCACAAATTAATACAATTTTACAAACTGACAATCCGTCTTATCAAGCTTGGGTCACAAAGTTGCAGATGAGAGCACCAAAGGGTTTCCAAGGAGCAGAAGCTTTATTGCAGTTTTGGCAGTTACAAACAAGACTCGTTCAGAAGCAATCCAGCCACACAGAGAAAAGCTGTCAAACATGACGCCTCTGCCCCGACTCCTGCACAAAAGAACACAAAGTCTTCCACTTCAACGGGGTACAGAGGCTCGGAAGCAGCGACTGGAGTCTGGGGGAAGAAAGGATAGGAGAGTGAGACCTCAGGATGGCTGTGGCGCAGTCTTTTAAATGTTCAAAGCACCGTGTAAGGAGTACGTCGTGCAGCAAGTCTGCAGCTGATCCCGCAAAGAGGAGGTGTAAGAGTGTGTTTGTTTCCCATTGAAATACTATTTCAGAGGGAGTTTCTGAAGAGTGGCCGCATCCACTTTCGACAGTAGTCAGAGTATCTTTATATACAATTCGCTAGCGTGGCTGTTTATTTGTCTATCCAGGATTTTAAATCACCTGTAGCTCACAAACCGTTTGACCTATTGACCTGAAATATGGTACACATATACTATGGGATGTCTACTGTCTACTTTCAGGGTGATAACTTCTTTTTTATTTTTATTTTATTTTATTGTAGAATCAACTCTTGCCAGCGTGCAGCAGAGTGGCCATGCGGCGCATGCATACGGGCGCCATTCTCATCCCTACCACCTTCGTCATCACTTCCCCTACCTCTTCATATCTTAAATCATTCTTGAGGCAGATTGAAGACTTAAGTGCCAGCTTAAATGAAAAATTAAGAAAAATGTACTAAGTAATTGCAACACTAAAACTGACTTAATCTGTTTTAACACGAAATGATGCTAATGGAAGAATAGAAGAAGTGGGCCACTAGGGTGGAGAAAAGAAGAGCTGCTCAGGAAGCAGCAAGCGCATCAACCTTTGAGCATACGAATGGTAAACGTACAGAGAAAGTGTACGAAAACTCAAAAGTCAAGTGTATTCACTGCACGTTATTGTGCAGTGCGCTGTTACTGGTATATACACAATACGATATGTGAAAAATGCAGGAAACAAATGATTGACAGGTAGCTTCGAAGTGTGCATGTGCCAATTTGATTCCCAGAGGTTTGCTGTGAGGTGAAGCTGTGGGATATGCGTTATGCACATTTTAAACTTTTAAAATCAATATACTGTATCTCCCACAGTTTTTAAAGGTAGTATTTAGGTAAGGAACTGGATATGTATGTAACTTTGAATGTTTATAATTTTTAAATACCATTGCGTGAAAATGCTACCCTGACCAATGTGTCACCAGAGACGATCACTTTGTCAGCTCACCCCACACACCGGGCATATATATACAGTATATGTACTGTACATTCAGCCATAAACACCAAACTCTTACAATGATTAGCAATAAATAATGAAGTAACACAATAAACATGAATGAAGCACTTGTCAACACCACCAACATTAAAGCCCTACGCTGTCATTTTGAATGTTTGGAAAACGCTAATTGAAAGTATAAATAACGGTTTGTTCTGATAGGAAATGCTTTTATCGCATTCTGACATAAAAATGTGTAGATTTTAACATGCCCAACTGTTTGTTATATCAGGTTTCAGTATAATGTGAGACTCACAATTGATGATCTTTCTGCACCAGTAGTTCAGAGGACACCGAACAAAAGCTGAGCCCATGCTCTGACCCCCAAAAGTTATGTGAAAAGACAATTTTCCCCTCAGGGTATAACAAAGTACATCAGAACAAATCAAAAATTCTAAAAGTTTGAATATGTTGTTTATCTCATTTTCCACTTGTTTTTCTTATTTCTAAAGGGAGAAAACAGAGTGTGAAAAGTGCCGCTGTATATGTACCGAGAATATACTGCCCTAGTCGTGATATTTACATGCTTTGCGTTACAAAATGAAGAGTAAACACAATATTTTCTCCGTGTGAACCATTGGAATAATTCTCTCTGTCAGCTCAGCTGCTGTCTGAATAATAAATGTCTACAGATAATTGTTTTTCCACATCCCGTTTTTGAACATGTTTTAGAAAATGAAGATGTGTAAGCAGGAAGGGAAGAGATTGCACCTCTGAATCTGCCATGTGCTCTGTGTTGCATCACCATGGAAACAATATCTGAGGTAAATCTGTTATCCTTTTTCCAAGGCGTTTTTTTCCTTTTGTAATAAATTATGACAAAAATTCTTTGTGAATTAGATATCATCAGAAACTTGTAAGATCACATGAAGCAGATTACTGACATAAGTTTAGAGTTGGCAAGTTCTGTATTTACTTTAAATTGTAGACTCTGTTTACTTGAATGACTTCATGATTGGTGTAACTTGTTATGATAAACCGTTTAAACAGAGAGAACTTAATAAAAGAATGTGTGCAAAATGATTTGAATGTAGAGCAATCTAAGAGCGAGAGTCACTAACTTTGCCTTGATTGTTCTCTTTATTCCAGACGGTCCATTTACTCTGCTGTGTCATTGCAGCGCTCCAAATGTGTCTCCCGCTCTCTTGTTTGGAAGAAATATGAGAAGTAACGTCAAACAAAAACAAGATGGAGTTCTGGGTCAGAAGATCAGAGTTTCATAAGCTGGGCTACAGGCACAGGAGTGAAACTAAAATGTTCCAGTTGTAAGAATTTGTTTTTCACATTGTGTTTGACGGTGGCGCAGTGGTAGCGCTGCTGTCTCGCAGATAGGAGACCTGGGTTCACTTCCCGGGTCCTCTCTGCATGGAGTTTGCATGTTCTCCCCGTGTCTGCGTGGATTTCCTCCGGGTGCTCTGGTTTCCTCTCACAGTCCAAAGACATGCAGGTTAGGTGTATTGGTGGTCCTAAATTGTCCCTGGTGTGTGGGTGTGTGTGTACTGCGGTGAGCTGGCATTGTGTTTGAACCATTGGAAGGTTTTTTCTTCCTTCACTTCTTTATTTTTTTTGCCCCAAACTGCAAAGAAAATGTCATGGTGAAGACAAAATATCACAAAGGTTTGAAAACGATTCACCAAACTCAAGGCCCATGCACTGGATCCCACCCATAGATCTTTTTAAAATGGCCTGCCTCATCAGTATCCAAAACATGTTACATACAGCCCACAATAATGATTAGGGTTCTCAAAGACCCCATTTAACATGTCTTTCATGTATACAGAGGATTCTGACCCCTTCACTTTCTGCAACACTTTATTGTGTTGAATACATTTGCCATTTTTGTCCATCATTCATTACCCATAATGACAAAGTGAAAATGTCTTTTAAGAAATGGTTGCATATTTATTAAAAACCTCTCATTAAGTATTCAGACCCTTTGCTGTGGCACTTAACATTGTGCCCAGGTTCATTCTATTGCCCATCAATCTAAACTCAATCTTCTTCTTGTTTTCGCTGCTCCCGTTAGGGGTTGCCACAGTGGATCATGTGTTCCATACCTTCCTGTCTTCTGCAATCAATCAAAACTCAATATCCCATAAAAACAAAGTGAAGTGATGTTTTAGAAAAGGTTTGAAAATTAATTAACAATAAAAAACAGAACCTTATCATTCATAGAAGTATTAAGACCCCTTGCTGTGGTACTCTAAACTGTACCCAGATGCATCCTGTTTGCTTTAATTCTCCTTGAGATGTGTTTAGAATTTGACTGAAGTCCACCTATGGCAAACTGAATTGATTTGGGCATCGTTTATAAAGACACACGCTTGCACCTGTATATAAAAGGTCCCACAAGTCACATTGAATGTTAACAAAAATTAAGCCATGAAGTCCAAGGAACTCTCTGTAGACCTCCACGATCACATGGTGGTAAGGCAAAGATCAGGGCAAGGAGATTAAACCATTTCTAAAGTTTTGAGTGCTTCCAGGAGCACAGTGGCCGCAATAATTGTGAAGTGGAGGAAGTCTGGAACCATAAGAATTGGCCATTCTGTCAAACTGAGAAACTCTGCAAGAAGGACTTTAGTCAAGAAAGGGGGGCAAGAACCCAATGGTCACTCCAACAGAGCATCAGATGTCCTCTGCTGAGATGGGAAAACCTGTTGGAAGGACAGCCATCTCAGCAACACTCCATCAATCAGGTGGAAGCTACACTTGAGTAAAAGGCATGTAAGAGCCCACTTGTAGACCTTTAAAGAATTCTGAGAGGATGAGGAAAAAGATTCTCTAGTCTAATGAGACAAAAATTGAACTCTTTGGACAGAACCTCATACATTATGTCTTGCAAAGACCAGGCACTGCTCATCACCTGCCTAATACCATCCCCACAGCGAAGCATTGTGGTGACAACATCATAAAGAAGCCTCTCAGAGATCAGTCATTGAAGAGAAGTTGTCCCAGAGTGCGCACCACCTCAGACTGGGGCGAAAGTTCAACTTTCAGTATGACAGTGGCACAAAGCATATAGCCAAGGTAACACTGGAGTAACTTCCAAACAAGTCTGAAGACTTAATCCCCATAGAACATCTGTTCTTTGAATATGGCTGTTTATAGATGCTTCCCATCCAGTCTAATGGAGACTGACAGGATCTGCCAGGAAGAATAGCTAAATTGCCCAACACTAAGTACTTGCACACCTGGTGCTGTGGTGGCAACTGAATCTTTGAGGGGTGAATATTTTTTTCGGTTGCCAGATGGAATGCATAGTACAGCAGCTGCTGGCCAGCTCAAGCTGTCTTCATGTATGTGTCAACCACCAGAGCTAAAGGCGGATATGGTGAGTGCGCAAAGCAAAATACTCTATGGACTGGGTTTTGCGTATTACTGCTTGATCAGACTCCGATTATGATTGAAGTGATCTGGAGATTGAAAACAAAGGTGATGCACCATCATCAGATGATCGGTCCCCAGCTGATTGTAGGGCTGAACACGTTAATGTAGCAGCAAGCAACTGCGTGAAGACACTCCTACGTGTTATGATATGATATGTCGACATCTGCCTCGATAGTGTTAAGGGTGTGAATACTTGTGTGAAGGAGAAAATTCAGTTTGTGAGTTTTAATAAATTTGCAAACCGTTCTGAAAACAAGTTTTCACATCCTCATTATGGTGTTATTGAGTGTAGATTGATGGCACATTTGCCCATTTAAAATTAAATCTACAACACAATAAAGTCTGCAGACAGTGAAGAGGTCTGATTTGCTTCTTGAATTTACTGTATATGGTATCCATATATAACTTAAACTTATTGTGACAATGTGGATTCTGCTCTAGGCTCCCGTCTCCATTTTGGGATCTCTTGAATCTGACACCGTCGGTAATGTCACCGGATGAGCTGGACAGTGAAGAAACAACAAAGCAAGGGGATGGTGCAAGAAGTGCTTTTATTAACAACAAAACCAAAAACAAACAATGTTCAAATAATTAGCGCAGTGCAGTCAAGTGCTCATTAAATAAATAATCCAATTAAAAGATAAAAATCCCAAAAGGTTAAAACAAAAGCAAAAACACAAAAATTAAAACCTGCAGCAATCATTGGGGCTACACCAGCCAGACACAGCTCTTTCCCAGCCTCTTCAGCTCACTTAAGGTTTGCTCAGCCAACGAGACTTCAGCCGCAGCAGTCCTCTCTACCGACCGCTGTCTTAGCTGTCTCTGCCGGCGTCTGCTAGACGGCTCGGGGTCGGTTGTCCTGCCATCTTCCTTTTCGCACAAGTAGTCGTCCCTCAGATCCCTTGGGTGGACTCCTCCTCAATCGTACCCACTCTCCCATTTAGTAGGCATGATCCGTCCTCTTGAGCGCCAATCAGTCAATCTATCCGAGACCCCCGACCGTGCTGACCTTCATTTTCCTCAGCTGGCTGGCTCGTCCACTCTCTTGCACTAACCCCAATGCTACTCTCGCTCGCTCTCCAAGCCTTTAGTTCTTCCATCTTTTTCTGTTATTTTTCCTTTTCCGCCTCGCGCTTCTCCTATTTATTACAGGGATGTGGCTCAGGTGTGGCGATTAGCAGTTCCCAGCATCAATTACGAATGCGGATGACTCCGTGAGGAACTGCGAGGACCACCCGCATCACGAGCGCCCAGGAACCGCTCTGGCCACACTGCCACGCCCCCTCTTTAAGCCACAAGTGCTGCGATTAACTATTTAAAATAACTGGCCTTTTCAAGCCTTGGAGCTTTGGAACCGCTACACCACATTTACATCTGGCATTAAAATGTGTCTGCTTACATTTATCTGCGCAGCACAACTCACTGCCGCTACTAATTTTCATTTCACTCTACGTTTTACCTGTACTACTGTGTGTGTGATCAATAAAACTCTTGAATCTAACTTATAGTTAGAATGGAAACTGACCCAACAAGAAGGCATGAACACAAGTTGACAAGCCTGACTGCCATAAAGAACTTTAGTGTCTAGGCATGATGTCAAGATGTGATAGTCTCATGAAAGGGATGGTGACCCGACTTTTCAGACAACACTGCTGGCACTCTGCTCACTTTTTTAAAGCAGCACAGGTATCCGGACTGGCCACCCTTCTGCAACTTACCAGACTGTTGCCACTGAATTACATGATTGTTTTGTCTTTTCCACCGTCTTTATTGTTGTATGTGGATAGAAAACACATTTGCATTTCCACTCATGTTAAATGTGATTGTAGTTCACTTCTGACCAACTCTCAATGTGGTCTTTGTGATCAATGTATAACACATTTACAGATATTTTTTTTTAATATGGTCCAAAGCCTCCTGATCGTGATGCATTTTAATGAAGGTATAAATGGATTATTGTCACTGGGGGGCATCTGAGTGCTCTGAAACCCAGATACAACTACAGAGACTGAAGTCCCAGGTTCAAAAGGATTGTTTTTATTTAACAAAATACCTTATCAGAGGCTTCTTCAAGTCCGTCTCTGCTCCTCTTCCAACTCCAGCTTCCTTTTGTGCCGGACCCTGGGGTACACTTGGTGCTACACTAGGAAGTGAAGTGGAACCTGCATAAGAGAGGTGGGTCCTGTCCTTGATTCTACCACCGGTGTCACCCAAGGAACTCTGCAAGACTGACCATTGGGACTACTCATGTTGCGCTGTATAGAAGTTAAAAACAGAGGGATGCTACCACTTGGCATATGGTGGTTAGCAGACAGACCCAAAAGGCAGTCTACCTTTGTCCTTCAATCAGATCATCTCAGTGGTGAAAAGGAATGCCAGCCACTGCAGTTGGAATGTCTGTCAGTTGAGGTTCTTCATCCATGATGAGGGCTTCCAAGCCAGTTTCCATCCAGTTCGGGACATCAGACCATCACTGCCTTCCATCACAGGATATGTTTTGCTTTAGCTATAACTTCTCACCTCTGATGTCATCCAATTTTATGTACTGGTGTTATTTTCTCAATCAATGCTAATTTCAGACTCATGGTTGCTGATAGCATTCCACACCTGCTGCCATGTCTAAGAAAAGAAATGCAAGGCAAAATCTACAACAGCACCCATGTGTTTTGTTTGTAAAGAAAGTATGGCATTAGTTGTTTGTTGATATATTTCGGCCTGTGTTATGTGTATAAAGTCGTAATTTTGTCCTTCACTAGAAGCTATGGAAGGCCAAACATATAGAAGAAAATGTGTTTTATTATAACAAGCAACACAACACACACTAGACTAATGAATCAAGGAGAACACAAAGTAAATGGGACTGAATTCCAGCTGCGGCACTGGGTGACTTTTCGCCTCACTATACCACACAAAGCCCTCGCTCTCACCTCCTGTCATTTTCTTCCCATCTCCCTCTCTATCTGTCTCTCACTACTGAATATTTCTGGTCCCCCACAGACCTGTGAGTGAGGCTCCAACCAGCTGTAAAATGTACACAGGCAGGGAACAACATTTAAATCTCATCTAATAGTTACCTTTAGGCCAAACCCCAGAATTCCTTTTGGAATGAAGGACAGGTGTATAAAGCATTGGGCGCACAAGATCAAAGTGCCTTCTGGCATGGCCTGCAACCAGATCCTTCAAAGTGGCAGTAGCGTGCCAACTCTCCCTGCTTGCAGTCACCTGCTGCGACTTGACAGCATGGTTAAGCTCCATCGGCTTTCAGCTAGTCTCCACTCTTTCCCCTAGGAGACACAGGAATTCACTCATAAGTTTGCCTAAGGTAAATATTTTTTCCCACAGCACTAAATTTTCTGTTTTAACCAAATGCTTCCAGGGCACCATTTCGAATTGCCAAGGAAGTCGCCCCTGGTGGCCCCAATCTTCGATCACTTTCAAGCAGTAAGGATCTCTGTTCTTCTAAAGGCCCTGTTTGACTTTATCTCTCTCTTGTGCTACCAAGATGCCACTTTTTCACTAATATACTAAAACTACCTCTTCTTTGAGTTTGAACCTGGCAGATGGTAAACATCATCAGTAATTATTTGTGTATGCCACATACACTCACCTAAAGGATTATTAGGAACACCTGTTCAATTTCTCATTAATGCAATTATCTAATCAACCAATCACATGGCAGTTGCTTCAATGCATTTAGGGGTGTGGTCCTGGTCAAGACCAATCTCCTGAACTCCAAACTGAATGTCAGAATGGGAAAGAAAGGTGATTTAAGCAATTTTGAGCGTGGCATGGTTGTTGGTGCCAGACGGGACGGTTTGAGTATTTCACAATCTGCTCAGTTACTGGGATTTTCACGCACAACCATTTCTAGGGTTTACAAAGAATGGTGTGAAAAGGGAAAAATATCCAGTATGCGGCAGTCCTGTAGGCGAAAATGCCTTGTTGATGCTAGAGGTCAGAGGAGAATGGGCCGACTGATTCAAGCTGATAGAAGAGCAACTTTGACTGAAATAACCACTCGTTACAACCGAGGTATGCAGCAAAGCATTTGTGAAGCCACAACACGCACAACCTTGAGGCTGATGGGCTACAACAGCAGAAGACCCCACCAGGTACCACTCATCTCCACTACAAATAGGAAAAAGAGGCTACAATTTGCACGAGCTCACCAAAATTGGACAGTTGAAGACTGGAAAAATGTTGCCTGGTCTGATGAGTCTCGATTTCTGTTGAGACATTCAAATGGTAGAGTCAGAATTTGGCGTAAACAGAATGAGAACATGGATCCATCATGCCTTGTTACCACTGTGCAGGCTGCTGGTGGTGGTGTAATGGTGTGGGGGATGTTTTCTTGGCACACTTTAGGCCCCTTAGTGCCAATTGGGCATCGTTTAAATGCCACGGGCAACCTGAGCATTATTTCTGACCATGTCCATCCCTTCATGACCACCATGTACCCATCCTCTGATGGCTACTTCCAGCAGGATAATGCACCATGTCACAAAGCTCGAATCATTTCAAATTGGTTTCTTGAACATGACAATGAGTTCACTGTACTAAAATGGCCCCCACAATCACCAGATCTCAGCCCAATAGAGCATCTTTGGGATGTGGTGGAACGGGAGCTTCGTGCCCTGGATGTGCATCCCACAAATCACCATCAACTGCAAGATGCTATCCTATCAATATGGGCCAACATTTCTAAAGAATGCTTTCAGCACCTTGTTGAATCAATGCCACATAGAATTAAGGCAGTTCTGAAGGCGAAAGGGGGTCAAACACCGGATTAGTATGGTCTTCCTAATAATCCTTTAGGTGAGTGTAGATACTGAAATTTGTATTTGCATTTTTCTTACTTTAAAGCTAAAACTTTCAAACCTTAAGATACTTACAATAAATAACAAAGAGGCTCAGTTCTGCTTAATCCAATAAATAGTTACAAGGACAAGACACCAGAAACTTGCAAATCCAAGTCATACTCACAGCCAACCTGGGACAGCGTAGATAGGGAAACCTTGTGGAAACTCATGAGACTCTATGGAATATCAGAAACATTCATTACAGTCATATATGACACCTATGAGGCATTTCTTGCAAGGTGGACCAACTGACTCCTCTGAAGTCAAGACTGGAGTGTTACAGGGATGCATTCTGTCACATTTTTAGTTCCTCCAGGTAATTGATTGGATCATGAAACCAACCATGTCATGGGAGAAGAATGGGATACAGTGAACTCTGTTGGCATAGCTGGCTGACCTGGTGCCTCCTGCATAAAAAAAATTACTCACATTCCAAACTAAAAATTTTCTATATGCTAGAAAGACAAAAATGGTGTACGCACAAAAATAAAACTTGGATTTATAATACTGTACACATGCCAGGTCCCAAACCAATATCCTTTGTGAATTTCAGATTAACTTATAAATTATGTACTTTATGTGCACGTGCTTTTAGCCACTCCTTGTCACCTCCCAGCAGTAACCATGTATGGCTTAAAAACTTCCTTTTTGAATATTCCTGATTTAAACATCATATAAATTTGGCCATGCTCTGGAGTGATGCCTTTACTGTCAAACCATAGGAGAACACAAAATAAAACTCAGTGAATGTAAACTTGAGGTGCATCTTGCAGAATTTACGCAGTAGCCTGCCAAACCTCCACTGATGCTCTTTATTGCTAAAATAAGCCTCAAAAAAGGGTATTTTTTCCTCACTTTTTAAGGCCAAAGTAAATTATGTTAATCAACAACTTAGAAGCATGTTGATGCTTTTGTAAAGAGTCCAGGGGTCGTGTCCTAGGTGCCCCCTGCATGGAGTTTGCATGAGAGTCCATGTGGGTTTTCCCCGACAAGCCAAAAAAGTGAAAGTTAGATGAATTGTTGATGATAAATCATCCACTGATATGTGTGTGTGTGTGCGTGTGTGTATTCACCCTGTTATGAGTTGGTGCCTCGTCCAGAAGATGTCCCAGTCTGTGCCTGTTGCTGCCCTCAGCCCTGAATTAGCGGGTTTGATAATTGATGACTACTATAATTCGTCCTGCCCAACCTAATTCTCACTTGCATGTCGGCAGTCCTTAAAACAGATTGAGAAATACCTTTGTACAATTTCAATTGTGGGTTAGTTCGCTGCTTAATATTTAGCTTCAGAGCAGTTACTTCAATTTGAGCATGCTGTATATAGTATTTTCCTCATTTGCATGCCTGAAGGACACTCCTGTTGGCAAACAGATCTTTGGTAGTCAGCATGAGCAATTGAGTGCTGTAAAGAAAAGAGACAACACAGCATAAAGAGTTGGGGTTTCCGGCCCCGTATACTGTAAACAAAAATTAAATTCTTCTTTTACAAAGGTCAAGGGTATAAACAAAACTTTGCTTATGCGCGCGACGCCTTCACATGCGCCGGCGGCCATTTTTATATAGGAGGAGCCGGAAGTGGAGGAATGCTGGGAAGAAGGTATTCGTGACGTCAGGGAAGATGGCGGAGCGTCTTTTTTCCTGAAAGAGAGAGCAGAAAGGTTAGTACCCCGCCATTCCCTACCGACAAACGTCCTTCGAAGCGATTTCGGGTCCGCCCGCGGCCTCCTACTCGCACATGCGTGACAGTGCATAGTGTGTGTGTGTGTGTGTGTGTGCGTATACAGACTGTGGCGTGGCAGTTTAAGCAAATCTGAATCGTATGTCACACATGCCCTTGTTGTAAAGTATTTAAAAGAAAATAAATATGATATCTGCCTCTTTGATAAAGCAAGTACATAATAGAAAATGCTCCAACTTTGAAATCAGTTAGTTGGTCACATGAATGTTATGCTATGCGTACTTTTTTCTGTCTCTTCTAAATAAGAAAATGTTTATTTAGCCACATTTAAAATACATAGACAAACAAACTTAAAAACACAAAGTTTACTGTAATTTAAATATTGTTAATGGTATTTGGGTCATTTTTCATGATGATGACTGACTAATAAAATTATTTAAATGGCCTACTCTTGGAACTGTGCGCTGAATTGCAGCCTCCATTACAGAGACCATCACACAGAAATCACATGATTCCTGTTCTGTTACAGGTTTAGAACAACTGGGTTTAGAAAAGGTAAAGGTGGATGAACGAACATCGGAAAATTTCTGACGTGTTACTGAAATATGCAATGAAATGAGATTTTCTGTTCGCTTCATTATCCTGCCACTCTGGTGGTGCTAAATTGCTAATACCAAAAAAGTCTACATAGGACTTACAGATGATCTAAAATATTTATACCTTTAAGACAAATTCCAGGCCAAGCTCTGGTTTTATAAATCCTGACTTTTGTGTAAGAAATGGCTTGTGCATGTTTCTGAGTGTAAGCAAGTTTTATACATGAGGCATCCTGCGCTTTGCAGATGGCATAGCCCTTTTGTCACACAGTCAAAACCAAATGCAGGACAAGACTAAACATTTGGCAGCCACATCAGTCAAGATAGGACTGAGCATCAGCAAAAAGAAGACCAAGTTCATGAGAATAAACTTGAAAACTAACAATACAGGTAGTCCCCAAGTTACAGACATCCGACATACGACTTACGCATGGGGCCGCAGCTGCAACACATATGCCTCAGTAACTGCCGCTCCGTCATCTTCTGGCTAGGGGATGCTGTAAGCAGTGGCTGGAGGGGGGCGATTTCACTGCTTGTGCAGTGTAGTGTCCATAATCACCGGAGCCACAGCTATCACACGTGTGCAGGACAGAGGCTTGATGGGGTGGTTCATTGCCCGCCCACTACGCCGCCGCAGCTACTGCTCCTGGATGGAGCGGAGGGGGGCGTTTCACTAGCCCGCCCACCACACACTGCTGCCCTGTTCATTCTTGGTGGGCGGCTAATGATTCTGTAAGCGGTGACCCGGTTGTGGCTGAACGGAGGCCATTGAGTGTAAACGGAGTGGCGGGGGGCAGCATTGTATAGTGTGCCTTGGGTGGCTGCCTGTTGAATGGGGGCGGTGGTGGATGATTCTCTACCTGCCTTTGGCTGCACCATGTTTGTTCTCGGTGGGCAGACGCTGCAGGCAGCATACTGTAGTGGAGGTGACTGTGTGGTGGGCGGGTGGTGAACCGCCCCTCGCCGCCCCCATTCATTCTCAATAGCAAGCCTGCTTATACTGTTACCCACATAGCAGGAAGTTATCTCTTGTCAATACATCAAACGTATTGACAACGGGTGCCTTCCTGCTGTGATAGCGTATACAGTGCAGTGCAGAAGAGCTCATCTTAACCTTTTGTCTTCACCCTTCAAGAATTTCTCTGAAACACAAATATGATGCAAGTGCTGTTGATACAGTAAAGAAGAGAAAAACCATCACCATGGAAAATAAAGTAGAAATAATAAAAAGGTCAGAGAGAGGTGAAACTCCATCATTCATTGGCAGAGCACTTGGTTACAGTCGGTCAACAATAGCATGTATTAAATTTATGTACCTGTTCCGACTTACATACAAATTCAACTTAAGTACAAACCTACAGTCCCTATCTCGTACACAACCCGGGGACAGCCTGAGGCAGGGTTGCCAGATTTCCAAAATCACAGATGCGGACAGCTACCATTTTGAGCAACCAAAAAAAATTAAGTATAAGGATGGAAAACCTTACATGTTAACATGTTACATGTTAAAAAACCTTGATTTTTGCTTATTTTACTTGCACCAGCACTTAGTTTGAGTAGTAATGCAATGTAATTTCAATACATAGTAAACTAAAATAAATATGAATATACGGTAAACATTTCATGTGGCTTTGTATATAACCCCACTTATTTCTTTTTCTTTCAAAATTGGGTATGTTTGATATATCTTGTAACATGTTTTAAGTTCCATATAATATATGACATGATATATGTAAATGGAATGCAGATATGCAGATCCAACCTACCTAGTTAGTCGAAGTCAATATCACTTCACTTTCAAAATGCATTACACACAAGTACGAGCAGCCATGATGAGCATGAGAAATGTACGACACAAGCACGCACAATTCAAACACTCAGATTCAGTTGACAGTTACTTTTATTCATAAAAGGTGGTACATCAGGCTTCCAACAAAAATTTAGTGAGCCTCTCTAACCAGATATTCAATATAAAAATTGAAGAATGAGTTTTCTTTCTACATATAATTTTTGTTAAATTGGGATTTTCAAAGGCAATGCGGGACTCTGGATTTGTCGGTTGAACTTGGGACAGTCCCGCTCAAATCAGGACATCTGGCAGGAGGTGACACCCTTGAAGAAGTCGACTCCTTTACATACGTAGGAAGCATAGTGGATATACAGGGAAGTACAGACAGAGTTGTGACCACTAGAGAAATACAAATAGCAACAAAAGTCAATATCTTCAAGTTAAACATCAAAGCGGTTCTATTGTAAATTAAAATAAAAGTAAAAATGTATTAATAAAGCATCTATCACAGGAAAAAGTCAAAAAGCATTGAACAATAAGTTGACACTTCAACAGATTCTGCTGATCTCAATGTCAGTGGAAGACTGTTGCATAACTCTGGGACAATGGCCTGAAATGCGCGATCCCCACATATCTTTAGTCTCGTACGAGGAACCAAAAGGAAATCTAACTGAGCAGATCTCAGAGTACAACCCGAGATGTAGTGCTAAAGGAGGTTTGTGATATATTGGGGAATTTGACCAGGCAGAGTTCTGTAAGTAAGTACCAGAATTTTAAACTGTATCTTAATTTCCAATGGGATCCATGGAGGATGATCAATGGAACATAACAAAGGATCCAAATGTTTATCAACAATTGCCTACAAAGGATCTTCAACATACGGTGGCCTGACAAAATATGAACTGAAGACTTGTGACAGAAAGCAATTGCCAAACAAATCCAAAATGGAAAGTGTGACTGGATTTGACATACCCTCAGGAAACTTGCTTTCAACAGCGCCCAGTAGGCTCTCACTTTAGATTCTCAGGGAAAAAAGGAAGAGAAACAGACCAAGAAACACCTGGAAGCAAGAGACAGAAGCAGAACTGAAATATGATGGACTAGAACTGAACTTGCTGGAGACGTGTTGTTAATGACTTATGCTCCACATGGAGCTATAGACTTAAGTAATGTGGTGGATGGCCGGCTGTTTATCCCGGCCAATACCCCCAAGCCGCCAGGTGGAGCCCTCCTTGCAGCATGGAGGTCCCCAGAAGACCAGCAGGGCATCATGGACAATGTAGTTTTTATGCGCAGCCCTGCTGGATGCAATGGGGGCTACTAGAGGACGCTGAAGGGAGGAATAATGGATATTTTCCCTACACCCCGGAAGCACTCGTGGACAAGAGGAATGACGTGCTTCCGGGGTGAAGAAAAGAACTTGTACCTGACCCGGAAGTGATTGAGAGTCACATGGACTAAGGGATGGAGAACACTTCCGGGTCAGGAGTTATAAAAGGACTGTGGGAGCTTACAGACGGGGAGCTGAGCTGGGTGGAAGGGTGGCAACGTGTCTGGGAGTCGGAGGATTGTATTTGTAATTGATTATTGTTGGTTTATGAGTATTGTGGAGAAGAGGGTGCTTTGTGCACTGTGTCAACATTTGGACTTTTATCTGGTGTCTGGAGTCGTGGACAGGGGTTCAAGGGAGCGAGAGCGCTCCCTATCTACCACAGTAAGGATAAAGAACTTACATTTTTAAACCTTAGATACTTAAATAATAAAGATTCTATAATTTGCTTAATCTGTTGTATAGTTGCATGAATACTGAGTAGAAAGCAAGAACCATCTCTGGGCATGAAACTGCAACTGGAAACTTTTGCTCCTGCCATCAGGCTCGCTTGCGATGCCTATACAGCTGAAACCTTGCTAACCATCTTCTTAACTAACTAACTAACTAACGTTACTATTTTCTAAACTAAGGCATAAACATATTTCAGCCTGCGTCAGCCCTTGATTGAACAAAAATGTGACGCGCTGATCAATACAGTTCTGCTCTTCTGCTGTTTCAAAGAGGACGTGGCTTCAATAACCTAAACATTAAACGTTAGATAAAATTATTTCATCGAGAAAACAAGATCTTTTGTTTTATTGAGATCTTGATAAAATTAGTCTGTTATCTTGAGGAAACTATTTTAAAAAAAATAACGATATTGCACGTCCTCTCCCTGCTTCCATAATTTTTCTCATATGCATGTTGTCTATCATTGGAAATGTCTCAGATGCAGCTATAAACAGAAATGCCAGCTTGTTGACAGCAGCCTGTCGTTCTTTCACAAAGGATAACTCACAATCAGTCTACCACAGGAAAACACGGGTGTGCTTGTTTTGTTCAGGAGAATATGTATATTTTGAAATATAACTTGTATATATTTACTGTTGTTTTGTTAGGTTATGTGCTAAAGCACATAAATATTCAGATGCACACAGTGATACGGGAGGTCATTGCACTGAGCTGGATGGCTGTGTGTGACATGTTGTTGGTAACATCACAGTCTCAGCTATCTAATGGTGTGAAATCTGAGACAATATCAACCACTGAGTAAGAAACCAGAAACATCAGAAGGTTCATACCAGCTATGGCCACCTTAGTTTTGGTTTTGGAGGATTTCTAAAGATTGGGACATCGCACAGAGACATATTTGGGCTTGTTTTGTTCAGGAAAATCTGTTGTAAGTACTGATATGTCACTTGTATATTTTTGCTGTTGTTTTGTGAAGGCATATGCAAGAGCATGAGAAAATGATATGCTTGGTACAATACAACGGTTGAGATCTACTCGTTAAGGCCTATTCAATTAATGTTCAACACTTGCATATTCCTTGTACAGAATAATTACTATGATTTTTTTGTTGACGGCTTATGCCACACCCCACATATGATTTCATACCAGATTAAAAGTCAGCTGTACATACTGTGACAATGTGATCACTGAGTGAGGTATTGTTTGTGTCTGTGTGTGGCATAATTCACCTGTATGATGCGGAAAAAGATTTCTTTAAAACATTTTTGAACCCTTGTCTGCCTGGTGCCAAGCCACTTAGGATTTAAGAGGATTTATCAACCGTGGAATGCTTGTTTCAGAGAGAGTCACTAATGTTCAATAACCTTCATTCTACCTTAAAAAATAAATACAGGATCAGAAGAACTGTGTGGCCATGAAGCAGCCTCAGCCTTTACATTGACTTGGAACCATCTGTGTTCTTTTCTTTTTTCTGACAGTATGTTTTATGTTTCTTGAAAGTTAGTTTTCTCCTGGTTTTCATCGAGATCCAAATGTAACTTCAATATTTCACATTTACGACAATTATAGAATGTATTTCAATAAATTATTATAAATTTATTTCATTTCAAATCACACTACTGCTTTTACCTTAAAAATGTATAAAATATTTGGCGTACACATAGACATAGACCCACACACAAAAAAAAACATCAATAGTCCCTTTGTTAAAATTCTAAAATGGAGGGAGAGTTTAAAGAAATATCTATCACATTTAGTAGAGCCTAATAAGAGAGCAGTAATTAATTATTAATTAATTAAATATTTACATTTATATAGAATTTTCTCACAGCTAAAAGCACTTTACATAGTTCTACTAATGCTACCAATGTGTAGCATCCACCTGGATGATTTGCCGGCAGCCATTATTGTGCCAGTACGCTCACCACACATGAGCTATTATGTGATGAAGGAGTGAGAGAAATAGTCAATGACAGGGGATGATTAGGGGACCCAAATAACTAAGCCATGGGGAGGATATTTTCCTAGGATACAAAGGATGCCCAGGAATTTCAATTCCTGGAGGTGGTACACTAAGAAAAAGGTTGAGTACCCCTGGCCTAAAGGTATTACGTAACATATGACCACATATTCATCAGCATGGATCTGTAGCGAAGCATTTGATTTGATTAATAGCTCTGCTCTTACCCAAAATCATGCTATGTGACTGCCATTACAAGAAACCAAACTCAATGATGATGCTCTGCTTCGTAGCATTGGCTTTATATTATTGAGGAGCCCTAACTAGATGGTGAACATTTTTAGGGGGTGGGGGAGAAGGGGGTTCTGGGGGTGGGGTCTGGGTTTAAGAACTTTGGGGAACCTCGGATTTACAACATACAGTATATTGTATGGATGATATAATCAGTAGTCAGTCAGCTTTTATAATGGGATCCGCTAAATCAAGAATAATAAAAAAATTACAGTCTTTAAAAAGCAAAAGGATATTTTATAGTGTGTTCCCATCAAACAAATCTTTAAAAGATGCAATAATTTACGGGAAGATATGAAGACTAATAGTGAGATGCATCGTACATATTATTCTTTATTGGATTCCTTTGTAAATCTTCATTTTTAATATACAAGAGTAATTAGAATTATATACACATTTCTGCATGAAACATTTTATTTTGAAATTAAAGTTTTAATTATTATAACTCTCTAAGCCCATCAGGACTATAAATTACCTTTGCAGAAACTAATCAGTGCACTAAGAACCACAGATCAGACTCCAGACGGCTAGGATGTGTAGATATTAATTATGACAAAATCGAATTGTTTCTGGCAGTAGTGCTCGGTCGTTGGCTGCTTGCATAACCTGGCAAGGAAATGAATTGAAAAGCGAGACCACTACTAGAAATAATCTTTAAACATCAGTTAAAATCTGAACTTCAATTCACTTTAATAATGAAGCATCTACATTTTGTTAACGATGATAACTTTCCAGAAAGTGGCATATGTGAACGGAAATTAGGCATGCAAGTCTAAATAACAAATAACAAATTCATTCATTTTCCATCACCTATCCGAAGCCAGATCATGGTGGCCACAGCTTCAGCGGTGAGGCTCATATGTCCCTTTCCCCAGCCACACTTGCCAACTCATACTGTGGGATCCCAAGGCATTACCAGGCCATCTAGAGATATAATCCTCCCAGATGCCCAAACCACCTCAACTGGTTCCTCTCGATGTGGAGGGTCTACTCCGAGCCTTTCTTAGATGTCTGTGCTTCTCACCCTGTCTCTTAGGGAGAACCCAGCCACCCTGTGGAGAAAGCTCATTTTGGACGCTTTTATTCTTTTGGTTTTACCCAAAAGGTCATGACCATTGGTGAGGGTAGGAACGTAGATTGACTGGTAAATCGAGAGCTTCACCTTTTGACTCGGCTCCCTCTTTACCACTACAAATCGGTACAGTGACCACATAACTGCACTCACTGCTCCTATATACATCTGTCGATCTCTCCATTCCTTTTCCCCTCACTCGTGAACAAGACCCTGAGGTACTTATACTCCTCCACTTGAGGCAGTAACTCACCTCCCATCTCCTAGAGGACTGTACACTTTTTTTTCCTACTGAGGACCATAGCCTCAGATTTGGAGGTGCTGATCCTCATCCCTGTTGCTTCACACTCAGTTGCAAATTGTTCCAATGTGTGCTGGAGCCAAAAGCCCAATGAAGTACCAAAAGGCCGTGAGAAGTGTTGATCCTACATACTGGTCTGTGCTGGCTGACTTTAAACCCTGTCAGTATACACAGGAAAACTACTGTTACTTCAAACAGCAAAACATAAAAGTGCCAGTATTAAATACCAGTGAATACCGGGCCACTTGCAGCACTGGTAATTTCAAATTATATTAGACTGGTTGACAGCTGATTCAGTAATTTTTGTAAAAAAGGTATATGATACTGACGCATAGAACTAACAAATAAAATCTGCCACTAGTTCTTGACATTCGAGCATTTTGTTTATTAGTATGTGAAGGTCCATGTAGAATTACAACAAAATGTCTGATAATGTGTATCAAAGTAAACATGTCTCACACTGCTCTCATCGGGTTACAGGAGCTCTTTATTGGAAAAGACAAAATATATTAAAAGTTATAGTGAGTTCTATTCTGCTAATAATAGAAAAAAAACATTAATAAAGAAATAAGAAAAGATAAAGAAAAAAATGAGTGTTTCTCAATGAAAAATAGATTGTGTGCTGCTGCCGGCAGGTGGATCAAGCTCTGACAGTCATGCTTGATTCACCAAGGAAGAACCCCCTGCCCGTTATGTTGATTACATCATGCTGGATTCACTTCACTTAAGGGCACCCCGCCACTCTTACATTCATGCCGGATTCACAAAGGGTGACTCCCCACCCAACTTGGATGATCATGCTCAATTCAGCTATGGTGGAACCCCCCTTCAAGTGGGTCACAAAGACACTTGCATGCAAAAATGAAAAAGGTTGAATTAGACTGAGTTAGACGACAAGCTATGCTAATTAGATGAAGGCACTAAAAAGAGTTTTTTTATTAAGCATATTTAGACATTCCATCCATCCATTATCCAACCCGCTATATCCTAACTACAGAGTCACGGGGGTCTGCTGGAGCCAATCCCAGCCAACACAGGGTGCAAGGCAGGAAACAAACCCCAGGCAAGGTGCCAGCCCACCGCAGTATTTAGACATTTCTAAACTAAATAACTAACCCATCACATGGTTCAACCTCTGTGATAAAAGAGTAGTCTTATCTAGTAGCAATGTTTCCATTTTTATGAAAATACACAAATACAGGCACAGCTCTGTCTTTTTTGTAGTTTGTCTCCAGATTTCTACCTTTGGACTTGTTCTACAGCTTAAAAAAATTCTCTATACTGTCCCAGCTATAATATTTTTTGTCAAACAACTGAGCATGAGAAACGCCTTAAGGGCTTTGGTGATGGTAATTACCCTACGGACCAGGGGCCTCATGCATAACGACATGCGTAGAATTTACACTAAAACACAGATAAAAGTTCAAATGTTCATACACACAAAAAATTGCAGATGCACAGAACTGTGCATAATCCACATCTTCAGCTCCATAAATCCTGGTCAGCGTGAAAAATAACGCACATGCACGTGCCTACTATCCTACCCCAACTCTTCCCATAATTTTGCATATTTCAATATGCAAATCAATATAAATATCACCTACTGTTCGGTGTTTGATTTAAAATCAATGGCAATAGCACATGAAGAAAAGAATTTCAGTAAATGTGAAGTGGAGGCAAGGAAAAATTTACTATTTGTTGGCTTAAGCAGTGGTATAAACAACAAAAGAAAGTTGATCGAGTGATACAGAGTAGTGGAGAACCTCAAAAGTTCAATTTCAGAAAGTCACACAGTGTCTGAAATATGACATCACTTTTCTACATAGTCACATTCATTTGCGATGCAATTTTTCCAGCGTCGTACCAACTTCTTAATGCACAATTACTACTCCTCCCGCCCTCACCGTTTCCAGCAAAAATATAAAAGTGCGGAAACTTTTTGAATGTTCTTCGTAAAAAAGAAGTGGTCCAGATAGTTGGGCAACTACAGCAGAAGTGGTAAGGGAGACAGATAGAAGGGTGCTTGGTGTGACAGAGGAAGGAGGACAAAGAAACCAGGTGGTGGAATGGAAAAGTACAAGAGTATATATAGAGGTTGGTGAAGAATAAGTAGGACAGTTAGAAAGATGCAGAGAGTAGACAAAAGTACAAGGAGATAATGCGTAAGGTGAAGATAGAGGTGGCGAAAGCTAAAGAAAAGGCGTATGATGAGTTGTATGAGATGTTGGACACAAGGAAGGAGAAAAGGATCTGTACTGATTGCCTAGGCAAAGGGACTGGGATGATACAGATGTGCAGCAGGTTAAGGTAATAAAGGATAAAGATGGAAACATGCTCACAAGAGAGGAATGTGTGTTGAGCAGATGGGAAGAGTACTTTGAGAGGCTGATGAATGAAGAGAATGAGAGAGAGAGAGAAGAATGGATGATGTGGAGATAGTGAATGAGAAAGTTCAGCAGATTAGCAAGGAGGAAGGAAGGACAGCTTTGAAGAGGATGAAGAAAGGCCACTGGTCTAGATGACATACCTGAGGAAGCATGGAGGTGTTTAGGGGAGATGGCAGTGGAGTTTTAAAACAGATTATTTAATGCAGTCTTGGAAAATGAGAGGATGCCTGAGGAGTGGAAAAGAAGTGTACTGGTATTGATTTTTAAGAATAAAGAGGTTCTGCAGAGCTGTAGTAACTACAGGAGAATGAAATGAACGAGCCACAGCATGAAGTTATGGGAAAGAGTAGTGGAAGGATAAGGTGGTGATGAGCGAGTAGCAATATGGTTTCATGCCAGGATAGAGCACCACAGATGCAATGTTTGTTCTGAGGCTGTTGATGGAGACGTATAGAGAAGGCCAGAAGGAAAATCATTGTGTCTTTGTAGAATTAGAGAAATCATATGACAGGGTGTCTAGAGAGTAGTTGTGGTATTGTATGAGGAAGTCGGGAGTGGCACAGAAGTATGTAAGAGTGGAACAGGATATGTACGAGGGAAGTGTGACTGTGGTGAGGTCCGCCGTAGGAGTGACGGATGCATTCAAGGTTGAAGTGGGATTACATCAAGGATAGTCTCTGAGCCCTTTCTTATTTACAATAGTGATGGACAGGTTGACAGACGAGATTAGACAGGAGTCCCCGTGGACTATGATGTTTGCAAGTGACATTGTGATCTGTAACGATAGTAGGGAGCAGGACGAGATAACACTGGAGAGGTGGAGATATGCTCTAGGGAGGAGAGGAATGAAGGTCAGTAGAACAAGACAGAATACATGTGTGAATGAGAGGGAGGTCAGAGAAATGGTGAGGATGCAGCGAGTAGAGATGTTGAAGGTGGAGGAGTTTAAATACTTGGGATCAATTGTACAGAGGAAAGGGGATTGTGGAAGAGAGGTGAAAAAGAGAGTGCAGGCAGGGTGGAATGAGTGGAGAAGAGTGTCAGGAGTAATTTGTGACAGATGAGTATCAGAAAAGAGTGAAAGGGAAGGTCTACAGTGAGACCAGCTATGTTATATGGGTTGGAGACGGTGGCACTGAACCAAAAACAGGAGAAAGAGCTCGAGGTGGCAGAATTAACGATGTTAAGGTTTGCATTGGGCGTGTCTAGGATAGACCGGATTAGAAAAGAGGACATTATAGGGTCAGCTCAAGTTGGACAGTTGGGAGACAAAGTCAGAGAGGCGAGATTGCATTGGTTTGGACAAGTGCAGAGGAGAGATGCTGAGTATATTGGGAGAAGGATGCTAAGGATAGAGCTGCCAGGCAAAAGGAAAAGAGGAAGGCCTAAGAGAAGATTTATGGATGTGGTGAGTGAGGACATGGTGGTGGTGAGTGTAACAGAACAAGATGCAGAAGACAGGAAGATATGGAAAAAGATGATCCACTGTTGCAACCCCATAACGGGAGCAGCCGAAGAACTTGGGTTTTCTGTCCCCCAAACCCCCCACCCAGCATCCCAGCACAACAGATGACAATAACTCTCTAGTGGGTCTTCCGTGTGCACACCTACAGGGCTGCATGGGAGCTGTAGTTCCAATGAGCAACCCTGCTTGGTTATATGGGAGCCACGAGGGGGAGCTGGCAGAAGAGATTCTGATCTGCTTCACACAGCAGAGTTTGAGTTGAGTGGAAGAAGACAAAGCTTGCATAAAGTATAGGTGAAGAAATAAAGAGAATTGTGTTTTGCCAGTACTACAAGATGTCTCATGTAAGGTATTTTGTATAAGAAAACATGTATTTGCACCCAGGATTTGTGTCTGTGCAGTTGTGTCTGGAGTGTGGGGTGCTGCAATGCCTCCTAGCAGTCACAACGTACAATTTCTAGTCCTGTAATGCACCGTTTTAATTTAGCTGCTTTTAAAAACATCTAATCTTGATGCTGGAGATGTTAAGATATGCAACATTTAATCGAAGGAGACAAAGCTTCAGTGAGTTATTTTATCAAAAGCTCATCTTCCTTAAATATCAAGCTAGTCCATTTTGAATGATAATTTATAGACCCTTAGGTATGCTTGCTTCATGGAGTGTAATTTACAGGCAAAATGACTTTTGAAAGTGCAACAGAAGATGTCATTAGGCAGTAGAGATTAAGAGTTATAGCTTCATATATGCCCTAATGCTCCCAAGGTTTCTATAAATGGCTAAAATATGAAGAAAATAAGTAGAGGTTTGTCCAATTTAGAAACATTCAATAAAAAATATGAATGTGTAGCCATGCACAGATTTAACTATAAGCACTAAGATGTTTTAACAGTTTATATCATAAAGTAACTGTGTTAACCTCTGAAAACACCTTTAAATGTTACGCATAAAATCAGTGCCTTCATACAAATAACAAAAAACCTCTTTAAAGCTTTAACATTTACTGTGCATGCAATTAATGTTGTAAAGAAACAATATAACTTATATTTGCTGTGAGGAGAGGGAAAAATTATGACATATTTGCCATTATTCATTACACTTGTAGAAGTGATTAACAAATCTGATATCCTAGTATTTGAGTAACACAATAACTGGAAAGCATCATGTAAACCAATCAATAACCTGTCAGTTTTAGAAGAATTGCTAATAATAACTATTAATAACTATTTACATTTTTGTATTCCTCAGGCATAATTAATTGTCAAACAGATTTATTTTTCCATATTAATCTACAAATGTGAATCATTGACCAATAACTAATCAGCATTCCTTCGAGATCAACTGTCTGGGTGTCTCTGAAATGATAGATAGATGCACAATATACAGTGCATCCGGATAGTATTCACAGCGCTTCACTTTTTCCACATTTTGTTATGTTACAGCCTTATTCCAAAATGGATTAAATTCATTTTTTTCCTCAGAATTCTACACACAACACCCCACAATGACAACGTGAAAAAAGGTTTTTGCAAATTTATTAAAAATAAAAAAACTGAAAAATCGCACGTACATAAATATTAACAGCCTTTGCTCAATACTTTGTCGATGCACCTTTGGCAGCAATTACAGCCTCAAGTCTTTTTGAATATGATGCCACAAGCTTGGCACACCTACCCTTGGCCAGTTTCTCCCATTCCTCTTTGCAGCACTTCTCAAGCTCCATCAGGTTGGATGGAAAGCTTCGGTGCACAGCCATTTTAAGATCTCTCCAGAGATGTTCAATCGGATTCAAGTCTGGGCTCTGGCTGGTATAATATTTTTGTCTCATTTGTTTAACTGGTTTCTCTTTATCTACTTTTAGGACTTGAGTGAAAATCTGATGATGTTTTAGGTCATATTTAGAATATGCAGAAATATAGACAATTCTAAAGGGTTCACAAACTTTCAAACACAACTGTACAAGTAATACACAGTTCTTTTTCCTCTCCTTCTGCTCCTCCAGGTGAGTGTTGTCCACCTCCTACCATCTCTGACTCCCTAATCATGGTTAGGTGGCTACTTTTATGTTGGACATGAGAGTACTTCCAGTGCCATAGCATGTTGGAAGCACTTCTGGGTCATGGGAATCTCTCCAATATTTGGAGGTCTTCTGCTGTCAGATTCCTCTGGGGGACCCCAACTGGGCTGCTCTTCAGAATTGCAGCTCCCATGCAACCCTGCTGGTGTCCAATCTGGGATCATACTAGAGAAGTACTGCCACCTATTGTACTGGGGGATGATTTTTTTTTTTTGGTAGTCCACCATTAGTTTAATCCTGACTTGGATCAGAATTAGACATCATCCCAGCCAGTACAGAAAATTCCAGTCCATACAGAAATGTGCTGATAGTACTCCATCAGTATACTCAGAAGTGAGATATGGGGTCTCACAGGGCGCAGTATTGGGGCATTTAGTATTTTCACTTTATACACTTTCACTGGGATCTATCATTAAAACATAATGTTAATTTTCACTTGATGACACCATACCTTTCTTTAATACCAAATCACATTTCTCTGAAGGTGTCCTTAATTAGATGTGTTAATGAATTAAAGGAGTGGATGGATGAGAACTGCTTATCTTTGAACACAGATAAAGTGGAAATGTTAATTACTGGAGGGAATGATGCTGATTGCAACACTATTTTGTCATTATTTAGCTCAGCTGAAATCTCCATTACTGTAGTTTTACATAGAATCAGCCTGCAATTAAGGGGTTATCTTTGACACTAGCATGTCATTTAAAGCACACATTACAAAATATGTTTTTCTATCTAAAAAATGTTAGAAAATAAAGGCATTTTATAAGTAATCAGGATAATGAGAAATTAACTCAAGCATTTATTTCTTGTAGGATTTTCACTGACTGTTTAAATCATTCTTTATGTAGCTTTCATAGTTCAAGAATTATCACAAAAATAAATAGGTATGAACACAAAACTCAGGTTTTCAAGTCCTTAGATTTGCTCCCAGTTAAGCTTATAGATAGATAGATAGATAGATAGATAGATAGATAGATAGATAGATAGATAGATAGATACTTTATAATATTTAAGTTTAAAATAATAGTGGGAGGTTGAGCCTTTAATTACAAGGCCCCAAAGCTGTGTAATGTTCTGCTTGCTGCTATAAGAGATGCCCCTTCAGTGACAGCTTTTAAATCATGCTGAAGGCTCAAGACCTCAGTTTAGCACACCCTGACTAGAGCTGCTGATTAGATTGGCATTCTGTATCTCTGCTGTTAGTCATTAGCGCTAAAATACAAGCAATATGATATTCATAAACTGTTACTAGCTGTCCCCTAATTCTGTTTCGGGACGAGAGCTTGATATTTTTTAGCTTATAAGTTAAAAACAGAATAATAATATCTGAAAATCTAACCACATCACATTAAAGTTCAATAAATTCTGAAAGGAATTATACCAAACATATATATTTATATTTTAAAATAAGCCAGATTTAAAGCATGGCAAAAACATCACATAAAGTCGTTGCACAAAATTGTTGCACTTTTAGGCTTAGGATTTCATAAATGGAGAGTAGATTTAGCAGCAGTTGAATTAATAATCTGTTTGTTGATATGTTTGTTTTTTTTTACCCCATTCAAAATTATAATACGACCGGTATCTGTTATTTGTGGAAATGCTTTTGCTTTTCCTTTTCAAAACTAAAATATCGGTCACCACATTTTCATATGGATATTTCTGTTAGGAATCCATGGGCCACAAGGTAACATGCCAATTCACTGCCGCCTACAATGCACTTTTCCTATTACATCCAGAAGAAACCAAGAAGAACAAAACATTATAATATAAATTTTGATTTTAGTCACTTATTTTATTAGATTGCATGATGTATTCTCAGGAGGAGAGTGACATTTATTACATTTAATAAACCATACTCACATATTTCAGTCATTCGATAGTAGCTGGTGATTGACAAAAATAAAGAAAATGTCTATATGAGTTGCCTTAATAGGCCACTGAGACAGCATGAGCAGCCAGTAGAGCTTCAGTTCCTCTTTTCATTGATTCCGTAAGTGTCAGAAACTGCAATGAAGTTATGTGATACTATTCCTATCATTTTATATTTTGGTGATACTGCTGAAAAATGTTCTCTTTGTTACCACTCCAGAAAATCCTGTGAGCACGCATTCAAAAATGACCAGATGGACAAGGATATATGGCTTACCTCATTGTCATGCTCAGTCTACTATCATCTCCATGAGACTATGTTACCAGGTTTATCTTATATATAAACGTCTACGCGTGGAAGTGTGTATGTATGTACGTCTGTCTGTCTGTCTGTCTGTCTGTCCGGCCCGGAAGTATGAGGTGGCCTGGATGTGCGAGGCTACAACAATGAAGCTCAAAGAGCCGGCAAGGCGGCCCCAAGTTAACGAGTTGGAAGAAGAAAGAAGTAAGAAAAGAAAGCAACCCCGTCACCAAAGTACAACCGCCGAGGAAAGACAAACGAGAAAGAAACTTGCATAGCCTATGATAGACAAGGGGGGCGAGCATGTCCGCAAAATGAAACCGCTGATTCTGCATTTCAATTTTTTTTCTGACAATTTCAATAATTTCTAGGAGCCCGGGCTTTTTACAGCATGGGCATATACAGCTAGTATATTATATACTCAAGTATCTGAAGAGAGCAGTTCCTTTCACCTTGTCACTCCTGACACTCTCCAACTCTTATTTTTATCCTGTTTTTGACCTTTGTGTGGGTTTGTCTTCAGTATGAACTCTGGTCCTCTTGATCTTATTCTGTCTACATTATAGTGTGGTGTTAGAATAGCCAGTGTAACTGTCATATTCCAGGTTCACCCAGGTTAGCTGGTTGTCCCATATCTTGGGAGGGATTTCCATTGGAGTGGAAATTATTATAGATGAATGCCCTACCTAACATCTGCCCCCTGTCACGCACGTGTGCATGTGACACAGCTTACGGGCTTGAATATTTGTATTTCCACACCAGACTGGGGGTTGTTGCTGTACTCAATATACTCTTTTCCCCTGCAGATCTACAGAAGACCCAGCATCCTAAATGCTCTTTTGGGGCCTCATGTATAACGCCGTGCGTAGAATTCGCACTATAACATGGCGTAAGCACAAAAGCCGAAATGTGCTTGCGCACAGAAAAATCCAGATGCAGGAATCTGTGCGTACTCCAACTTCCACGTTCTTCCGCTACATAAATCCCGATCAGCGTGAAAAGTAACGCTTGTGCACGCGCTTTATGTAACGCCCCAACTCCTCCCAGAATTACGCCTCTTTGAATATGCAAATCAATATAAATCGCCCTTAAGCGCAGCCTTCTGTGAAAAGACAATGGGAAAAGCACGGGGGAAAATATAAGAATTTCAGCGAATACCAAGTGGAGGCAAAGGAAAAACATACTATTTGTTCAAATAAACCGTGGTATAATCAACAAAAGGAAGTTGATCGAGTGACATAGCGTGTTGGAGAAACTTGAAAGCTCACATTCACAAAAGTGAAAAAAGTGCCGGAAATAAAAAAGAAGTCACATATCAAAGTTGCCGTGAAAAGGTGAGTCGTTGCCCACCGTCTGAGTGTCATATGAAAGCTTATTAGGGTACAGAGAAAAAAAAGGCAAACAGTGGGGAAAAAAACACGAAATGTCAACTTCAATCTTGAAATTTCCACTTTAATCACAAAGTTTATTTTGTCATTAAAATAGAACATCATAAACTTCATCTTAAAATCGTTTAATTAACCATATTCTCAAATCACATCGTAATTAAAGTATAGCATGTTAAATGCTTTGTTTTGTATGTGATCTTCTATGTGCTCTGTGTGTGTGAATCACTACTTGCTTCTTAAACCGGCTCTCTTCCTCTGACAGGGCACAGAATCCATTACATTCATGATATTACAGCTCTCTGAATAACTAAAATACTGAGATGTATACGTGATATTATTTTCATGATGATAGTTAAAGCATGTTATTAAACATGGGTTTCATGGCACAGTGATTGTGTGTGACCTTCAATGAAGTTATTTATTGCAGCAGTACTCAGGGGCGGCTCTAGGTCCAATAGAGAAAGTCCAATGTCAATATGATATCTTATGCACGGTGGATGACCACATCCATTATGAACACTGCATAGCCGCCTCGCGCTCATGACACACGCGTTTAACTTTTGCTGAAATTTGCCGCTGCGTTTTTAGCTGTGTCGTTATTTTCTCTTTCTGTTTTATATTCAAAATATATTGGCATGGCTGCCCCTGCAGTCCTTGCTTTTCTTTCTCCAAGTAACCGATTGCCATACAATCAGCTCTGTAATAGACGTTAAGCCATCTGTAAACTTAAAGAACCAATTCTTCAAACGTTTAAGGAACATTGAAATATCTTCGTAGTACATGTTTAATTATTCTATCCTTCACGCCAGTCCCAGTGAAGAATATAGATTATTTAAATGAAGTTAAAGTTTTATCTGTATAATATAATAACCATATTTTGCTTCATTTCATCTTAAAAATGATATCGTCATCATATGTAAATACGCGCTTTATAAAGTGGCCCGGGTTGTGAGATATTATAACTGTAGTGCAAGTTTACAGTGGGGTAATTGTACTTATGAGTACAAACAGTTCTACAAGGTGCACTTCATTGAGTGCGTTTATAGTTCTTGGGATGAAACTGTTTCTGAACCGTGAGGTTCGTACAGGAAAGGCTTTAAAACGTTTTGCCGTGGCTGAGACAGCGTGTTCTTGAAGCTGTAATACCGATAATTCTCTTTCCGATCAGCTGCTGCTGTGATTCACACTCAGATACAGTGATATAAATGCTCAGAGTGGTGCAGTGAGAGTAATATTGAAAAAGATGATCCACTGTGGCAACTCCTAACGGGACCAGCTGAAAGAAGTAGAAGGTGCAGTTAGAGTAACAACGCTAAAGCAGTTATGGTATTTGGAATACTATGGCTATTATATTGTTACAAGTTAATTACAATCAGATGCATTGCACTAATAAACAATATGCGGTTAGTTTCAGTGTATTTATAAAGCTGTGTCAGGAAAATAAAGAGTAACCACACAGGAACAGTAGCACTGCTTTGATGCTGGGTGGTGCCAGTCTGCAAAACTGAGCGGAGAACTTGCATACGACAAGGTATGAGGTACCGTGGAAAAGTACGTGGCTTTACGCCAAGTGTAGATTTTATACATATTGATTTGAACGTGGAAAAGTTCTTACACAACATTTCTGTGCGTACGCACCGTTTATACATGAGGCCCCTGGTCCCTAGAAGTCTCCACCTACCACTTTCTCATCCGTGGCACCAGATCCCACTTCCTCATGATGTCACTTCCAGTCCCAGGACTACACCCATCTCTGCCATAATTTCCCGTCTGTCACTTATTTACAGCAGCCATTTTGTAACAACCCTCAGTTCAGTTTGGAGCTCATGTCTGTAAAGACCTTCTCCATTAACCAGCCGTTTTTTTCAAGTATGCGGGGTGGATCTCCAAACCTTTTTCTTTGTCCTTGTGCTTATTTTACAACCATTTAGTTTCCATCCTCTGGACTTTTTCTACCACTGCTATGTCCTTTTTGTAGCCAGGAGACCAAAATTGCGCAATGTGCCAAATAACAGATATTCCCAGATATACTTACTGTACATTATAATTCTGTATTATTTATATTAAAGTGATGATTGCTGACTTTAGGAAGGGCTATGCTGTCTACATATCACTGTACATTGAGGGCCCTGCTGCCAAACTAGTCAAGAGCACCAGATTTGTTGGTGTGCACCTGCCAGCTGACCTGACTTGGTCAATTAACACCACCTCCATAGCCAAGAAGGCCAGTAGCATCTCCACTTCCTTCATTGGCTGAAGAAGGCAAGAATATCTATCCCTAATCTCGCCACATTTTAAAGAACCTTTATTTTTAAGAGTGCAGGTTGGGTTCTGGGTCCAGTGGCAGATGCCATCCTCGGGGGATCTTGTCTACCCTGAGCAGTTGCCAGGAGATGAGGCATAGCCCCGCCCCCTATGGGTCCTGCCCTCCTCAGGCTGGGTTCATCAAAGTGGATAAAGCAAAGAGGTTGTCTTTTGACCCTAAAGAAGTCAGGGAATTGGAGCTCTCTACAGCCAAGATTTCTGTAAATTTAAGAGATGTGTCGCCAACATAGCATGTGCAAATTTGTTACCTCGAGTGATTTTGTTTACCTCAGCACAGCCAGTAAGATAACCCCTAGTCGATAATGCATCTTTGCTTCTTATATCGTCCAAACCTACACGGTTGAGATCTTCTGGCATTGACCTTGGTACTCCATTTCAAACACATACTGTGGATCCTACTTATTCGAGTGTCCTTAGCAGATGAGACTTGTGGGGCTTTTCTGTCATGATGTTCAACTGTAGGCTAAAAACAAGCATGTGCTCTCTAGCTTTATAATAGAACTTATTCATTTACAGCCTTTAACAATCCATGGTACTCAATAAGAATCCATTGTGTTTATTCAATCACCTTGGCCTGATAGCCCCCCATTCACAGCTTACCATTTGATCGTTTTTTGCAGTGTTTGAGTTTTGCTATACTTGCTTTTTATTGGCCCTTTTGACACTCATTCTTGGACATTTTTCAGGTATTTAGTACTTTTACATAGTTTATACTGATCTGGTAAGTTCATAAATTTAACACCATATTGTATTGCACTCATGTTTAGATTGTAAAAGGCCTTGTAAAAGACGCATTTTAAAATAAAGACTGACTTTAAACTTTCTTACAGTTTACTCTTTGTTTTATGATCCTGTTATGTGCTGTTATTTTTGTAAAGAGTCTTATGAGACCCAGAATATATACTTCTGATACTGTGTTTCTAAATGTTGCTATTTATTCTTTGCTTAATAGAGCTCCCTGTACATTATTTTGACCTTTTAATTAAAATAGTCTGAAAAAAAATGACATAGTGAAAAGATCATTCATTCATTTTCTAACCCACCTAGTCCTGAACAGGGTTGCGTGGGTCTGCTGGAGCCGATACCAGCTACCATAGGGCACAAACCCTGGACAGGACGCCAGACCATCAGAGGGTGAACACACCCAAGGGCCAATTTAGTTTTGCCAATCCATCTAACTCACATGTCTTTGAATTGTGGGGGGAAACCCACGCAGATACAGGAAGAACATGCAAAGTCCATGCAGGGAGGACCCGGGATGCAAAACCTGGTACTCATACTGTGAGGCATCAGCACCTCCAGAGTGCCACCGTGCCCCCAATAGTAAAAAGGTGCTCAACATAAAAGCTGACAATCGTGGTGAAGGAGAGAAGCATCTTGTTAGAGTACGTATTGGTCAAATATGAAAGTATAAATTTCACTGTGCTCGGTACACATGCTCATAACTTTGAACTTTATTCTCTTAATGCATATTTAAATGGCCAAATCATTTGTTACTTCATGCCCAAGTACAGAGCAAACAAGAAGAATAACAGAATTAAGTGATATTATCTTTAAATCTAATAATGATGACAATGCACAGTTCTTCACCCTGGGTCTTTATTGAATAAACTAACTCCACAAATAAAACTAAACATTTTTTTTTAACATAAATCACTGTAATGGACGGCACACATGGGCTGGCATCCTAGCCTGGGTTGAGTAGGACTCCTTACCAGGCTGGGAGGCCAGTGTATTGGAAGGACCGGTGATGATGTCTAGTGAATATATTCTCCCCCAATATGCTAAATGGCACATCCATGGACATTGGTACCCATTTGGACACCCATAGGGCATGCTGGGAACTGGAGTCCCGGAGTACCGCCTTGTTGGGTTCTGTGGATGATGCCAGGAGGTGCTGCAAGGGTTTACAAACCCAACTTTGTGAGACCTCTGCCTGACCCAGAAGTGCTTCCAACAGACCATGCCTTATCATTGGACGTAATACACTGGTCTGAGATAAAAGGAGACCCTCTGCTTCACCTCAATGAGTCAGGAAGTGGGCGACAATCATCAGAAGAATAGAAGGAGGAAGAGAACCTGTGGTTACTGTATATGTGTTTATTTTGGCTGCTGCTTAATTGGAAATGTCTCGGTTGCAAATAAAAATTATTTTATTTGAACCCGGAATTGTGTTGGGTAACATTTTATTTGTTGTTTTTGGACTCTATGATGCCCGCTTGTGGTCACATTACATAATCCATACAGTGAATAAGCAGGAAATATAATAAAGATATGGATGTGTCTGTATCGTTTCTTATTCTTGGCACAGACGAATATTGAACTGAGTTGATCTTAATTGCTTATTTAAAACTTAGCCCAAAGGTGCCGTGGGAACAAAATAAATCAAAACTAAACAGTCCACGTCAGGCTTCATATTATCGGTTGTTGGTTCAGTTTCACAGGCGCTCCGTGTGTAGTCATTCTCTGCTCACAGAGTGACGCCTCCTTCCACAGAGCTCATGATTTATAGCCGGGAAACTGGAAGGGGAGCAGCGTCCGATACCCTCACTGGGCATCTCCCCACTGCTGTGGGAGAAAGGGGAGAGGAAATAACTGGCAACAGTGCCCCCTCTCAACCTGGGGTGGTATCACATACTTTAGAGGAGCCCGGAGGGTGATTCTCAGACTCGTCTGCATGAAACACTTTACATTAATCTGTATTAAATTATGATCCTCTAAACTTGAAGCTTCAGACAATTCAAACTAAATAATTCTGCTTTCTTCACTTCTATCTTTCTTTCTTTTTTTTGCTGTTACATTTGCCATTTATTATTCACAGAATGGTAAAGGACAGACATGAAGAAAAATGATGTCTTATCACTTGGTGACATGTTTCTTTGTGTATTTGACATGGACTCATCACTTTGACATGTGCTAAATGTAATGAATGAGTTCCATTAGATCCATGGGTGGGAGATATTTTGGGCCAGAGTATGTTATTCCATTAACGTTTTGACTTCTGTAATGAGCTCAGATTTCAACATCTACTGTATATTTAGTTGTAATCATTAGTTCAAGGCTTGTCAATCCAGTGGGGTGCAAGATGGCATTTCAGGGGGTGTGACAAAGAGGCAGGCTGCGTTGAAGTGTGTTGTCTGACTTTACCGTGGTGTAATTGGTGTTTTGCAGTATGCCGTCATTTGTAGGCTGTGTATTAGTTAGTGCTCCTGTTTTATGATATGAAAAGAATCAAGCATTGCATGCGCAATTGTCACCTGTGAATTGTCTTACGGGTTCCTTGTTGCAGGTGGAGCATTCATAAAGGAAAACAACTTTTTTGAATTTGAACCTTGGAATTTGGTCCTTGAAGTGAGACATAACCCCAACCCCAATGGTAGGCATCAGTCCCATCTTCCTTAGCCCAGTTGTCTTTTGATCCCAAAGTAGGCATGTAGGTGGAGCTCTCTACAGCAGCCCTGCCACCAGAAAATCTTGGGCTCCTGTAAATTATGGATGAGCACCTGCGGCCTCCGGCTCCGTACTGTGATAATTTTACCTCCCCAAGGTGGTCGAATGACGTGCCTATGCTACACTCAAGCTTGACGTCAATCACATTGAAATTTCACGCAACCATAATTAAATTTATATAATATCGTATCGCATGTCGTGTGTCTCATGATGCGTGGAGGGTCTGGTAGCTCTCAATTAAAATTACTAACAGAGTCAATGTATCTTTTTGCAACGTTTTTATTTCTGTATGTGTATCTCATGATATGATATCATCGATCACAGTGCCCACCTTCAGACCTTAACATTTGCAAAATCAGATATGATTTAATTGAAATGTATATTTTTAGCAAGCTCTCCTCTGTGCTCATGCTCCTGAAGTTTAAAATTGGACAAAAAAAGGTGACATATGTTGTTTAGTCTTTCAAAACGCCCGGACAATTCTGAAATTAAGGAATCCATCATAGCATGAAACGTGCCTCTTCTGAATTTTACTTCTGGATCTTGGGATTCCTGATCATCTGCTTCTGCATCAGATCCATTGGACTCAATATGATGTCTTGGTCTTTTGCGATGCCAATCTAATTTGAACACTGCAGGGATTTCCAATTAATTTGCTGTAGCTTTAGCCTCTCGCAACAGAGCCTCCCACTGCTCGGGGCCCCTGACAGGTGTCATGGTTGCCTGCCCCTGGCGGTTGCTCTGTCTACAGCCAATAGTTTGTGAATTTAAAAGACTTGTCACCAACATAGCATGTGTGAATTTATGTTTATTTTTGGACATTTGCTTTAGGACATGACCAATTAAACACGGTTTAGCTCGTTTGGCACCTCAACCATTTTACCCATGCCTAACTCCTATATCATAATATTGTCAAGCTTGGGTCACAAACTTGCACAGCAGAGTATAGAAGGTTTTCCAAAGAGTAGGAACTTTATTGCTGTTCTGGCAGTTACAAACACTCTTTTAGAGGCGATCTGGCCTTGCAAGGAACAGCTGTCAAATTTGACGCATCTGCCCCAATTCCGGCTCAAAAGAACACAAAGTCTTCTTCATCAGGGTTGTACAGTGGCTTGGAAGCAGCGGCCGGAGCAGAGGGAGTCTGGGGGAAGAGAGACAGAAGAGTGAGACATAGGACAGCCGCGGCTGGGTCTTTTAAATGTTCGAAGCCCCTCGCGGGGAGCACGCCGCTCTACGGACAAGCATTCTTACAGCTGATCCTGCAGAGTGTGCTTATTTCCCATTGAAAAACTGTTTAAGAGGGGGTTTCTGAAGGGTGGCCGCATCCCCCTGCAGCAGCGATCACAATATATATAGATTATCACATGTTATCACTTATTATTTGGCTGACAGTTTCAACCAAAAGTAACTTAGAACATTTGAGATACAATTGGTTACATTTGTTTTGTTTCCTAGAATTGGAGCACAGTCTTGTGAAGTGACTTGTTTGTGGTCACACAGTTTCAGTAGTAAAATCTAAACCTATAGGATTTAAAGTCCAAAGCCTTAAACACTATGCCACACTGCCTTTCTGTAAGTTTATGTTGTCATAAGAACAAACCAGAGACATCAAAAAGCTTTGGGGCAGCCACTCATATATTATGCCCTGGCTGCAAATAGGTAAATTGTTGTGAATTATTCACAAGTCAGAGTCCAAATTAGAACTCATTTAAGGCTGTAAAGATGGTGGCTTTAAAGGAAGAAACAGGAAGTGATGTCGCCTGGATCGGAAGTGACTTCATCATTGGCGGGGGGAACCAGAAGTGACATCATCATTTGGCGCCAGAACCATGCGGGATTTCCTGTGGTTTATCTGCAGAGGATTGAGAGGGAAAGTCAGTGCACCTCGCCACCCTCTGGTCTGGCGTGGAACTATCATTATTCAGGCCCTTTAGCTGCTTCCCAATTGCACGTGTGTGACAATCTAAATAAATACACTATACAGTAATCGCTCCTCTATCGCGGGGGTTGCGTTCCAGACCCCCCCGCGATAGGTGAAAATCCGCGAAGTAGAAACCATATGTTTGTGTAGTTATTTTTATATATTTTAAGCCCTTATAAACTCTCCCACACTGTTAACATTATTAGAGCCCTCTAGACATGAAATAACACCCTTTAGTCAAAAGTTTAAACTGTGCTCCATGACAAGACAGAGATGACAGTTCTTTCTCACAATTAAAAGAATGCAAATAGATCTTCTTCTCTTCAGGAGCAGAGAATTTCAGAGAGAGAGAGAGAGCTCAAAGAAAAAGCAAACAATCAAAAATCAATACGTGTGCTTTTAAGTTTCCGCTGCATTTTTAGAGGAGCGTCAGTATCTTCTAAGCAAACAGCCTCTGTGCAAACAGCCCCTCTGCTCACATCTCCTCCGTCAGGCGCAGAGAACGTCAGAGAGAGAGAAAGAGAGCGAGATTAAAGTAAACCATCAAAAAATCAATAAGTGTGCCTTTGTGCTTTTAAGTATCGCGATAAAGCGGCATTTCTTAGAGGAGCGTCAGTATCTTTTAAGCAAACAGCCTCTGTGCAAACAGCCCCTCCGTCAGGCGCAGAGAATGTCAGAAAGGGTGAGATAGAGGAAGAGACAAGCAAACAATCAAGCTCTGCGCGGGATGCATATCTTATAGCATTGAGGAGTTTTAGTTAATATGTAATACATGCTCTGATTGGGTAGCTTCTAAGCCATCCGCCAATAGCGTCCCTTATATGAAATCAACTGGGCAAACAAACTGAGGAAGCGTGTAGCATAAATTAAAAGACCCACTGCCCGCAGAAATCCGCGAACCAGCGAAAAATCTGTGATATATATTTAGATGTGCTAACATTTAAAATCCGCGATAGAGTGAAGCCGCGAAGTCGAAGCGCGATATAGCGAGGGATTACTGTATAGTCCAAAGTTGTGAACACCTGACCATCACAACTACATGACCTTGTTGTGCATCCCATTTCAGAACCATGGGCATTAATATGGAGAGTAGTAGAGCCACTGACCTGCCAGATCCAGAGGTGCCAATGGAGGTTATTTCAGGCATCTGAAACAGGTGCCTCCTAGATGCCTAGACCAGCTGGGTGGAGATTACCGAGGGAAGACTCAGGGCTTGATGGGAGGATTATATCCCCCACATGGCATGGGAACACCTTAGGATCCCACAGTATGAGTTGGCAATTGTGATTGGAGAAAGAGACATGTGGGTCCCCCTGCTAAGATTGTTGCCCCCATGATCTGGATTCAGATAAGCGATGCAAAATGAATGAATGAACTTTAATTTTTATTTATTTATTTACTAAAATATTTTTTACCAATCTGTAAGAGGAACCAGTGTTTGTAGCTCTGGTGTGTTAAAAAAAAAACTACGTTAGAAAAATCAGGTAAAGAACTTAAATGGAATGATGAAATATCATGCTGTCATTTTCAATGGTTACAACAATTTGAAATGTCATCTCATTCATGTACTACTCATTTATTCAGTCAAAGATTTAAACAGGGAAGAGTATTTAAAATGCCATTCCACTACAATTCTTTTAATAATAAACAATTTTCTGAAATCAAATCAAAGTGTCCCTGCAAATGTGCACATGGTGGTAATAGACTAATCAAGCTCACCATCTAAACGATTGATCTTGCGTGTTTTTAAAGAAATTCCTTGTGCCATTTTTCAGCATCTTTCTGCTTAAAGGTTCAAATAATTGAGTAGGCTCCTTAAATTATATACAAATGGAGCAAGGCTACCAGGAATGCAGTAACGTAATAAATAACCAAATCAAGGACAGTGCAACTCATTCTGGGATATTTAGTGCATCTCATTTAAATAATTGCAGAGTGACTGACTGTTTAGGCTACTTGAAATTTCCACAAATGTAAACGATTTTTAAAGGCAAGCAAATTTCTCAAATGTTTTGGTCAAAAATTAGCCAGTTTATTTTACTACATATGGTACTGTGTACAATGATTGTATGTGACATATAAAGTTGTATTTGAATTTGATTTAATTATTCACAATTTTTAAATCATATCATTAATATAAAACAGTTATTCTGCATTTGTTTGTAGTTAAATGAAAATTTATGCCAAAGTATTGTTTTTAAACCTGAAATATTTACTAAAAATCCAATTTTAAGTTCAAAATGAGATCTTGTAGTATTCAAAATTCCAGGTTCCCTATTCAATTTAGGCTATGCAATTCAGCTATGACTAGTTTTACAGAGACAGCCTTTTGCAAAACATGTACTTCCCTATTCTTCTGCACCATCAGGGTTACAACACTTCAACGGCTATGTGGCAATTACAATTTAAGAATCTTTTTTCAGCTTATAAAAGGATTAATGTTATACTGTCGGTTTATGCACAGCACATAATAATTGATTATACAATATCAAAAGCTACCTTAAAAATTAGTTTAGTACATTTGTCTTACAAGAATACACTCTTACAGCTTAGTGTTTGTATTGGGTTACAATTTGTTTGGTTAGCTTAACACATCCTTATTTAATGCATAAGTGACACGCTTCTTATAGTTCTATTAGTACCATACTTTTGTTATTTTGGAAAGGCTGAAGCATCTTAGTTCTAAATATTCTTTCTCACTATGTAGATAGTGCAATTCTCATTTCATTCGATACCATCTGAGTTAAAATCAGATTTTTATTTTCACCTTACAAATGAACGTTGTCTCCATAAAAAAATTCTTGCAAGTGCAGGACGATTAACAGCAAAATGCTATAAGAGGTCTATAAGAGGGCAGAACCTTATCCTGCCCTACACGACTCCAAAAAAAACACAAAATTAGGAAAATCATTTTGACTTGCATGCTGTCACTCCATGTTCGGATCTTGTTTTGGCTTTACAGAAAGTTACATGGTGAAGACAAAAGTGTGTCCGTGAAGTGTGAGTGCAGGCCTACAGGGGAGTAGGGAGGAGGGGACAATCATTTACGGTACAGAACAAAATGTGCCAAGTGTGAGTACACCCTAACTTATATGTCAGTATACCGCTACTATAGAGGCAGCCAGCATGCTGGCAATCTTTACTGCTACATCTCGGTTACCTACTGGGTGATGTAGCACTTTAACATGGAGTTGATCGTACTTTTAACAATACAGTACATAGACAGCCAGATTCGGTGTGTAGACCCTTGCTTGTTTCATTGACAGATTCTTCTTTCCAGGAATTTCATCTAAATAATTCGTACACTGAAGCCGATTAATAACGAAGCTGAAGCTGTGTCCTAATGCCTTTTTTCTTCCACCCTCTGCAGACGAGATGACTGATGGTTATAACACTTCTGATGTCTCTTCTGGTGTACACCCACCTGGACTGCCTTTTCCTGCTGGAAAGACTAAAAACCGTAAGCTCCACCATCTTTGTCAGTTTCATCCTGAACTCAAGTCTGAAAAGACATCACCTCAATTACTATGTGTTTTTTTCTTTGGCTTTGCAATTCAGTTGTTCAGGGTTACCAGGCTGGAACCTCAACTCTTGTTCTTGCTTTTCTTTATATATATACACAAAAAGACTTTCAACTGTTTTTACTTTCAGTAAACTTAATGTGTTAATATTTGTATGAACAGTAAAAGAGTCAACACCATAAGACATAAACTAAAAATGTTTCACAATGTGTCCCTGAATGAAGGGAGGCTCAAAATCAAAAGTACCAGTCAGTATCTGGTGTGGCCACCAGCTGCTTGAAGTACTGCAGTGCATCTCCTCCTCATGGACTGGACCAGATTTGTCAGTTCTTGCTGTGAGATGTTACCCCACTCTTCCACCAAGGCACCTGCAAGTTCCTGGACATTTCTGGGGGGAATGGCCCTAGCCCTCACCCTGCGATCCAACAGGTCCCAGACGTGCTCGATGGGATTGAGATCCGGGCTCTTCCACTGCGAGGATGATCAGCTGTCCTTCCCGTCTCCCTGTAGCGCTGTCTTAGGCGTCTCACAGTGCGGACATGGCAATTTATTGCCCTAGCCACATCAGCAGTCCTCATGCCTCCCTGCAGCATGCCTAATGCACGTTCACGCAGATGAACAGGGATCCTGGGCATCTTTCTTTGGGTGTTCTTCACAGTCAGTAGACAAGTCTCTTTAGTGTCCTGCGTTTTTAGAACTGTGACCTTAAATGCCTACTTTCTGTAAGCTGTTAAGGTCTTAACGACCATTCCACAGGTGCATGTTAATTCATTGATTATGGTTAATTGAACATGCATGGAAAACATTGTTTAAACCCTTTACAATGAAGATCTGTAAAGTTATTTGGATTTTTAAAACATTATTGTTGAAATACACAGTCCTGAAAAAGGTACGTTTCTTTTTTTGCTGAGTATATATATTAGCTGTCCTACGCAGCTAGTAATGAAATAGTAGTGAAACTAAAAATCAATGAACAAACAGGTATTGCTAGCTAAGTTGAGGAAAGGTACGCTCCAAATTGTCGCGAGAGGTTGATCGACTCGAACAGATGCTGGCATGTGAGGGAGGAGGGCCCTGCACGCTTCCCACCTCCCCTCGGTCCACAGCCTCTGTCTGTTAATGCAAATAAATCGCTCCTGCAAGTGAACTATGATACTTAGCACGATGAGAGAAGCTGCAAAATCAACCGGAAAGTTCAAATAAATTATAGAAAAAAACTTGATCTAAATCTGTTAAGTAGTTCCCTTGTGAAAAGCGGAAAGTCATATAGACAGACAGACATCAGATTTTATATATATAGAACTATATATTGTGAACTGGGACCCGGACACAGACAGACGGACATCGTTGGCTCCACCACACACTGTTTATTTACAATAATTATTTACAAAAAAGTCACGTGCACAAACCCCAGTGCCTCTTGCACAGATCCCCCAATTGTCCAGGCCACACAGTCCTTTGTGCCTTTCTCTCTTGACCGCCTCCCGTCCTCTCTCCAGCTCTGTCCACTTCCACCCGACATCCACTGCTGACTGGAGGGAGACGGCCCCTTAAATTGGAACCCGGATGGGCTCCAGCTGCTTCCCGGCAATCAGTCCTGGTCACACCCCAGTGTGGCGGAAGTGCCGGCTGCGCACCCAGAAGCCGTCCGTGTGTCCCCTGTCGGCTCCAGGGTTCCTCAGGCACCGGGGCGCCGCCTGGCGGTGGCCACGGGTCCCTACAGGGCTGGGCTTCCAAGCCCTTTACCCGAGGCCCCCCACATTACCAGGGTGGACGCCCGGGGGGTCCCCGACTGGGGACCACAATATATATATATATATATATATATATATATACAGTATATATATATATATATATATATATATAGCGCATCCAGAAAGTATTCACAGCGCATCACTTTTTCCACATTTTGTTATGATACAGCCTTATTCCAAAATGAATTAAATTCATTTTTTTCCTCAGAATTCTACACACAACACCCCATAATTACAACGTGAAAAGAGTTTACGTGAGATTTTTGCAAATTTTTTAAAAATAAAAAAACTGAGAAATCACATGTACATAAGTATTCACAGCCTTTGCTCAATTCTTTGTCGATGCACCTTTGGCAGCAATTACAGCCTCCAGTCTTTTTGAATATGATGCCACAAGCTTGGCACACCTACCCTTGGCCAGTTTCGCCCATTCCTCTTTGCAGCACCTCTCAAGCTCCATCAGTTTGGATGGGAAGCGTCAGTGCACAGCCATTTTAAGATCTCTCCAGAGATGTTCAATCGGATTCAAGTCTGGGCTCTGGCTGGGCCACTCAAGGACATTCACAGAGTTGTCCTGAAGCCACTCCTTTGATATCTTGGCTGTGTGTTTAGGGTTGTTGTCCTGCTGAAAGATGAACTGTCGCCCCAGTCTGAGGTCAAGAGCGCTCTGGAGCAGGTTTTCATCCAGGATGTCTCTGTACATTGCTGCAGTCATCTCTCCCTTTATCCTGACTAGTCTCCCAGTTCCTGCCGCTGAAAAAAATCCCCACAGCATGATGCTGCCACCACCATGCTTCACTGTAGGGATGGTATTGGCCTGGTGATGAGCGGTGCCTGGTTTCCTCCAAACGTGACGCCAGGCATTCACACCAAAGAGTTCAATCTTTGTCTCATCAGACCAGAGAATTTTGTTTCTTATGGTCTGAGAGTCCTTCAGGTGCATTTTGGCAAACTCCAGGCGGGCTGCAAAGTGCCTTTTACTAAGGAGTGGCTTCCGTCTGGCCACTCTACCATACAGGCCTGATTGGTGGACTGCTGCAGAGATGGTTGTTCTTCTGGAAGGTGCTCCTCTCTCCACAGAGGACCTCTGGAGCTCTAACAGAGTGACCATCGGGTTCTTGGTCACCTCCCTGACTAAGGCCCTTCTCCCCTGATGGCTCAGCTCTAGGAAGAGTCCTGGTGGTTTCGAACTTCTTCCACTTATGGATGATGGAGGCCACTGTGCTCATTGGGACCTTCAAAGCAGCAGAAATTTTTCTGTAACCTTCCCCAGATTTGTGCCTCGAGACGATCCTGTCTTGGAGGTCTACAGACAATTCCTTTGACTTCATGCCTGGTTTGTGCTCTGACATGAACTGTCAACTGTGGGACCTTATATAGACAGGTGTGTGCCTTTCCAAATCATGTCCAATCAATTGAATTTACCACAGGTGGACTTCAATTAAGCTGCAGAAACATCTCAAGGATGATCAGGGGAAACAGGATGCACCTGAGCTCAATTTTGAGCTCCATGGCAAAGGCTGTGAATACTTATGTACATGTGCTTTTTTATTTTTAATAAATTTGCAAAAATCTCAAGTAAACTTTTTTCATGTTGTCCTTATGGGGTGTTGTGTGTAGAATTCTGAGGAAAAAAATGAATTTAATCTATTTTGGAATAAGGCTGTAACATAAAAAAATGTGGAAAAAGTGATGCGCTGTGAATATTTTCCGTATGCACTGTAAGAACCATATTTATGTTCCAAATTACATTACATTATCAAATGATTTCACAGAGACCCTACTGCTCAATTGCAGTCAAAGACAAAGTCAGTCCAGGCGGGCTGCAGTGGCTGCTGGTTTTTGTTCGTTTTAATTTAATTAAAAGTCAATATTTGCTGTTGATGTACTAATTGCATGAAACAGTTTTTGCTTATTAAAATTCCACGCCCTGAATTGCTTTTTTCAGTCTTAAACAGATTAAGTCATTGTACTTTTTATTGCTCCTCCTTTTAGCAACATATTTTTATATTTTGTTAATATTGTTTTGTATATTATATTGATTATGTTTTGGTCTTTGTATTTTGAATAATGTTTTGTTTAATTATCCAATATTTATGTTAAAAATGTTTGGTTTAATGATTTCAGTTATACCTTTTAATGTACGAGTAGAACCTTTGGAGGCGGGGCCACTATTTACATGTTAGCTGACACGAAAATTAAATATATTGCAATATACCTAAAACATATGTGTGCATATCTTCCAGTATATTGTGAAATATACGTGGTTCCACATATGCGGTTTAACTTATATTTAAATAGTAATCAAAGATTACTTCATATCAAACATATATTTGTAAATAAATCCTGTATAAGAAATGCAATATGCTGTGTGTTTTCTATGTTTCTGAAAGATGTTTTTATCTGTAACATTTAAAAAAAACAGCCTTCCCATAGAATCCAATTTGTTGATATCAGCACATGTAGATGTGAAATATCCCACACTAAAACATGTGCTGTAAGCTTGATATTTTTTGACATTTCAAGTAAAATGAAAAGAATTACACTGCTAGCAATTTGTTAAACATATATCTCTTCAATATTTGTTTCTAGAGATAAATAAATATACTGTATTGTCAGGCAAGCAATTTTAACTATAAACACATGTGGAACATTAAAGCATCTGTATGCCTGACCTACTTATTCATTATTGCTCTTACCATATTTTTATTTATTTTTTCTTTTCTTGTAGGTTTCTATTTGACATCTTGTACAGCACTTTCAGCCGCATGCTTTGTATGAAAATGTACTACAAAAATAACTGTTGTTGTTCTTAGTAAAACTTTCTATTAGCGGAAAGCTGATATACAAGAAAGACCAACATCTATTAAAACATATTGGAATATCTATTTAACTCTAAAATGTAATGCATATTATAACTAGAATGTATAGTATATTTTAAAACATGCTGTAAAGTATATACTTTACTGTATATTATTCCTAATATTTTAAAATATATTAGGAAATATATTTTTATAATTTGGAGAATATACAGCAATATCATCAGCTTCAGTCTGTTGCGGTTAACGCGTAATTTTCAAATTGCCTTTACTTTGCGATTTACTCCTTGCATCTACTTGTACCTACCAACTTGTGCTGTACCTTCTTTCATTTTCCTTCCATTCCATATCCATCTTTCTGGAACTGGAAACATAAAAATCTTCTTTACTCGCCACCCTTTTATATAAAATGTTAAGCCTAATGTTGGTGTCAGTAGGCCAGATTCTGTACTGCTACTGCTGCTGCTGCCTTTATTAACGTCTAAAGTGTATTAAGGTTATTGTTTCCTTTAAATTTATATATACAATCAGAAATACAGTTCCTAATGTACTATTGTTTTAAACACAACATGACCAATTTCCTTTTAATTAAGGACTAAACAAAACCAAGTGAAACATATAAACACTTTACAATATTCAATTATTCTCTAAACTGTAAATGTTAATATTTAGTTGATTTGTCATTTTGAAGGAAACCATCATTCAATAAATTATTATTACTTTCAAATAATATTAAATGAGGGAAAAAATTGTTTTTGATAAGGCTGTAAATGCCATATTTTCTGCTATAGATTTTATGAGCCTTAAATTATACAGAAATGCAAATTATATGTTACAATAATCTGAAAGCCAGTGAATGTTTCTGCCCTTAATTGCCTTACTCAAGATCCAATTATCAGAAAGTGTCCGTAGATGATCTGAGAAAAGGTGTAATAAATTTTAATCACCGAAACAAGACCCAGGCACTGGCTTAATCGAACTGTCATGTAAAGAAAAGAAATAAAGTTCACCCAGCAATGAAAAACTTTCTGGCAAGTTACAATACATTTTTTCTATTATTCAAAGTTAATTATAACACAAAGGGTAATGTCAAGACTGTGACCGAGGTGGGGAGCAGGAAAGGGGTTGTAGGAAATGCCAGTACAGTCACATGACCATTTCTCACACTGTCTCAGGATGGACAATGACACCAATGGGACTATATTGACCCCTCTGCCCCCAACTATGCCCACCTGCCTGTCCCTATTTAGAGTCCCTACCCATCATTCTGCTGTTGCCTAATAATTGACTTGTGCTGCTCTACTTCCCAACAGTTACTGCCAGTGGGCTGCTTGCACACCTTTTTACTTCTCAAACCTCAAAAATAAATGGGAATTTTCCAGACACCAACCCTCAGCAACTGTCTTAGATCTTCTTTCTATACCATATTAAAAAAAATAATATATATCTTTTGAATCGAGATAAAAATAGCAAGATGAACATGATGAACATACATAGAGAAAAGCCAAGCAAAATGAAACCTTTTATTGGCTAACTAAAAAGATTACAATATGCAAGCTTTCGAGGCAACTCAGGCCCCTTCTTCTAGCAAGATGTAATACAGAAACTGAAGTTCCCTGTGTTTATATCCACACACTAGGACAAAAAACAACAATGGTAAATCTTTAAATGAAAAATCTTAAATGTAAAAAATGAATAGATTCATTCAGGCTAAGATTAATTTAACAAATGAGAGAAGAACAATGTATGGTCAAGATCTTTGGATAAGATAACTGTCCAACAAAGTCCTTTGAAGTTTGTGATATGGGTCTGTAGACAGGTTATCTGTGTCAGTCTGAGAGATGGAAACAGTCCTCATATCTGGCTATAAAACTCTTATCTCTATTCAAACCATGTTGCAATGTATTAAATTTTAGCAGGAGTTTGACTTCCCATTCTTTTCTCTCTTGCTGTGTTCTGAAGTTGCCCCTAAGCCCTGTGACTTTAAAGTCCCTCCCACAGTGTCCATGGCTGTTGAAGTGGGCCTCTACAGGAACATCTGTGTTGCCACATTTAATGTGGAACCTGTGCAAATTCATTCTCTGGCGGAGTGTCTGTCCAGTTTCTCCCACATAGAGTGTAGTGTCAGGACATTAGGTAGACAACATTAGATGATCTGCAGGAAAATGATCTCTTTATGTGATCTTCTAGTCGGTAGTGTGGTATAACTATACGGTCTGTATTGTAGATGTGGGTACATGTTTTACATATTTTCTGTAGGCAGAGAGATGTGCCATTTTCTATCAGTTCATTTAGGGAGCTTCGGACAATTAGTTGCTGAAGGTTTGGTGGTTGTCTGTAAGCCAGGAGGGGAGGTTCAGGAAATACATTTGTCAGCGTTTGGTCATTGTTTAGCATTGGCTGAAGTTCTTTTATAATTCTTCTCATGGCCATGGAACCCCTGCAGATTTTTTTTTTTCTCCAGCCGTCTGGAGTTTTTTTTTTGTTTTTTCTGTCCTCCCTGGCCATCGGACCTTATTTTTATTCTATGTTAATTAGTATTGCCTAATTTTATTTTTATTTTTTGTCTTTTTTCTCTTTCTTCATCCTGTAAAGCACTTTGAGCTACATCATTTGTATGAAAATGTGCTATAAAAATAATTATTGCTTTGTTGTTGGTCATGGGGTTTGCAACCTTTGATACTGTTAATGTTTAAAGGTTCCTACTGGCAGCCATGTTTCATATGAGTTAGTGGATAATTGTGGGAAAAAAGACTCTCTGCTTTCTTGTTTAGTTCTCTCTTTGATGACTTTGTAATACAGAGGCCTAGGCCTCTCATGGACCCTGTGATCATCAGAGGTGACTGTGTGCAGAGGGTGCAGACCTTTAAATATCTGGGAGTGCAGCTGGATGACAAATTGGACTGGACTGCCAATACTGATGCTCTATGTAAGAAAGGTCAGAGCAGACTATACTTTCTGAGAAGGTTGGCATCCTTCAACATCTGCAGTAAGATGCTGCAGATGTTCTACCAGACGGTTGTGGCGAGTGCCCTCTTCTACGCGGTGGTGTGTTGGGGAGGCAGCATAAAGATGAAAGACGCCTCACGCCTGGACAAACTTTTTAAGAAGGCAGGCTCTATTGTAGGATTAAAGTTGGACAGTTTAACATCTGTGGCAGAGCAACGGGCGCTAAGCAAACTCCTGTCAATCATGAAGAATCCACTGCATCCACTGAACAGTGTCATCTCCAGGCAGAGGAGTAGCTTCAGTGACAGACTTTTGTCACCGTCCTGCTCCACTGACAGACTGAGGAGATCGTTCCTCCCCCACACTATGCGACTCTTCAATTCCACCCTGGGGAAGTAAATGCTAACATTAATTTTATTTATTTTTTTCATTTTTTATTACTATTTAATTTAATATTGTTTCTTTGTATCAGTATACTGCTGCTGGATTATGTGAATTTCCCCTTGGGATTAATAAAGTATCTATCTATCCATCTATCTATCTACATTCTGGCTTTAATGCTCAATTTATTTTTGACATTTGGTTCCGATCCTTTCTGGTTATTGACCATGAATTTGGCCTATTCATTTCCTTATCCTTTACTTGACTCTTGGCCCCACTTTAGCACAACATAACACCAAAGCAGAGAAACTTAGGCCATAGCATTGAAAAAGTCAGCCATTTTAAGGTAGCACTAGGATGTAACCAAATTTGAACAGAATGACAGGGAGAAAAGGCGTCTAAACAGGCAAGGAATCGCAACCAGAAAACAAAGAGAAAATCATCAAAACTGATTTGTACCCAAGAACCATAATCGAAACACAAAAAGTTCAAGTCAAATGAGAAAATAATGAAAGCAAATACATAACTTTTTTTTTATCAGAATCTGTCAATTATGGTTCTGTTGCTCTGATAATTTAAACTATCGCATAACTGACGTGATACACGTAACTTCTGAGACCATTCTCTGGGAAGTGAAATGGCTACTGCAAGACAAAACAGCAGCGACCCCTATAAATATAATAAATACTTCTATGAACATAAGAAAAAAATTATTTATAAGCAAAAAACATAAGGGATGTGATGAATTATGACAACCATAGCTTTGCATACTAGGCTGGGATTAAGTCTTCAGGTAATTATGCAGCTCAAGTACTCTGTGTTTGTTCTCTGAGGTTGTATTTAATAAAAAACGCAACACTCAAAAAGAAAATAAATAAATAAATGGAATAGATAGATAGAAGTGAAAGGCACTATATAATAAATAGATGTGAAAGGCACTATATAATAGAAGAATGGATATGAAAACCACTATATGATGGATATGATGTACCTCGGATAAAATTTGCATTTTTACAGAAGCTCTTTAAATAAATAAATACATAAATAGGTAGATAAGAAAGTAAATAAATAATTACACACACACACACACACACACTTTGGTATAAACACACATTGGAATAATTATAAAGGAAGAAAATTCAAAATAAACAAAAGTTCTTACTTGATGGTCCCAGTCACAGTGTGACAATATGCAGACATATTGGTGTGGGTATCGAGGAGCCCCCATAGCGATTCTTAATATGCTTCTACTGAAGAATTAATTGGTTGTTAATGTGTCAGAGAGAGGACATGCAGCATTGTTCATAATGGCACTCGTTTTGTTTTAATTCCCTCCTTCACTACAAGCTCCAGGGGGTCCAGAGTGCATCCCATAACTGAGCCTACCCTTTTAATTAGCTTATTGATTTGGTGAGCCTCTCTTGAAGTGATGTTACCAGCCCAGCACACCACAGCAAAGAAAATCGCACTGGCCATCAAAGAGGTGTAGAAGATGTGAAGATGACGCTTCCCACATTAATGGAACACAGTCTCCTAAGGAAAAAAGAGCCTACTCTGCCCTTTGTTCTCTATTTTCTCTGTGTTCCAAGACCAGTCCAACCTGACTCCGACTCCCAAGTACTTGTAGGAGTGCATCACCTTTACATCCACTCCCTAAATAGTGACCAGACATAGAGGCTCTTTGGTGCGGTGAAAGTCAATAACTAGTTTCTTAGTTTTGGTGATGTTAAGATACAGGGAGTTCTCTTTGCACCAAGAAACAAATTTCTCCTTCTGACTCCTCTCCTCTGTCTCGTCCCCTTACCAATACACCCCATAAGTGCAGAATCATCTGGGAATATTTGCAAGCAATGTTCCCGCTAAGCTAAGCGCGTGAGCAATCGCTCACATGAATTCAGAGCGTCGCTCATACTTCCCACACAATCACTCATTCCGACGGCGTCGCTCGTACTTATCTTGAAAATTGGTGCTCATAAATTTTTGGCTTAAACAAAATGTCGCTCATAAACAATGTTTTTTGCTCACTATATGCTACTCCTTAGAGGGAACATTGTTTGCAAGTGACGTGACCTGCTGTTATATTTGTAGTTGCAAGTGTACAGAATGAAGTGTAAAGCAGACAGGCCTGTTCCTTGTGCTCCAGTGTTACTCACATCCACATCGGAGCCACAGTCCTCTGGTCTCACCAACTGGACTCTGCCTGACAGATAGTCCATTATCCAGGACACCATATGCTCATCCAGCTGCATATCTCTGAGCTTACTCTTTAACAGGGGTGGCTGGTTAGTATTGAAGGTACTGGAGAAATCAAACAAACAGCACAATTGCAGGGTTGACAGCACAGTAGAGGAGCCTTTCTTGATGCAGTGCCAGCTTGGTGTGTGTCTCCGCTGTTAGGGTGGGTGTTACTCCCTTTGTCTCTCCCTCAATAGATCAGTAGGCTCTGTCTCTTTCTTGGGCTACACTGATGCAAGCTTTGAACTTGATTACCCATTGTATACACACCATAAGTGTTCATCATTTGTAAAAATTATAATTGCAGATAATTATAAATATGTAATTAGGATCTCATTTACACTGGGCTTCTATACATTTTTCTTTCGAAATGATAATCCAGCAGATCTTCGGCTCTGCTCTCTGCCAGCTTTACCGACTTCATCAGATAGGTTGACAGCTGCAGAGTGAGAGGCATGGGGTAGGCAGTCCTGAAAGTGCTTAATAACAGTCCAGTTTAAGAGCAGATATTTCAGTTTTCTCAAGTCTGTTATTTTTCTCAATGGGAGTCAATATGTCATTTTGGAGCATTTTTGATTTGTTCCTTTACCTAGATTTTTTAAAAACATATATTTTCCCCTCTATTTTGTCTTTGTTTCATCTGGATGATTGCTGTGGGCACATGTCCTGTAGGATAGTGAGTAGGGAGTTTGGTCATGATGTGAAATAAGACCCGAGGATGGCACTACACACTGTCTGCAAGAAAAACTCTTGTTTTCTTTGTAAACATTTTTAGGCTGCCATTTAAAGCTTATTACTGACTACAAATACATGAAAATTCACCCAATCAATCAACCCCTGCTTGTCTTTAGGTTTCCATTCTTGATTTTTGCTTTCAAAGTCTACTACTCAGAAAAGAGAAATCAATAAAAACTGTTTTGATTTTGGAGAGGCATTCTTCTTGGTCACACCATTAACTGCTTCTGGTAATTCTCATTAGGTCTTGTTTTTTTAGTATTCGAAGAAGTCTAGTGGGCCAAAATGTTATGCCCCAAGTTAACCTATGGGTGACAGGGCCTTCAGCTTTGTAGTGCCCAGACTTTGGAACAACCTCCCTAAATTCATGAGATCAGCCCGCTCAGTTGATTGAAAACAACATAAAACTCATTTAACTTATCCTGACATTTTTACTCCTCATATCCAATAGACTCTAGCTGGGGACCGCCAGAGCTCCACGCCATTGAGAAGGTTGTCACATTATGTTATTTGCCAGTGATAACACTTAGGAACACTGTGGCTAAGATTAGGGTTAAACCAAGTGCAATCCAATTGGCTGTCCAGCTGAATGACAAAATCACGGACCTGGGGCCTCATGTATAACGCCGTGCGTAGAACTCGCACTATAACATTGCGTAAGCACAAAAGCCGAAATGTGCTTACGCACAGAAAAATCCAGATGCAGGAATCTGTGCGTACTAAAACTTCCACGTTCTTCTGCTACATAAATCCCGATCAGCGTGAAAAGTAACGCGGCACGCTTTATGTAATGCCCCGACTCCTCCCAGAATTACGTCTCTTTGAATATGCAAATCAATATAAATCGCCCTTAAGCTCAGGCTTCTGTGAAAAGACAATGGGAAAAGCACGGGGGAAAATATAAGAATTTCAGTGAATACCAAGTGGAGGCAAAGGAAAAACATACTATTTGTTCAAATAAACCGTGGTATAATCAACAAAATGAAGTTGATCGAGTGACATAGCGTGTTGGAGAAACTTGAAAGCTCACAAAGTCTCACAGTGCCGGACATAAAAAGAAGTCACATATCAAAGTCGCCATGAAAAGGCGAGTTGTAGCCCACTGTCTGAGTGTCATATGAAAGCTTATTAGGGTACAGAGAAAAAAAAGCCACACAGTGGGGAAAAAAAAGGAAATGTCAACTTCAATCTCGACATTTCCACTTTAATCACGTAGTTTATTTTATCATTAAAATAGAACATCATAAACTTCATCTTAAAATCATTTAATTAACCAGTTTCTCAAATCACATCGTAATTAAAGTAGCACGTTAAATGTTTGTTTTATATTTGATCTTCTACAGTATGTGCTCTGTGTGTGTGAATCACTACTTGCTTCTTAAACCGCTCTCTTCCTCCAACTGGACACAGAATTCATTACATTCGTGATATTACAGCTCTCTGAATAACTAAAATACTGAGATGTATATGTGATATCATTTTCATGATGATAGGAGTTAAAGCACGTTATTAAACATGTGTTTCACTTGATGAAATAATTTATTGCAGCAGTACTCAGGGGCGGCTCTAGGCTTGTGGTGGCACTGGGCAGAGAAAGAATCGGTGGCTCCTTTGCCCACCAATGTCAGTAAGGTAGCTTATGCACGGTGGATGGCCCCGTCCATTGCAGACACTGCATAGCCGCCTCGTGCTCATGACACAAGCAATTAACTTTTGCCAAAATTTGTCGCTGTGTTTTTAGCTGTGTTGTTATTTTCTCTTCTGTTTTATATTCAATATATATTGGCGTAGCCGTCACTGCAGTCCTTGCTTTTCTTTCCCCAAGTAACCGATCGCCACACAATCAGCTCTGTAATAGACGTTAAGCCATCTGTAAGCTTAGCGCCGATTCTTTAAAACGTTTAAAGAACATTGAAATATCTTCGTAGTACATGTTTAATTATTCTATCCTTCACGACACTCCCAGTGAAGAATATAGATTATTTAAATGAAGTTAAAGTTTTATCTGTATAATTTAATAAACATATTTTGCTGCATTTCACCTTAAAAATGATATCCTCACCATATGTAAATATGCGCTTTATAAAGGGCTCAGGTTGTGCGATATTATAACTATAGTGCAAGTTTACAGTGGGGTGATTGTACTTATAAGTACAAACAGTTCTACAAGGTGCAATTGATTGAGTGCATTTAAAGTTCTTGGGATGAAACTGTTTCTGAACCACGAGGTCCGTACAAATAGGCTTTGAAACGCGTTTTGCTGTGGCTGAGACAGCGTGTGCTTGAAGCTGTATACCGATAATTCTCTTTCCGATCAGCTGCTGCTGTGATTCACACTCAGATACAGTGATATAAATACTCCGAGTGGTGGAGTGAGAGTAATATGGAAAAAGATGATCCGCTGTGGCAACTCCTAACGGGAAGAGCTGAAAGAAGAAGAAGAAGAAGTGAGAGTAACAACGCTAAAGCAGTTATGGTATTTGGAATACTATGGCTGTTCCCTGCACCATTATATTGTTACAAGTTAATTACAATCAAATGCGTTACAATAATAAACAATATGCCGTTAGTTTCAGTGTATTTATAAAGCCGCGTCAGGAAAATAAGGTGTAACCACACAGGAACAGTAGCACTGCTTTGACGCTGGGTGCCACCAGTCTGCAAAACTGAGCGGAGAACTTGCGTATGACAAGGTATGAGGTACCGTGGAAAAGTGCATGGCTTTACGCCAAGTGTAGGTTTTATACATCGCGATTTGAACGTGGAAAAGTTCTTAAGCAACATTTCTGTGCGTACGCACCGTTTATACATGAGGCCCCTGCTGAGGTCTGTAGGTGGGCCCATCTCCTTCTTTTAATTTAACCTCTCTGTCAAGATAACCAGGACGATTTGTGTTTGGACAACAAAATATGTTATTTCTTGTAGTTTTTGTATTTTTGACAGTGTATCGTCCTTTATTTTATTTCAGTTCTTTGTATGAACAAAGAGGTGGCTCTGTGGCTAGGAAGGTTGCCAGTTCGAATCCCGTAAATGCCAGTAGTGACTTTACTCCATTGAGCAAGGCCCTTAACCTGCAATTGCTTCATCCTGGGTATGACAATAACCTGCATCTATCCCTGCAAGCAGGTCCCACAACCTGAAAAGAAACACTTGTGTGTTGTTGGTAGGATTGACACTCTAGCCGCTGTAAAAAACATCACATTGTGCCAATGTGGTGCTAAGGTGTCACCCGCTACACTTGGATCCCAATCCAGGTGGTTCGTTGTGTGGTGAGTGTGGCAATGTGCTATTGGTGCATGCTTTCAATAAAAAAATAAATAAATCTTTGTATATCCTGCATTTATCTTTATTTAGTATTTACATAGAAATTAGATAGATAGATACTTTAATAATCCCAAGGGGAAATTCACATAATCCAGCAGCAGTATACTGATACAAAAACAATATTAAATTAAAGAGTAATAAAAATGCATGTAAAAGCAGACAATAACTTTGAATAATGTTAACGTTTACCCACCCGGGTGGAATTGAAGAGTCGCATAGTGTGGGGGAGGAACGATCTCCTCAGTCTGTCAGTGGAGCAGGACAGTGACAGCAGTCTGTCGCTGAAGCTGCTCCTCTGTCTGGAGATGATCCTGTTCAGTGGATGCAGTGAATTCTCCATGATTGACAGGAGTTTGCTTAGTGCCTGTTGCTCTGCCACAGATGTTAAACTGTCCAACTTTACTCCTACAATAGAGCCTACCTTCCTAACAAGTTTGTCCAGGCATGAGACGTCCTTCTTCTTTATGCTGCCTCCCCAGCACACCACCGCAGCATCTTATTGCAGATGTTGAAGGACGCCAACCTTCTAAGGAAGTATAGTGGGCTCTGACCTTTCTTACACAGAGCATCAGTATTGGCAGTCCAGTCCAATTTGTCATCCAGTTGCACTCCCAGGTATTTATAGGTCTGTACCCTCTGCAAACAGTCTCCTCTGATGATCACGGAGTCCATGAGGGACCTGGGCCCCAATTCCTAGGAATTTTAATAAGATTGAAATAGTGGATCATCCAATTAGGGTGAAGGAGTGGAAGAGTGAAGGTTTTAAGGTCCCCCAGATTAGTAAACCTTATGTAATATTTGGGGATTTTGGCCGGATTCCACATTATAGACAGGATCAATTGGAGGCTTTCAGTTATCCGGTAATAACAATTGGAGGTTTACAGGATATTTTTCAACGTATGGGAAAACCAAATCTTAAGGTGTTGAAAGTGGTTACTTGTGTAGGTTTGAATGATTGTAATAAATCTAAACCTAGTAGGTGTAATAAAAAAGTTCCATCACTATTACGTAGTATGACAAGATTTTTCCCAAGGGCTAAGATATATATGGCCAAGGTACCTTATTCAGTGACGGAACAATCGGAAGAGGTGGTTACCCGGATACAGGAGTTGATGATTATTTATCTTCACTATCAGAAATTGAGGTGATAGAAATTCTTGGCCAGGGTGATGTTGAATTAGTGGAGGGTGATAATTTACATTGGCAACCGGAACAAGCATACCAGATTGTAGACCATTGACTAGAATGTTTGGACTTAATTCAGGAATCCTTTAGGTTTGTTGAGGCAAAGGAAGTCAACATTTATAATTTAAGTAATAATTTTAGGTTGATGGAGTCAGATGTATCGCTTTTACAGATGGGACTTACCTTTATTCCTGTACCAACACGGATAAGAGATTAAGAGGGATGTATGTAAATATCATCGGCGGTTGAAGCTATTGGACTATTTTAAGTATCAAGGAGGTCAGGCTCCAAAGGTGTTTGTTGAGCCTTCTAATTGGGACCCAGTAAATAGTAAAATTAGTCAGGTGATCATAGATATGATTAATGACGACAAACAGGATTTAGCGAAGATACAGGTTCTCCCTGGGGCCCCGGATAATTTAACTCCGGCAGAAAGAGTATCTTTGGAGTATCTGAGGTTGAATAATAAAAATGCTATTATTAAACCAGCAGATAAAGGGTCCATGATGATAATTATGGATAGAGAACAATATATCTTTGAAGCTAAACGACAATTGTCAAACAGGTTACATTATAGACCTCTAAAAAAGTCCAGTCGAGAAAAAATACATTCTAGGATGGTTAAGATTTTGGAGACTATGCAGGAGGAAGGCTTCATAACGGCCCAACAAAAGCGGAATTTAATAGGTCCACCAGATTCATCAATTCGTAAATTTTATTTGTTACCTAAGGTTCATAAGAAACCGGAGAGTTGGACAATACCGTACCAGATTCCTCCAGGTAGGCCGATAATTTCCGACTGCTCTTCTGAATCATAGAGTTTCGGAATTCATTATTACCTTAATCCTTTGTCTCAGAGACACAATAGTTGTGTACAGGATACCTATCATTTTCTTCAGTTGGTTGGGAATAAATCTTTTCCAGAGAGAGCATTTATGTTCTCTATGGATGTTGAATCCCTCTATACTAATATTGATATTGAATTGGGATTGGAAGCCGTAGAGGACATTAAGCGTTATCCTGATGGGACAAGGTCCGACAAACATCTTATGTAATTATTTTTTATATAAATTTTAAAACTAACGAATTTGAATTTAATGGTAGCCTTTATTTACAGACTTATGGGACGGCGATGGGGAAGAAATATGCCCCCTCTTATGCTAACATATATATGGCTCATTGGGAGGAACAGGCCTTTTCTAGGTGTCGCAGGTTACCACATCTGTACTTAAGATACTTAGATGATATTTTTGGTATCTGGACATACACTAGGGAGGAGTTTGATGAGTTTTTGGGACTCTTGAATAGTGTACATCAAACTATTAATTTAACAGCAGAGATTAGTGCAGAGTCCCTGACCTTTTTGGATACCCAATTATATATAAAAAAAGTATTGGAAGTGGAAAATAGAATCTTTTCCAAAGTATATTTCAAGAGTACTGACACACATGCTCTTCTGCAAAAATCTAGTTATCACCCAAAACACACCTTTAGGGGTATAGTGAAATCACAATTAATTAGATTTTATCGGATCAATATGGAAGAGGAATATGTGAATGAGGCCATGCGTATTGTATTTAAATCTTTGAGGAAGAGGGGTTACTCCAGGAGGTTTCTGAGAGAGATTAAGCAAGAGGTGGCAAATACCTATCAGAGATATCTTGAAACTCCAATAATTAGTAGAAATAAAAATACGGGAGTTCCTCAAATGAGGGGGATGAGAAATGAGATGGGAGGAGGTCAGGGGAGAAAGTTTCTGTCCATTTTAATTGATCCTATATATGTTATCCTAGAGGAGCAGACAGGGAAATACAGGAGGGATTAGAGTATGGTGGATTGGTAGGTGAGAGGGGATGTGATGAAATAGAGGAAAGCAGGGATAAAAATATATCACCCTGCCCTCTTACCAACTCTAACCTTAAGGCCCAGAACTGGGACCCTAATGTTAATTACAGGAGTGGCCCTGATGTTAATCTTTGGGGGGGCTCTGAGTTTAACAGTTGGATCCCTAATTTTAAGATCCATAGAGGAGGCCCTAACCCTAAGGAGGTAGAGTGGGTGGTTGGGAATGTCAGGGGATCTGAAGGTGAAATTGGAATATCTATCCCATCACTTAACTCTAACCTTAAGGCCCATAAAAGGGGCCCTGATGTTAATCACAGGAGGGGCCCTGATGTTAATATGGGTGGGGACCCTGAGATTAATTCCCAACCCCGGATAATATTCAAGATGCTGGAACAGGGAGTCTGGAACCCTAATTTTAAGAGGTATGGGGAAGGCCCTAACCCCAATGAGGTAGATTGGGAGATTGGGAATTTGATGGTGTTGGGAAGTGAGGTTGGAACATCTACCCCATCAGATAATCTTGACCTTAAGGCCCATAAAAAGGACCCTGATGTTAATAGCAGGAGGGACCCTGATGTTAATCAGAGTAGGGGCCCTGAGGTTAATGGTGATTCTCAGAGGCTCCCTCTAGCTGGGTTAATTAGAACCTTGGACAATATTTCAGATTTGGATTCTGAATATAGAAATGCTAATAGGACTTTGGATAATTGTCTGGGGGAGAACGCTATGGAGGAAGAGGGACAAGTGGCAGAATGGGTTGGGAGGGGTGAGTCAAATGCTATTTCAGGTATGGAGGAAGTAGGAGGGGAGGAGGATATGAATATGTGGAGGGAAGGGGATAATGAAGGTAGAACATGAAGGGAGATAAGATCAGGAACAAACATATTGCCATTGGTGTTTACGTATTCAAAAAATCCTCAAAAATAATTTCTGGGGGGCCCAAGTAATAGACGAGGAGTTGGCGGACATTAAATTGGTGTCCGCTTACCATAAAAACATCTAAAAGATTATTTGGTTAGGGCCTCATGTACGATTCGCAAAAGAAATAAGACAGCCTGGCAGATACCGTTTAAAAATAAAAAAATTATTAAAAATCCTATAACATTGAAGGAATTGCCTATTTATCAAGAAGTGACGCTCACCTCCAAAAATTGCATTTACGCGATACAATGTAATGGCTGTGGACTCATCTATATAGGTGAAACTAAAAATACGTTAAAGGCCAGATTTATTCAGCACCTCAGATTAATTGAGAAACAGGATAAAAAAACTCAATTATATATTCATTTCCAACAGCCAGGGCATGAACCCCTCTTTTTTTCCCTTAGAAAGTGGGAGTTATTGGAATAAAACTAGGAGACTCAAAAAAGAACTAGAGTGGATTATGGCCTTCGACACGTTTGTCCCTAATGGACTTAATGAGAGATAAGAAATTAAGGAGTCTATCTAATTGTTAGTAGGATATTAATGAATTAGGTGTGATGATTATGTGATTGGGATTTAAATAAAAAGAATAGAAAAATAAATGTGCATTGTGAACTTGTGCGTGCCAGCTCGCTGGTATCCCCTACCCTAATCCTAACCCCTTATTATTAGATATGTTTCTAATATTTTATATGCCATATTGTTCTTTCCAATTGATGTGCTTTGAGCTTGGGAAAAGCACCCCATAAAGGAAGTTTAGTATTATTATTACTATCAACATTATTATTACCTTTAAATTACTTCAAAATCTGAATATACCATATGTGTGGTATTGTATTTCTTACACATATTTGCATTCTACTCTTAGTTTTATGAGTCAAGAACTCTTTTCATGGTTTGTTCTTTAATTTAACAAGTCGACCATTGTTAAAGGGATGCCTCTAAATTTGAATGGAATGACCACAACAGGAGTCATTTAAACAGGCAAAGGATCAAAACCAGAAGACTAATAGAGAGAGATCATCAAAACAGATTTGTAGCCAAAAACCACAACTGAAACACAAAAGCAATATGTCAGGAGCAGGGACGTCAAATAATGAAAACGTGAAAGCAAACATGCAAATTTTTTTTTAGAATCCATCAAACTCAGAGAATTATGGTCCCATCATGCTGATCCTTAGAATTATCGAATAACTGACATGATGCGAGTAACTTCCAAGAGTGCTCTCTGTGGCATCCGGCAAAACAAAGTGGCTACCGCAGCACAACAGAAAAATAATCAATGTCCTAGTAAACATGAAAAATGATTATTCACATGGAAAACAGATGACAGAAGATATTTTCATTCTTATTTTTTTGAGTCAAGGGTTCCATTTTCATGGTTTGTTTTTTTTAAATCAACTTGTTTTTTCAATTTTGTTAGTTTTATTAGAAGCTGTAGGCATCAGAGGTAACCTACACAACTGATGCTCAAGTTGGTTAACCAGCAGGAGATGAAGAGTACAGAGAAGAGGAGAATGCTCCACACAGAGTGAGGCCATCATTGGTGTCCTTCAGGGGTCTTTCCCTCAACCATTACTTTTTCTGATTTATATTAATGACATTGATTTTGGTATAGAAAGTAGACTTGTGAAATTCACTGATGACACTAAAATTGGAGTGCTGGCAGAGGAGGAAGCAAAAAGAATTCAAAAAGACCTGGGCAAGCCTCAGAACTTGGTGAATGGGCAAGCCTCAGAACTTGGTGAACACCTGCAAAGTGCTACATGTGGGCAACAGGAACATCAAGTACAGTCATATGAAAAACTTTGGGAATCCTTGTTAATTCTTTAGATTTTTGTTTATCATTGGCTGAGCTTTCAGAGTAGCAACTTCCTTTTAATATATGACATGCCTCATGGAAACAGGAGTATTTCAGCAGTGACATTAAGTCTATTGGATTAACAGAAAATATGCAATATACATCATAACAAAATTAGACAGGTGCATAAATTCGGGCAACCCTAACAGAGATATAACATCAATACTTAGTTGAGCCTCCTTTTACAAATATAACAGCCTCTAGACAACTCCTATAGCCTGTGATGAGTGTCTGGATTCTGGATGGAGGTATTTTTGACCATTCTGCCATACAAAATCTCTCCAGTTCAGTTCAATTTGATGGCTGCCAAGCATGGACAGCATGTTTCAAATCATCCCATAGATTTTCAAAGATATTCAAGTCAGGGGACTGTGACGGCCATTCCAGAACATTGTACTTCTCCCTCTGCATGAATGCCTTTGTAGATTTCGAACTGTGTTTTGGGTCATTGTCTTGTTGGAATATTCAACCCCTGCGTAACTTCAACTTTGTGACTGATGCTTGAACATTATTCTGAAGAATTTGTTGATATTGGGTTGAATTCACCTGACCCTCGACTTCAACAAGGGCCCCAGTCCCTGAACTAGACACACAGCCCTACAACATGGTGGAACCTCCGCCACATTTGAAAGTAGGTAGCAGGTGTTTGTCTTGGAATGCGGTGTTCTTCTTCTGCCATTCATCAGTCCAAAGCACTTTGTTCCATACAACAAGCGACTCTGTTTGTGGCGTGAGTGCAGAAAGGGCTTCTTTCTCATCACATTGCCATACTGATGTTCTTTGTGCAAATTTCACTGAATTGTAGAACGATGTACAGATACACCATCTGCAGCGAGATGTTCTTGCAGGTCTTTGGAGGTGATCTGTGGGTTGTCTGTAACCATTCTCACAATTCTGCGCATATGCCGCTCCTGTATTTTTCTTGGCCTGCCAGACCTGCTGGGTATAACAGCAACTGTGCCTGTGGCCTTCCATTTCCTGATTCCATTCCTTACAGTTGAAACTGACAGTTTAAACCTCTGAGATAGCTTTTTGTCGCCTTCCCCTAAACCAGGATACTGAACAATCTTTGTTTTCAGATCTTTTGAGAGTTGCTTTGAGGATCCCATGCTGTCTGTCACTCTTCGGAGGAGAGTCAAAGGGACGCACAACTTGCAATTGACCACCTTAAATACCTTATCTCATGATTGGACACACCTGTCTTTGAAGTTCAAGGCTTAACGAGCTCATCCAACCAATTTGGTGTTGCAAGTAATCAGCATTGAGCAGTGACAGGCATTCAAATCAGAAAAATTACAAGGGTACTGCACAGCCAGTTTTTCACATTTGATTTAATTTCATACAACTAAATGCTGCTTCACTAAAAATCTTTGTTTGGAAAAAAAAAACAGTACTCAGATGTTCCTAGGAAATGAAAGACATACCACTGTTATCTTTTTTGTTGAAAGCAGAGTCAATTATTATGCAACCTGAGAGGGGTTTGCCGAACATTTTCATATGACTGTATAATTACAAAATGGAAGATATAAGCAACCTCTGAAAAGAATTCAGGGTTTTATGTTGACACAAAGTTTTCATAGACTAAACAATACACAGAACAAATTAAAAAAGACAAATAAAATGTTAGGTTATTTCATAAAAACTGATGAATTTAAGTCAAGGGGCGTTATGCTCAAACTGTATAGCGCACAAGTGACACCACATTTTGAGAACTGTGTGCAGTTCTGGTCAACAAGAAAGTCATAGCAGGACTTAAGGACCTGACCTACTGACAGACTCAGAGAATTAAACCTGCTTACTCTCATGCAGAAAGACTGTGTGGGGATCAAATCCAGGTTTTTACACTCATCGAAGCCACTGACAAAAGTAAATCCAGCTATATTCTTTCAGCTTAATGGTGAATCACAAACTCAATGACAACAATGAAAATTAAGGGGAAGTGCATTTAGGACCAAAGCCAGGAAGCACTTCTTTACTCAATAAGTTATTGGACTTTAGAATAAACTACTGAGACATGGAGTCGAAACAGAAACCTTAACAACCTTTAAGATGTGATATTAGGTCAGCTTCACTATTAGCTAAACAAATGAGCCTGATGGACTGAATGATCACCTCGTTTTTGTCAAATTTCTTATGTTTCTTTTTTTTTTTTTGTCACGGCTGTAACAATATAAATATGGAGGCGATCGCAATACATGTTATGCCTTGGTGGATACACTTTTAAAAAAATCTCAGGTCTCTCAGCAAGAGTTTACTTCTTTTCAAGTAGGCCCTAGTGTTAGTTTCTACTTTCTCATATACGAAGTATAGGGAAAGAATTATAATTGTCCAAAGATTCGATGTCAAGATTTTGATGAATCTCAACGTTTAACTTGAGTACACTTTCACTTGGTTCAACCAAATTTTGCATACAAGTATTAGGTGCAAAACGCAGATTTCTTTCAACTTTTGGGCTATTTCCATTAACCAGAAGTGGTGCTTCACCTTTTATTGGTGCAGCTGCAGAGACTAATTTATTCAACTTTATTTTCATAATAATTGTTCAATGTATTATTCATTTGTTTTGTTGTTGAGGGTTCTTTAATGTACATAATATAAAAAATATAATCATTGTGGGCAGCACACTTGTGCAGTGGTAGCTCTGCTGCCTCGCAGTAAGGAGACCCGAGTTCGCTTCCCGGGTCCTCCCTGTGTGGAGTTTGCATGTTCTCCCCGTGCCTGCGTGACATGAAGATTTGGTGCATTGGCGATCCCAAATTGTCCCTAGTGTGTGTGCCCTGTGGTGGGCTGGTGCCCTGTCTGGGATTTGTTTCCTGCCTTGTGCCCTGTGTTGGCTGAGATTGGCTCTAGCAGACCCCCGTAACCCTGTAGTTGGTATATAGTGGGTTGGATAATGGATGGATGGATGGATAATCATTGGTTTACTCCTCAAATATCCATCCCCATATTTGAGTTTAGGTGAGACCACTCCCGATTTTTTTAACTTTATTTCGATCCCTGACTCTGATGTTGGTTTAGTTACACTCTCATTTGACTTTAAGATTTTCTGACAAATATTTTCATCCATCCATCCATTTTCTAACCCGCTGAATCCGAATACAGGGTCACGGGGGTCTGCTGGAGCCAATCCCAGCCAACACAGGGCACAAGGCAGGAACCAATCCTGGGCAGGGTGCCAACCCACCGCAGGACACACACAAACACATCCACACACCAAGCACACACTAGGGCCAATTTAGAATCGCCAATCCACCTAACCTGCATGTCTTTGGACTGTGGGAGGAAACAAATATTTGCATTCCCTGTTTAATTCTTGTTGTTCACAATAATTTTCAGAGACTAGAGATCATATAACAAGAGGTTAGCTGGTGAGTATGATAGATAGATATATCTTGAGGTTAGTTTGTGAGTATGATAGATAGATAGATATATCTTTTATTTGTCCAACCTTTCTTGTCTATTCTAAATGCTTAGGTACTGGTAGCTGGAATAGGAAATTATCTCTGTTGATTTTCTTTATTTTTTTCTTTGAAAATAGTTCATTTATAGACTTCATAAACATAGAATGGTTTTGATCTTTTCTGTAAGAAATTAAATAACCGTAACATTTTTGGGAATCATGTGGTCAACCCTGTCACCCAAGTAAAATCTTCAGATGGAGTTTTGAATTTACTTGTCAATTTTCCCTCAGTTTAATTGATTGACATTTCCCTTCCAACTGATTTGTCACTTTTTTTGGTTCCTTTGTTTCGTTTTTCACTTTTTGACAGTTCTGGCAGAACTCCGTCAGAAATACAAGTTCTTCTAGGCAACTTTTCTGTAATTGAAGGAGGTAAAACTCATAAAAACTGCTACGCTATGTTGTTGCTGAACCAAAATACATTGACAAGCATTAAACGTCTTTCAGGTCTTCATAAAATATGTCTCACCACTATATAAACAAAGTTTAGTGTGTCTTTTTAAAAAAATCATAATTGCCGTTAACTGCAAAATCTTCTTAAAAGTGAATTCATCCACTATAATAAATACATATATTAACTTGAGCTGTAAACTAAAATCATTTACAGCTTTTTTGAAATATTGCAATGTTATGTTATTACAGCTCCTCATTGATTGTGGATTTGCACACATGTCATTTTTTAAATTGGAATACTATTGAACAGTATATAAGTTCTAATTGAATAACTGGAATCTGTAATAAATGTTTCATTAGCCTTTTCACACCAAAGAAGCTTTTTGGAAAAAAAAAAAAAGCAATTAGAAATATGAAACATGAAGCAGCATCTGTATAATCTTTAATCAAATCCCTTTTCTGAGGGCAACATCAGCTCTGTGACATTAGAACGCCATGCTTGCAAATACAGGACTTTCTCTCAGCTAATGCTAGGGAGGCCAGATAAGCTCTTTAATCCCATATTTTCTTTAAACCAAACCTGACTGACAGTTATCTAATCTTCTTTATTTACTCGGCTTCTACTGAATAAAAGGGCACTGAGATTCTTATTCTGTTCATAACAAGGTAATAATGCATGTGCCATGGTGACAATACAGGAGTTTTTTTTTTTTTAGTAATTATAAAGTGGACTAGATAAATAATTGTGGAATACAGGGGCATCATTTAGAAGTTTCACAGTAGTCGATGCGAGGGGATACAGAAAAGAGGACACAATCAATATGGAATGCACTTCTAGGATGAAGGAGTGAGGAGAATTGCCAAGAAAGAGACTGTTATACTAATATAAGAGATGATTGCCTCAGAAAACTGCAAAAATGGCAGAAGTAATAGGCCAACAGAGCGAAAACCTCAGAAACGTGAAATTACCACCGGCCTGCATTACCTTTCTTGGATTTCGTATTCCACACTGAGTAAACTTAGAAGTCTAATGTAGTAGACTCCTGTCCTATTTACAGAGAAGTCATTTCACGATGCAGCAAAGTTTCCAAAAAAGAAAATAATCATCTGTGTATTTCAGAGCAAAAAGAGGTTGTGGATGGCTATTAAGATTAATAAAGTTGTGTCTGCTTTTGCAAAATGTCAGAAATGATAGCTGATTCTGAAGTAATTTCTACAAGTCAGATATTTCTACTAGAAATGTGGATTACAACTGAGCTGTAACCCACAGCTGTTTAATTATTTTTTATTCTATATTACTGTATAATTAAATATTGTATGTAATTATTGTATTGCATCCATAAAAGCAGATATTTATAAATCTTTATGCAGAGGGAAATAGTCATGCATCAACTTACGGCTCCATCTGTGACCGGCCTGCATCAACTTACGGCTCCATCTGTGACCGGCCATTTGGCCATATGTTGGTCACAAAGCATGCATTGCAATCGTGGTTCTATGAATCAGGTGTGGGTCACCGATACGCATACTTTAATAACCGGTCACAAGCACCATCAATTGATATTCAAGTATCAACAGCCTTTTCTTAGGGTGCTGTGCAGCACTTTTGAACTGCCACTCACTCTGCCTCCCATGCAACAGCAGCACAGCTGTGCTCCAAAAGCTCCATGGGTACAGAACAACCCATCTCAACTCCTACCAGGATCAGTGTTTGTGTGTCAGTGCTTCGCTTGATACTTCATGGAGGAACCCCACCAGCACGTTGTTTACATGTTAGTGCTTTGCAATGCTTGTTACGCCACAGGATAACTTGCCATTCATTTGTTGGTGCCTTATGATGTTCAACTGACACTGAAGAACTGAAAGCAGTTTTAAGTACCAGTGCCATCAACAACTCCTTCAACATCAACTGGAATGGCCAATGACAAGTACAGTGTAGATTGCCCATAACTGAAGACAAACTAAGGAGACAACTGAGGAAGCTAGACACAGGAAAAGCTGTGAGACCAGACGGGTCAGTCCTCAAATTCTTAAGGCCTGTGCTCACAAACTATTTGTGGTGTCCTCTATTACCTATTCAGTTTGTCCCTAAGGTTTCAGAAAGTGCCACTGCTGTGGAAAAAAAATCCTGCATTGTTCCTGTTCCAAAGAAGACAGGCGCCTCTTCACTGGATGATTACACACCAGCAGCATTTCTCACACTGTGAATACCTTTGAAAGACTGGTCCTGGATAATATGAGTTTTCTTGTGGTAGACCACCTGGACCCACTTAAGTTTGTCTATCAGACAAAGAATCGAGTAGAGAATGCAGCTATCTATGTGATCCATGAGGCTAGACAAACCTGGCAGCATTGTGAAGATCAAGTTTCTTTATTTCTCCAGCACCTTCAGTACCATCCAGCCATCCCTGTTAAGGGATAAAACTCAGAGATTTTCAGGTGGAGGAGCCTGTGGTGTCCTGAATAATGGACTGTCTGTTGGTAAAACACACAGTTTGTGAGACTCAATGACTATGCTTCTGATACAGATGTGAGCAACACTGGAGCGCCACAAGGAAGCGATATCCTTCACAACTTCGATAACTCTGTGATGGCCAGTGTGATTTTCTATGCTGTTGTGCCCAGCATCACTTTAGGAGAGGCCCACTGAATCAACAAGATGATTAAAAGGGCAAGTTTGATGATAGGACATACTCTGGACTCCCTGGAGCTAGACAGAAATAAAACAAAATGGAGTGCCATTATGAACAAGCTGGACATCCTCTCTGTGACACTGTAACAATCAACTATTCCCAAGTTGACTTACTAACACACCAAGGTTGACTTCTAGAACGTTCAAAAAACTATATCTCTTTAATTTATGGTATAGAACAAAACAACCAAAATATATTTAGCATTCTAAAATGCATTCATCAATAACTACAAATACTGGAATATACATATCTATGACTACAGAAGTATAAAGTTTACATAATATCAAGTCTTTGAAATTCCTAATAAACCCAGGGAATAGTCTTTGTTTCCATTACAAAATAGGACTTATCTCACCCATTCCTTGTGGACCTTCTTAACTCCATCCAATGCTGTTTTTTTTTTACCTTTTGTCTAGATTCAGGGAACATCCAGTAAGTACCATCTGTTATTTTAGTTATCTTGAAGCTTCTCCATCCCATCTAGACCTACACAACCACTTTGTCATAATTTGTAGTCCTTTCGTAATCCTCAAGACTATTCTTCGCAATCTCCTCTTCAGGCCTGTTTTTCCCCAAAATGGAGGATCTCTGCTCTCCCCTTTCTTTGTCCCTCCTCAGGATGATCATGATCTTCCTGTTGCACTTTCTATCAACATAGAAGCCCTTCCTATGTTCACCTTAATCTATCAACATAGAAGAAAATAAAAGCTCAGACCAGAATTGGAGTTTCAGTAACCCCCAACCCCAATCCAAGTGTTCCAAGGGTGAAATTCTGCCTTTGTCACAACACACCAACACTGGGGACTTTCGACCAATGAATTATTCAGAAGAAGTGTGTCAGGAAATGCTAAGGAGGGCTCCTTTATATCAACAGCAATACTCCTGCACTGGGAATGTGACAGTAAAGTCAGAGCTTTTCTTTCTTTTTCATTTTCTTACTTTACAAAAACTCTGGTGTGTGTTCAGACCAAAATAAGTATTTGTAAATGTATTTACTTGTTTACCTGCCTACTTATTGTTTATTTATTTAAAGAGCTTCTGTAAAAAAAACAAATTTCACTCTGGGGACAAATAAAGTTGTATCTATCTATCTATTGTGGCATCCAGGACGCCCAGGAGGACCGGAGGAGGGCTTGTGCCTCCTCCAGACCACGAGGGGGCATCCTCCCTGGTTATGTTGGGGGGCTCGGGTAAAGGGCTTGGAAGCCCAGCCCTGTAGGGACCCGTGGCCACCGCCAGGCGACGCCCCGGTGCCTGAATATCCCTGGAGCCCAGCACTTCTGCCACACCAGGAAGTGCGTGGGGGAAGATGACAGGGGACACCCAGACGGCTTCTGGATGCGCAGCTGGCACTTCCGCCACACTGGGGTGTGGCTACGGAGTAGTGCCTGGAAGCAGCTGGAGCCTATCCAGGTTCCTATTTAAGGGGCCGCCTCCCTTCAGTCGAGGGTGGAAGTCGGGTGGAAGAGGACGGAGCTAGAGAGAAGACTGGAGGCGGCCAAGAGAGAGGCACAAAGACTGTGAGGCCTGGACATTTGGGGGAACGGTGCTGGAGGCACTGGGAAGTGCACTAAAGTAATAATTGTAAATATTAGTGTAATAAACGTGTGTTGGGTGAACATAAGATGTCCGCCTGTCTGTGTCCGGGTTCAAGCCCACACTATCTATCTATCTATCTATCTGTTCATCAATTAAAAAAAATTAGAGAAAATATTGGTCATAAGTACAAAGGGCCTCCACTCAGCCAGCCATAAATTGGCGTTTTCTGTATTCTTAAGTCTCATTTCAAATTCAAGTTTATTGTGCATGCAGTACATACGAGTAATGGTACAATATCAGCTGTGGTGGTTAAGTTGATTCCCCGCTGCTTATGTAAAGTGCCCTTGAGTAGGTCAGAAAAACACTATATAAACTATTACAGTAATCCCTCCTCGAGTAGAAAATTAATTATGGTTACTCACCAACAATGACATGATGACTTGTCCGATAACGATGAGTTTAGTTTTACTGCACAACAAAGGAGAGCGTTACAGCCCTTCTAAAGAAGCCTCTTCAGGCGAATGTGTAGCACCAACGTTGTTCTTCTTCCGGCAGTCTTCAATCCAAATCCCTAAAGCAGATTCCATCCAGACTATTGCCTTATTACATCCACTTACAACTCGTTTTGCACCCTGTTTAAAATGACACTGCGGCCATAGATCTTATATTCCTTTCCAACTTTTTAAATAAAAAGAATCGTAGCCTCATTGATGCCCTAATGGCGTCCTACAGCGGTGTAGCTGTTCCCTTCCTTCAACATATCCAAAACGTTTACCTTTTTGGCAATCATTAACATCTTCCGTTGGCGCTTGGGCACGGCCCCTGAAGCAGTAGCAGGAGCAGATCGTTTTGGAGCCATAATAAAGGGCTTGACTACGCACAAAGATAAACACAAAAGAGCACAAAAGTTAACTCTTTACACAGTGAAACACATTGATGCTGAATGAGCGAGACGAGACTTCCTGGTTAACGCCGCGGAATCTAATTCAGCGCTCCGTCACCGAGCCATTCAGCACACAGGAACTTAACTGCGTGCTCTGATTGGTTAGCTTCTCAGCCATCCACCAATAGCGTCCCTTGTATGAAATCAACTGGGCAAAACAACTGAGGAAGCATGTACAGGAAGTAAAAAGACCCATTGTCCACAGAACCCGCGAAGCAGCGAAAAATCCGCATTATATATTTAGTTATGCTTACATATAAAATCCGCGATAGAGTGAAGCCGCGAAAGTCAAAGTGCGATATAGCAAGGGATTACTGTATTTTCATTCTTAGTATTATTACAGACAAAAAACAAAGTGAAATCCTATCTATCGTATATACTCACAGATAAGTCGGGACTTGATTTTACAGTATGATTTCTGGTATTTTATTATGTCGGTCATATAATTTGAATGCTAAAACTCACGCTATTGGTCCAAGAGATTATAATATGTTAACGCCCACCTGAGAGAGTAACCACGGTGCCCACGACCTTTCTTTTCTATGCATTGTGCCTATGTGACCACACAGTTATACCCGAACTATTCTGAAACGACGTTTGCACTGATTTGTGTTTTTTGTATCTCACACCCTCATACACCTTTATCATAAGAAGTTCCCTTATCTACGATGGAGCGTTCAATCAGAAGAAAATATGAACCTGGTTTTCAATTAAACGTCATTGAAGTGGCAAAAGAAATTGGTAACTGTGTTGCTGCAACAAAATTCAATGCATCTGAGAAACTGATGTAAGATTGGAGGAAGTGAGAAGATGTAAAAAAAAAAAAAAATTAAGTGTTGTATTTTTGAATGGGCATATAAGTCAGGGTCTGATTTTATGATTGATTTTTCAGGTTTCAAGACCCATCTTTATACAGTATATAAATACGCAATAAACCTAAAGCCGCATTAAATAAAACTCCTTAGCGTTATTCTTATGGCTCGAAAAAGTCATAAAGTCAAAAGAAGAAAATATGATAAAGTCTAACTGAAATATGTAAATGCCAAAATATGTGTATGTCATGATTTGCTGCCATGTTTAATTCCATCATCAGGTCCACTTCTAGCGTTGCTTATGGTGTAGCTTCTGAGGTCACAACAGGATAAAAGGATGGCTAGGAGTTCATATCCTTATTCTTATCTGATCTGCAGATACTAAAACTGTAAGAACTCAAATTTCATCATTGTGTTCTTTTTCATGTTTGCTTTTGGTTTTCACCCTCTTGTTCTCTCAAGCGCCATTATTGTCTCTTGTACTGGGATTCGGATTCGTTTTGGTTTTTACCTTTTTTTTTTTTGTTTTGTTTTGTTTTACAAGCATCTCCTGGTTTTGCTCAAAATGTTTCCTGCCAGTTCACTAACAGAAAGAACACTTTGATACGATGTTGTATTTAATGCATGTTTTTGTGTTAATTGCCTGCTGTTAATATGACACTATTTGTGGGACACAAGCAAGTGAAAATTTTATTGCGCTGCGTACACATGATTCTAAATTATCTGAAATGCTGGACCAAGACTAGTAAAAATGTTTAATTTGATACAAATAATTCTTGATAAAGCCAAAACACAAAATAGCTGATTCCTTGTTTTTGGTATTCAGAATGATGGCTTTGGATGATTAAATGTTCTTTATTTCCTTTTGAAATTGGGACTGTTTTTCATATTATCACAACCCACCCTGCTTGCCTCATTAAGATCTCACTTTGTACGGAGAATTTTGAGACGATCATCCAGTTCACTGAAGGTGCTGGATGTGAGGAAGGAGCATATATTAACAAAACATTATGGGGCATAACAAATTTTAAATTACATTTTTAAAGTACTAAGAGAAACAATATTCCACTTCTTATGAATTTTTCTTGAAACATGTTTAATGTATGAGTCACGTAAACCTGACAGCTTTAAAAAACAAATTACATTCATGCTTTTAAATGGTTGGCACATCAGTGCTACTTTCGGTAATCGGTAAGGATTATTCTGTCACATCAGGCTGGGCACAAACAAGTTTTTTTTTTTTATTAAAAATTTAAGTATATTCTGAAAGCTATTCGTATTCATTGTTTTTCAAAACAATGCTTAAAAAAGTTTTCAGCCTTATTGAAGCAATCTTTATGTAGAATAGCTAAGAATCATGCATTTAAATTATCACAATTTTTAAAGAAAAAGTTTGAAGCCATTTTCACTCAGTAACTCTGATACTACTGAGCCTTGAACTCAGGAATTCTGCAGTGGCTTGACACACAGCAGCTGACCGACTTCCTTCTATGGTCCAGATAAACAAGAAAAAGAGCACAGACATTTTGTCAAAAACAGACCATTCAGCTAAATTGACTAAGTGAGGGTCTACACTTGTGTTTGCCCGCCAAAGGACTGGTGTCCAGAGTTGGTGGTAATCTTCTATCTGATGCTGCTAGACAAGCCCTGACCCTTGTGTCTCTAACTTGGATTAAGCCATTTCATAAGGTATGTATATGAGTCAGAACACCTCATGGCCATGAACTGAGTTACATCAAGTCAACTACTTGATTCAAAAATTTCGTACTTGGATGTCTCTAACAAAATACAAAAAATAAGATAAAATAAAAAGTATTCTTACATGAAACATCTATAAAAACAGTGAAAAACTGTCCAACATTTGGTATCCCTGCCCACATGTAATGTCATCCAGCTTCCACAAGAGGGCTGTAAGATTTGAATATCCGGTGAATAAAGGCAATATGACGCACAAAGAAACAGGGATGTAAGGGCTAGCATATCTGGTGAATAGAGGTTCCTAAATGCACAATGTGATCAAAACAAATGGACTTAACATTGTAACATTATTCCCATTTTAACACTATGCTATGTGTGTGTGTGTGTATATATATATATATATATATATATATATATATATATATATATATATATATATATATATATATATATATATATATATATATATATATATATGTATAAATATGCTAGGGGGATTACCCCCTGCTCGCTTCGCTCTTCAACCCAGTCAGAAGGAAGGACTCACGATCACTGATCTATACGCATACAAAATCAACCCGGACATACATTTAACTGGGACAATTAACTAAGGCCAGTACTAAAAGTGCCAGAGAACTGGCCAAATCTTGGCTATCAAATGAGAACGCCATCAACAGACATTAGGACATAAACCCAGCATATGTAAACTTAATAAGAACATGTTCATAATAAATAAAACTTTATGACCTATACTCCTCCCAACCCCCACCTCATTAACCCCCCATACACTCACCTACCCCCTCCCAAACACTGACCTCCCCACCTCCACCTAATTTTGCTATATATTGCCTTTGATTCTTGTATGTCAAAGCATTATCCTCTGAAGATGACTTCTGGCAGGGGCTGAAAGCTCAGGAATAAAAACTACTTTATGATATGTGATTCATCTTCTCCCTTTGTGGATCTCCAGCTGCAAATATGCAAACCGTATCACAGACCTTCACTTCTATATATATATATATATATATATATATATATATATATATATATATATATATATATATATATATATATATATATATATATATATATATATATATATATATATACAGTATATGTGTGTATTGTGTACATACATGTATCTACATATATATGTAATATACTGCATATTCTGTGTACACACACACTAGCCTGTCACAGACCGGTAATAGAATAATTAAAAAATATTTGCTATCTCGTTCTACGTGTACTTTAGACACCTTTCCCCTGTATTCACATAAGAACATCTCTTCACCAGCCCTTCCTCTCTTAAACACGTTCATGTAAAGCCTTATTCTAAGACACTTATTATTTTCAAGGCACGTTTCTCGCTTTCTGTCCAGTTTTATACTGTCAGTATTTTGAAACTGACCCATGTCAGCATGTGTCTTACACATTTACTATGCCATTATTTTCAAGGCATCTTTCTCACTTCCCATTGAACATTTTTACTTGCTGTCTTTGAAACTAGCTCTCTCAGCGTGTTTTGTATGCATTTACTCTTTCTTCATGTGTCTCACACTTGCACTTTCTCTTTTGTTCATACCAAGCCAAACTGATCAATCGTATTGTTCAGAGAAACTGGGCACACAGACCATAGTGTTTTATTAAATTGTAGATATACATTTATATACATACTGTAACACACATGCATTTTTGAGTTAACTTCAGGGCTCGATTAACGGCAATATCCACCCGAGTCAAGAGTTGGCTCTGTTTCATAATCCTCTCATCTCCTTTCTCCCACAGACCCGATGACAAACGATAGAAAGATGGATGATATTACTTCTAGGTTCCGGTCCCCTGAGCCCACGTCCTCTGTCCTGCATGCCTCTTAATTAGCTTTTCCTACATCTTAACTTTAGTCTAGTTGTACACTTATTTCTGTGAAGATGTTTTTAAAAATACACGTTAAACGTTGAGTTTGTTATTTTGATTCAGTTATACAGGTTTGCCCAATGGTGAAGAAAATCTTATACTTTGTGCTTTTATTTACAATCTATATAGTAATAATGAGAGAAAATAAAGTGTTGGGGCGCCACCCAGTGAACCCTGTACACTAAATAGGAGGCTTGGAATGACTGGTGACTTCTGGTGAGGCTGAATGTTAAATACCCCAAGACCAGAAGCGGTAATGACATCATTTTTCATTGACTCTATCATCTTTATTTCTGAGGACAAAAGTGAGAAAGATGTATAATGACAGTGCCAACCTGTGACTCAGAGTAGAACTGCAACTAGCGCAGAAGCGTGTGTGACGATATATAGCATAAGCATACATATTTATAAATATTATATATAGGGTGAGTCAAAATTACGTTAACATTTGAATGGCAGAAACAATTTATTCACAAAACATACTTCATATGTGCAAAATGATTTACAGGAATGTCTCAACCTGTTCGCCATCATGTTTAACACATACAGTCATATGAAAATGTTTGGGAACCCCTCTTAATTCTTTGGATTTGTATTTATCATTGGCTGAGCTTTCAAAGTACAATACAATACAATACAGTTTATTTTTGTATAGCCCAAAATCACACAGGAAGTGCCACAATGGGCTTTAACAGGCCCTGCCTCTTGACAGCCCCCCAGCCTTGACTCTCTGAGAAGACAAGGAAAACTCCTAAAAAACCTTGTAGGGAAAATGGAAGAAACCTTGGGAAAGGCAGTTCAAAGAGAGACCCCTTTCCAGGTAGGCATGCAGTGAGTGTCAAAAGAAGGGGGTCAATACAATAAAATAAAATACACAGAACAGTACAAATCCTCAATACAGCATAAAATAAAAATTTTAGAAGTACGGCAGAATTTAACAGTAGATGATATCACATAATAGATTTGGATATTTTTAGAGTCCTGGAGACCTCATCCATCAAGCTGCCTCCCCATTTGGCCATTCCACGGCTGAAACAGTGCTGCCAGCCAATCCGATGAAAGGACCCTCTTTCCCATGATTCCTGTGATCCTCCATCAGGGATGACTTTACCATAGGCAGGCAAACAACTTGGCAGGTGGGCGTGGCACCAATGTCACATTTGAGTACCGAGAACAGAAACAGAATAGGTGAGGGTTAGTATTCAAATATAATTATCATGTTACTTATGTTTTAGTGCTAATGACTAACAACAGAGATGCAGTCTGTACAGTTAATCAGCAGCTCTAGTCAGGATATGCTAAACTGAAGTAGTGAGTCTTCAGCCGGGATTTAAAGGCTGAGACTGAAGGGGCATCTCTTATAGAAGCAGGAAGACCATTCCACAGTTTAGGGGCCCTGTAACTAAAAGCTCGACCTCCCACTGTTATTTTATTAATCCTTGGAATCCTAAGCAGACCGGCATCTTGAGATCTTAATGTGCTCAGGTTTGTAAGTCATGATAAGTTCAGACAAGTAAGCGGACCTTGGCCATTTAATGCTTTATATGTTAAAAGGAGGATTTTGAAATCTGCCCTAAACTTAACTGGGAGCCAGTGTAAGATTTAAGAACTGGAGTTATGTGTTCTATTTTCTTGTTCTTGTAATAATTCTTGCAGCATTTTGGATTAACTGGAGGCTGTATAGAGAACAGTTTGAACAGCCAGTGAACACCGCATTGCAGTAGTCAATCCTACTAGAGATAAATGCATGAATTAATTTCTCACAATCCTGTTTATTTAGAAAGCGCCTTAATTTCCTAACATTTTTAAGATGGAAAAACATGTTTTGGACGACTTTGTAATATGTGCTTTAAATGACATGCTAGAGTCAAAGATAACTCCTAGATTGCGGGCTGATTCAGTAAAATTAATTGGGATTCCAACTGAGTTAAATGATGACAAAATATTGCTGTGATCAGCGTCATTCCCTCCAACAATTAACATCTCTGTTTTATCTGTATTTAAAGACAAGTAGTTCTCATTCATCCATTCCTTTAATTCACTAACACAACTAATTAAAGACAACATGGAGAAACTTCATTTGATTTAAATGAAAGGTATAACTGGGTGTCATCTGCATACGAGTGAAAATTAACATTATGTTTCCTAATGAGAGATCCCAGTGGAAGCATGTAAAGTGAAAACAGTAAAGGTCCCAGTACTGAGCCCTGGGACACCATATTGAACTTCTGTGTATAATGATGGAGTACTGTCTGCACATTTCTGTACATATTGGAATCGATTTGATAAATAAGAACTGAACCAAGCGAGCACGGGGCCTGTAAGCCCAACATCGTTTTCTAGCCTGTGCAGTAAAATAGAATGGTCAATGGTGTCAAATGCTGCACTTAAGTCCAACAACATAATTACAGTGGAGTTTCCTTCATCAGAGGATATCAGAATGTCATTTACAACCCGTGTTAGTGCGTTTCTGTACTATGACCAGTCGAAAGCCAGACTGGAATTTCTCAAATAAATTGTAATGCGTAAGGTGTGACTGAAGCTGACTGGTGACTACTTTTTCTAGTATTTTAGAGAGAAATGGTAAATTTGAAATAGGCCTATAGTTATTTAGTATGTGTGGGTCTAGGTCTGACTTTTTAAGTAAAGGTTTAATGACTGACACTTTTAGTGCATCAGGTACTGTGCCATGCAGTAATGAACTATTGATAACGGTTAGAATAGGCTGCAAGAACATCCATTGCACTTTTTACTAGTTTTGTTGGCACTGGATCTAGGGAACAAGTAGTGGGCTTCATTTTAGAAATTAAAGTTAAGACTTCCTGCTCAGTTACAGGATTAAAATTATTAAAGTGCTGAATGCAATGTGAGACAGGGTCTGCTAAGCTAGTATTTGGTTTGTACTGTGATGCTGAGATCTGGGATCTTATATTTTTAATTTTCTCATTGAAGAAGTTCATAAAGTCTGTACTGCTAATATCTGTTGGTATTTTGCACTGTTGATCTGAATTCCCATTTGTTAATTTAGCCACTGTTCTAAACAGTACCTGAGGATTTTTATTATTGCTATCTATTAATGTAGAATAGTAGCAACTTCCTTTTAATATATGACATGCCTTTTGGAAACAGTAGTATTGCAGCAGTGACATTAAGTTTATTGGATTAACAGAAAATATGCATCATAATAAAATTAGACAGGTGCATAAATTTGGGCACCCCAACAGAGTTATTACATCAATACTTATATTAGCAAAAGGAGGCTCAACTAACAGCCTCTAGACGCCTCCTCTAGCCTGTGATGAGTGTCTGGATTCTGGATGGAGGTATTTCTGACGATTCTTCCATACAAAATCTCTCCCGCTCTGTTAAATTTGATGGCTGCTGAGCAAGGACAGCCTGCTTCAAATCATCCTATAGATTTTTGATGATATTCAAGTCAGGGGACTGTGACGGCTATTCCTGAACACTGTACTTCTCCCTCTGCATGAATGCCTTTGTAGACTTCGAACTGTGTTTTGGGTCATTGTCTTGTTGGAATATCCAACCCCTGCGTAACTTCAACTTTGTGATTGATGCTTGAATATTATCCTGAAGAATTTGTTGATATTGGGTTTAATTCATCCGACTCTCAACTTTAACAATGACCCCAGTCCCTGAACTAGCCATACAGCCCCACAGCGTGATGGAAACTCTACCAAATTTGACAGTAGGTAGCAGGTGTTTTTCTTGGAGTGCGGTGTTCTTCTGCCATGCAAAGTGCTTTGTGTTATGACCAAATAACTCAATTTTGTCTCATCAGTCTAAAGCACTTTCTTCCAAAATGAATCTGGCTCGTCTAAATGAGAATTTTTAAAAAACAAGCAACTCTGTTTGTGGTGTGAGTGCAGAAAGGGCTTCTTTCTCATCACCCTGCCCTACAGATGTTCTTTGTGCAAATTGCGCTGAATTGTAGAACGATGTACAGATACACCGTCTGCAGCAAGATGTTCTTGCAGGTCTTTGGAGGTGATCTGTGGTTGTCTGTAACCATTCTCACAATCCTGCGCATATTCCGCTCCTGTATTTTTCTTGGCCTGTCAGACCTGCTGGGTTTAACAGCAACTGTGCCTGTGGCCTTCCATTTCCTGATTACATTCCTTACAGTTGAAACTGACAGTTTAAACCTCTCAGATAGCTTTTTGTAGCCTTCCCCTAAACCTTGAAACTAAACAATCTTTGTTTTCAGATCTTTTGAGAGTTGCTTTGAGGATCCCATGCTGTCTGTCACTCTTCAGAGGAGAGTCAAAGAGAAGCACAACTTGTAATTGACCACCTTAAATACCTTTTCTCATGATTGGACACACCTGTCTATGAAGTTCAAGGCTTAACGAGCTAATCCAACCAATTTGGTGTTGCAAGTAATCAGCATTGAGCAGTGACAGGCATTCAAATCAGAAAAATTACAAGGGGATCCAAATTTTTGCACAGCCAGTTTTTCACATTTGATTTAATTTCATACAACTAAATACTGCTTCACTAAAAATCTTTGTTCGGAAAACACCCCAGTACTCAGATGTTCCTAGGAAATGAAAGACATACCACTGTTATATTTTTTGTTGAAAGTAGAGTAAATTATTATGCAGGCTGAGAGGGGTTCCCAAACGTTTCATATGACTGTATACCATATGTGGCAAATAAATTATCTACAAAATTTGTATGCATATCCAGAGCAGTACCATTAGGGTTAACATAATTTTGACTCACCCTGTATTTATAAACTCACTATGCTGTGTTACAGTATTTGATTTTTTGTGATTCATTTTTTGATAACCTTACAACTTGTGGGGAGAATCTGTCCCTGAGGTTAGTGGTGCAATTACCAACAGTCCTGTCCCGTGTGCCAGAAAATGCAAATATTTCTAAGAAGTTTCACATCCATGGAAGTGTAGCCAACCTCGCTGGACATGGCCACAAGAGGAAAATCAACTCCAGAATGGACAGAAGGACAGTGAGAATAGTAGACAAAAAGCCAAGGACAACTTGAGATACAAATGAGATACAAGCTGAAGTCCAAGGTCAAAGTCCATCAGTGTCTGATCAGCTTTTGAGTGACAGTGGGCTCAATGAAAGAAAAAGAGAACCATGGAAAAAGAAAAACGTAAAAAGACAGACTGGAATTTGATAAAATGTACATTTGACAAGCCACAATGCTTCAGGCGGAATGATCTTTGGACTGATGATACAAAGCTTCAGCTTTTTGGAAAGTCATATCAGCTCTGTGGCCACAGAGGAATAAATGAAGCTTTCATATAATGAAATCTGATGTCTATCAAGACATTCTGGAGTTAAACATACAGTCGCAGGTCATGTGTCATCCAACAGGATAATGAGCCAAAACACAGCGAAAAGCACCAAGAACAAAACATTGAACTATTCTAAAGTGGCCTTCTGTGAGCCTTAATTTGAATCCCATCGAACATCTATGGAAGAACTGAAACATGCAGTCTGGAGAAGACCCCTTCAAACCTGAGACTGCTGGAGCAGTTTGCTCAAGACAAGTGTGCCACACGACCTGTGGTCAGGTGCAGATGTCTCACGGAGAGTTCCAGGAATCACTTGAGTGCAGTGATGGCAAACTGTAAAGGTCATGCAACCAAATATCAGGTTAAGGGTCCCATCATTTGTGTCCATGTCATTTTAATTTGTGTTATTATTTGAAATATTCTGTTGAATCAAAACTCTAAAGTAAACTCTGATTTTTGTTAATTACAGAATCAACAATGATGGGTACCATTTACTCTTGTCAGTTATTTGTTATTTCAGTGACAATTATTTGTGTTGGGGTACCGACAAATTTGTCCATGTCTGTATATTTAGGACGGTAAAACGCCTTTCTCCTTTACAAAAATAAACTCTCAGGTGTTGCTTCAACATGGGGAAGGCAACCTCTTCACTGACAGCCCAGGCAGCTAGCTGAATGAACGCTGCCTCCTTGTGTGTTAATCTTATAAAGAAGGAAAGAATCACAAAAATACTGCAGACTTCTATTACTGATAGAAGAGCAAATGTATTTAAAAGATTGGAAAATGTAGGTCACCACATTTCATTTTATTTCACAACAGATTCCCTGCACTCCATTTCCAATAAAAAAATATCTAATACTTTAAGCTCCTTCAGGATTAATTTTGCAAAACCCGGCAGAACCCATACGGTCTAACATGAGCACAAAATATTGTTATACTGTATTTTGTTAAATGGGTCTGTGGTTAAGACTTGCTTACCTCATGTAATAAAATGTCTCAGATATATTATGACACTAGATTTTCTGAAATAATTTTGGCAAAAATTGTAAGGTACTTTTTTTAATGAATAGTTGACACAGCTGCCTCACAATACATGTGTCCAGCATTTATTCTCCCTACATACAGGGCTCATTCCACATCCTAAAAACATACAATCAAGTCAGGTTAATTTATAAAGCACATTTAAAATATCGAGGGGTCATACCTGGGGAATTATACCACAAACAAATCTCATGTGCTTGTAACACAGTGATGGCCACTTGCAACCCATTATTGGCAGAGAAATACTGATTCAGAACTATGTGTGGTGTGTAAGTAGCTCTGGGTGGTCCTGTCCAGGACTGTTACCTGTTCTGTGCCCAAAGGTATGAAAATGTATGTACTGTATATACTCGCAGATAAGTCGGGACTTGATTTTATCATATAATTTCTTGTCTTCTTGTATAATACACTACCATGGCTGTTCATTTGTCTGTCCAGGACTTTAAATCACCTGTAGCTCGCAAACCATTTGAACTATTGACGGCACATGCGTACGGGCACCATTCTCATTCCCTACCACCTTTGCAGTCACTTCCCCTACCTCTTCATATCATAAATCATTCTTGAAGACATCAGTGCCAGCTTAAGTGGAAAATGAAAGAAAATGTACTAAGTAATTGCAACACGAACACTGACTTAATCAGTTTTAACGCGAAAAGATGCTGACGAAAGAAGAGAAGAGCTGCTCAGGAAGTATCAAGCGCATCAGACCTCTGAGCAAACAAATGCTAAACATACAGAGAAAGAGGATGAAAACTAGGAATGCTCAAGTCAAGTGTATTCACTGCACTTTACTGGTATTTTATAATGCTGGTCATATAAGTCGAATGAGGGAAAACTCACGCTATTGGCCCAAGAGATTATCATATATTAACGCCTACCTGAGAGAGTACCCACGGAGCACACTGCCTTTTTGTTTCTCTTTTTTTACCACACGGTAATATCCAAAGTATTCCGAAGAAATGTTTTGCACTGATTTGTGTTTTTTGTATCTCACACTCTCAAAAATCTTTATAGTAAGAACATCCCTTATCTACGATGGAGCGTTTGATCAGAATAAAATATGAAGCTGGTTTTAAATTAAACATCGTTGAAGTAGCGAAAAAAATTGGTAACTGCACCGCTGCCATAAAATTTGATGTGTCTGAGAAACTGAAGTGAGATTGTAGGAGGCAACAAGATGTGAAAAAAAAATAAATTAAGTATCGCATTTTTGAACAGGCGTATAAGTCTGGGTCTGATTTTATGATCGAAGACCCTACTTATACGTGTATGTACGGTATGTGCTTAGCTTATTCCAGATATGAAATGCAATAAAAAAAATCAACAATGAAAAAATACATAAATGAAAACACATTAAACTTCTGTGGGTGACTGCAACAGAAGGCAGGAGATGATGTGTGAATTGCAGCACAAAAACTCCAATGTAGTATACAAAATGTAAGGTCTCTACGTGTCTAGAGGTGAACAGAAATTGGACTGGCATGAAAAATACACAACATTGGACTAGTCTGAGTGGCCTTTTATGAGCCCTGATTTGAATTCCATTAAACATCTATGCAAAGAACTGAAACATGCAGTAGGTCATAATGTCACACATGCGTGTCAGAGGACCACCATTCAAGCTCTTCCCAAGTATGTGGTACTACCCTAAGTAGAGAAGGGGCACTGCCACTAACTGTCTTGCCATTTTCTTCTTCCACAGATCCGTGAAACCGCCCCGTGTGGTAAACTGACTCCGCCTCATCTGTACCCTGGGCTACAAAAGGATGACTGCCTGGAAGGAGGCATCACTTATTAGTGACTAATTTTTGTTGATTTACTGTGCCATTGCATGTTGTTTTTTTGTTTGTGACTGAAAGGAAATGGGGAGGGCTGTGTTGGCACCTCAAAATTCTCCAGTTGTCACGACCTTCACTCACTTGGATGACTACAATAGTTACAAATTTTTTTCTTGCTGCTTCAGAGTGATAGTGTGTATATATTTATCTGTATATGTGTTTTCTAAAAAATAAAAAATATATATATCACTGCAACTGCAATACTTATTTTGAGAGATTATGTATGTGCAAGAGAATAAATATTTCCACAAAGGGATCCAACGTTTCCAAACAGGGGGACACCTTGTGCTAAACAGTAGAACTTTGCAATGCTATGGGATATTGTGACGATGTAGGTTCTGGCTCCACACTCCCATCTGATTTGGAAGCGCTTGAACCCAACACCGTCGATAACGTAACCGAGTGAGCTAGTCAGTGAAGGCAATAATTGAGCAAGGGGTGGTGCAAAAAGTGCAATAGTGCTTTTATTTAAAACTGTCCATCAAAACAAAACAGCGTTCCATAAATAGTGCAGTAGTTTCAAAATTCAATAAATAAATAATCCATAAAAATCAACGTGGAAGTTAAAACAATAGAAAAAACAATCCTTTAAAACGAGAGGTTTAAAATGTTCTTCAGGAAGCAGTTTTTTAAAAACAACAACAACAAGCTCGGTGCCTTCTTTTGTGCTAGCGTCTCACCTGCTTCTCCCGGTTGGGCTTTACAGCAGGCGTGACGCTCTCTGCAGCTGCCCTCTACTTCTCACTCATGAGACTGGAGACCTCCCGAACCCTGGCTTCAGGCGGCACTCATCCCAGCCTCAGAGACTTGGATTTCCACAACGGCCAGGTCGCCCACGTTGAGGATTCCATCACCGAGTCTCTCGACTTCCGCTGCCTTTTCGTGGCTTCTCTGCGGCCAGTCGCCTTCCCTTGGTCACTCCCGCTACCTGATCGCTCAGCGGGAGCGACATCTAACTCCAACGCCTGGGTGTAGGCCCAACACCCCAGGCCCTCGCAGCTGCCCATGAGCGCTTGTTCGCTCGCTCGCCCGCTCACTCTTCGCGGCTCTCTCTCTCCTCACCGACCTGCCTCCTCATCTGCTCCCGGTAACCTCCGTCCTCTTTCCTTTCCTTTCTTTCTTTTCTCCTCTTCTATCTTTTTTCCTTTTCCCAAAACCGACTCGCACTTTTTAAAATGACGCGGGCCACAGCAGCTGCAGCATTAGCCATGGGACAATCACAAATCTGGGCAGTTCCTCACTTGTGCACTCGGTGAGAAACGCCCACACCCTATGGATCGCCCCACGGCCCGCTATGGCCCAACGTCCCCTCACTAAGCCGCAAGCACGGTGATCATTTATTTAAAATGAATAGCCTTTGCATAGTGAGCTGTGGACCCGCTATACCACAGATATGCCATCTAAACTTGGTGCCAAGATAGCTGCCAGATTGGGGTACAAAAATCACAATATTGGCAAAAATATCCTTACTGCGTTAGGGGTTATTACAGCAAGCAACAGAAGATAAACTAAACAAGACAATTTCAAAAGATAAATAAATAAAAAGGGTCTTTGGGTCTTTAGGTAAGATTTAAAAGCATCAGCTGTGAGAGCAGATCTAATTTTAAGGGCCAGAGCCTGAAAACAATTAAAGGTATGGGCATCCTTGTCCTTCAGTCGATTCAGTGCAACAGATAGGAAAGACCCAAATGGCCTAGAAGGTGAAGGTGAACGTCAGCAATTTACAAAGGTGCTAACCCATGAAATGCTTTAAAGCAAACAATATTTTTTCCCACTTTATAATTAACTAGTATCCAGTGCTCTTCCTCTTTATTTTATCCCATTTCAATGTGGGGTTGATGTGCTTGATCAACCTTCTCCATACAGCTCGGTCCTGCACCTCCTCTCCCCTTTTGCTTCAAATCTTCTTTTACTTTATACATCCACCTCTACTTTGTTCTCACTTGCTTTCTCTTCTCCTGTTCTTCTTCAATGTCTCTCCTCATCACATGGCCATACCATGTCAACCTATTTTCCTGCACTTTTGTAGATGTCTCGTCCTTTTTTGTTGTACCTCTGATTTTCTCATTTCTTATTGTGTCCTCTTTTTAACTTCACACATACACCACAACTTTTTGATTCCTGCCACATCTAACTTCTTCTACTGCACTCCTTTTACTGCCCATGTCTCAGCTCCATACAATACATCATTTCTAGTCTTACCACTGTCTTATAAACCTGACCTTTAGCATTCACCTTTATTCTTTGATCACATAATACTCCTAATACCTTCTTCCAGTGGTTCCATCCACACTGCACTCTCTGGGTTATCTTTGCATCTATTCCATCTTGGGCTGCCACTGATCTTAGATCAACATATCCATAACCAGATCATAACCAGATCAAAGAGGTAAAGACTCAAAGAAGATCCCTGGTGCAGCCCTACTCAAACTGGGCTCTTGTCTTCTACCCCAGCACTGGTTTTTACTCCCTCATTCATATCCTGGACAATCCTCACATACTACTCTGGTCCTCCTTTCTCTATCATGCACTTCTAAAGATCTCTTGATGTGGCACACTATCATAAGTCTTCTCCAAATCAAAATACATCATATGAAATCCTTTCTGTTTTTCTCAAAGTTTCTCTAATTGCTGTCTGCATCAGTGCAGAGAATCCAGTACAGGAGTAATGTGGTGTCTCTTTCTAATTCCTGTGTAACCTTTTCAAATAACAATGTGGGGTCTGCAGGAGGAGTCTAAAGAAACCACTCCATTGACGTCAGTGTTTCTCATCAATGAATTTAAAATATAGAACAGGAAAGATTTTGCCACACAAAGTCACTGTATTCCACTTTCAGAATATACAACAGTCCTATTAAATGGAAGCTAATGGAATATCCTGACCATAGCCATTTCTGAGCTGAGAATGTACAGATAAATGGACAATCTTGTACCAAAAGCCTCATTAACATATTGGGTGGATGTAATGGAATACTCCATCAAAAATATTATATTTTTATATGCGAGGTATGCAATTTGGGTTGTAGTGATACCCAATAAAAACATTTAATCTTATGTATTACGTGGAGAATGGAGAAATCTTATGATAGAAATGACGTCTATAGAGACACAGCAAACATGAAACTTTTTCAATTAAGTATAATCTGTAACTAAGGAACTGAACCATCTGGGAAATGTCATCTGTGACTGACTGAAGACTACATTAACTCACCTAGGTTGTATAATACTTTATATTGCATGCATTTGCTGCTGCTGGTTATTATTTAGCTAAACACAAATTTTAAGTAAAAGATTAAACTCATGGTCTCTGTCCGACTATTGATTACTAGTGTTGTTGAGTGCTGAATTAGTCATTCCTTCTCTAGCTGTGGCATGAAAGGACACTTTTGTAAAACCATCTATTGATGGTAAACTGGCATGAAGTAAATGAGTGAAAATAAAAGACTGTCCCTGGCAACATGCAGTCTGTCATTATAGGTCCCTAGGGTTGAATATGTGGGATACAATACAGACAGCGTGATAGGTAAGGGGTTACGAATAACAGTGATATAGCCAGTTTTTAGATTTCTTCTATACCATTAAGAACCTAAGAGATTAGTTGATACCTTTTATGTTAGGTTCATGTCACAGGTTATCTGATTACATAAAAAAACAGTTAACATACAGTATTAAGTCCAAAAATCCAGATACCAGAAATCCAGATTACTTGTTTATCCAGATCTATTGAAAACAGGTTTTTGTGTGCGAGATTTCACAGACGCATGTGGTCGCTACTGATTCACAGCAACGACTAGTGACAATATGGACCATATGTGTTATGGTGTATAAAAATCTACAAATTATTCTGTATATTTTTATTATTATATTTTGCTCAGTCCCAACAAGATGAATTCAGATGTAGGAGGCATTATAATAAAAAGGCATATCCTCTTCTCTTACACCTCACAGCATAGTGCTAAAATGGTTTTATTTGTTATTACCTCTGTGCTATGAGGTTTATTAAGGCTACGAGTGAGAGCTCCACTCAATAGTAGGAACAGTATATAAGGAAGGTATTCTTGGCTGATAAATGGCCTATAGTCAAGAGTGCTGAGTCTTTGTATGTTTAAATGTATTCTTGTAGACCAAAAGTAATATTTAGGTCTGAGATATCATTAAAACATCATGTGTTGTTCACGTCGATAATGATGAGTGACAGGCTGTGTTATTCCTAAAGCACTTGTGTGGTTTAAAGTGCTAAGGGTTAATCAGCATGTGTGTGTGTCATTCAAGGGGTACTGTTGTGGTTAGGGTCTGTGTCTATGCATATAGCTATGTATGTGTGTGTGTGTTAATCAAAGTGCAACAGTAGACCAAGACAAAGTCTTAAACAATATAAAAGTGTTTAAAGAAAACAGCAGAAGTGTGTGTCAATCAAACTAGTGTTATATTGACAAGTGTAGTGCAGCAGATACAACAAAAGTCACAGAAATTAAGAAATAAATGTACTCATTGTGGTAAACAAAACATTGTGCATTTGTTAATGAATATATAAACAATGTTTGCCTGTTCGTCTCTTCTTTATTTTTCCATAAATTTGAATTTTAAAGATACTGGATGAGAATCCAGAAAATCTTAAAATCTGGGCAGACAAAATTCCCAGGCAGTTCAGGTTTTAGGACTATTACTATATTAAAAAAATAGAATTTTTGGGTGGACTATTCCTTTAATAAAAATAAATTACATTGAATTGATATTTGATTATTGTTGATCCTGGTGTGAATTATGTACATTATTTGGATTGGTGTCCTGCCCAGTTTTTGTTCCTGCCTAATGTTACTGATGTTAGTTTTGCCTCCCATCCACACTATAATGATATGATATGTAAAATGGAGAGTTAGTAGTAGAGACCAGGGGCCTCATGTATAAATGGTGCCTACACACAGAAATGTTGCGTAAGAACTTTTCCACGTTCAAATCGCAATGTATAAAACCTACACTTGGCGTAAAGCCACGCACTTTTCCACGGTACCTCATACCTTGTCGTACGCAAGTTCTCCGCTCAGTTTTGCAGACTGGTGGCACCCAGCGTCAAAGCAGTGCTACTGTTCCTGTGTGGTTACTCCTTATTTTCCTGACGCGGCTTTATAAATACACTGAAACTAACCGCATATTGTTTATTATTGTAACGCATCTGATTGTAATTAACTTGTAACAATATAATGGTCCAGGGAACAGCCATAGTATTCCAACTACCATAACTGCTTTAGCGTTGTTACTCTCACTTCTCCTTCTTCTTCTTCTTTCAGCTCCTCCCGTTAGGAGTTGCCACAGCGTATCATCTTTTTCCATATTACTCTCACTGCACCACTCGGAGTATTTATATCACTGTATCTGAGTGTGAATCACAGCAGCAGCTGATCGGAAAGAGAATTATCGGTATACAGCTTTAAGGACACGCTGTCTCAGCCACTGCAAAACGTTTTAAAGCCTTTCCTGTACGGACCTCGCGGTTAAGAAACAGTTTCATCCCAAGAACTTTAAATGCACTCAATCAATTGCACCTTGTAGAACTGTTTGTACTTATAAGTACAATCACCCCACTGTAAACTATAGTTATAATATTACACAACCTGAGCCACTTTATAAAGCGCGTATTTACATATCATGACGATATCATTTTTAAGGTGAAATGCAGCAAAATATGTTTATTAAATTATACAGATAAAACTTTAACTTCATTTAAATAATCTATATTCTTCACTGGGAGTGTCGTGAAGGATAGAATAATTAAACATGCACTACGAAGATATTTCAATGTTCCTTAAACGTTTTGAAGAATCGGCGCTAAGCTTACAGATGGCTTAATTTCTATTACAGAGCTGATTGTGTGGCGATCGGTTACTTGGGGAAAGAAAAGCACTGACTGCAGTGGCGGCTACGCCAATATATATTGAATATAAAACAGAAAGAGAAAATAACAACACAGCTAAAAACGCAGCGACAAATTTCGCAAAAGTTAAATGCTTGTGTCATGAGAACGGCGGCTATGCAGTGTCTGCAGCGGACGTGGCCATCCACTGTGCATAAGCTACCTTACTGACATTGGCGGGCAAAGGAGCCACCGATTCTTTCTCTGCCCAGTGCCACCACAAGCCTAGAGCCGCCCCTGAGTACTGCTGCAATAAATTATTTCATCGAAGTGAAACACATGTTTAATAACGTGCTTTAACTCCTATCATCATAAAAATGATATCACGTATACATCTCATTATTTTAGTTATTCAGAGAGCTGTAATATCACGAATGTAATGGATTATGTGTCCAGTTGGAGGAAAAGAGCCGGTTTAAGAAGCAAGTAGTGATTCACACACATAGAGCACATAGAAGATCAAATACAAAACAAAGCATTTAACGTGCTACTTTAATTACGATGGGATTTGAGAAACTGGTTAATTAAACGATTTTAAGATGAAGTTTATGATGTTCTATTTTAATGACAAAATAAACTACGTGATTAAAGTGGAAATGTCGAGATTGAAGTTGACATTTCGTGCTTTTTCCCCACTGTGTGCCTTTTTTTCTCTGTACCCTAATAAGCTTTCATATGACACTCAGACAGTGGGCTACAACTCGCCTTTTCACGGCGACTTTCATATGTGACTTCTTTTTTATTTCCGACACTGTGCGATTTTGTGAACGTGAGCTTTCAAGTTTCTCCAATACGCTATGTCACTCGATCAACTTCCTTTTGTTGATTATACCACGGTTTATTTGAACAAATAGTATGTTTTTCCTTTGCCTCCACTTGGTATTTGCTGAAATTCTTATATTTTCCCCCGTGCTTTTCCCATTGTCTTTTCACAGAAGGCTGAGCTTAAGGGCGATTTATATTGATTTGCATATTCAAAGAGGCATAATTTTGGGAGGAGTTGGGGCGTTACATAAAGCGCGTGCACGAGCGTTAGTTTTCACGCTGATCAGGATTTATATAGCGGAAGAACGTGGAAGTTGGAGTACGCACAGATTACTGCATCTGGATTTTTCTGTGCGTAAGCACATTTCGGCTTTTGTGCTTACGCCATGTTATAGTGCGAGTTCTACGCACGGCGTTATACATGAGGCCCCAGGAATTGAGCAGGCAAGTCTTAGATGTACTTCTTGGGATAAGAAGCAAAGGAGGAAGCAGTATGCTATGCCAGCTTGACCCAGTTGAGCTACACAAAGGCTTTGTGGATACCCAGTGTCCACAGATGATGCAAGGTAATGACTATCAGAAGAAACCTTTGGGGGTTGTGAAGAGTACCAGAAAACAGGAGTGGATCAAGAAATCCACATCCATTTGAGTGGAGAAGCAAGTGTCCACATTCTTAAAAATAAAGGAGCCAGAGTAGTTCTTCTGAGTTGATGCCAAAGGGGGTACTATTTTTGGTTCAAAAAGCTACATCCACATGAAGATTGCAGAAAGAACCTTTTATTTATTTAGATTCATAACAGACTTGCTACAGTAAATGATCATGGTAACAGGTTTGTTAACTAACAGTGTGTCATGATTTTAAAAGGACTAATAACACAGGCTAAGATTTTTATAACCTGTTAGTATCCTGTAGGTAGCCTACCAAACATTATAAGATTTCATTTTTTTTTAAACATTAGATGTTTTTCAAGCACACAGAACCAACTTCACATGCAAGGAACTCTTCCCAGAATGAAATGGTGCTTGGTGAAGCAATGGCTCTATGGGGAACCCCACAACCTAGTAAAGAACCATTAAACTGCCATTAATGAACCAGTGTTTTTAAGAGTTTATAATTAAAAAGAGAAAAACAGAAGCATGGCAAGAGACAAGAAGTCGAGAATATTTTGCAGACGTTTCTTTCAGGTTCACCGTTTCTGTTTTTGGTTCAAACTGCATGGGTTGTAAGGAGGGATCATGGAAGTCTTTACTGTAACCAGTATGTCAGATATTTCATTCTGGCTTACGTTTTACAGCAGTATTTATTTTTTGAATTATATTTAGGTTCCAATAATATTAGCTCCTTATAATCACATGCAGGACACATTTAGATATGCAGGCATGTTTTGCTATATATATACACATGAAATGAATCCTCTGTTGATTTCAGGATGGTAAATGGTTTTCAGAAAGGAACTAGGACCAATTGTTTTATAAGTCCTGCAAGTTTTAGAAGAAGAACTGAACACCCTTTCACCTTGAAGTGGCATCAGCTGTAGCTTTATGTAATTTTAATCATGTTTTATTGGAGTTTTTCTTACGAAAGAAACAAACTCAAAATAATATATGTGATGAATAATGCAATGTTTAATATCCAATACAATATGAGAGTGTTCCATTATTCACGGCTGTGAATATACCTGACCTTATGTCCATAAAACCTGCCCGAATGAATTTATACTAGTAAAAAATAGTTTTTTATGAGAAATTTCTTGTGATTTGAAAACCTGATGCAATTTTCATTCTTTTGAAATAATATACAATGTCTTCAGAAAGTATTCATCCTCGTTCACTTTCTACACTTTTTGTTATGCTGCAGTCTTATGCTAAAATTGTTTAAATTTATTTTTTTTCCTTCATCAAATAACACTCAATACCCGATAATGACAATGCAAAAACAGAATTTTAGGAATTTTTGCAAATGTATTAAAAATAAAAAACTGAAATATCATATTGACACAAGTATTCAGACTCTTGATTATGATAATTGAAATTTGGCTCAGCTGAATCCCATATAATTGTTCATCACTGAGGTGTTTCTACACTTTCTTTTTAGTCTACCGGTGGTCAATTCAATTGATTGTGCTTTGTTAGGAAAGGCACGCACCTGGCTACAGAAGGTCCACATTTCAGCAAAAACCAAGCAACGAGCTTGAAGGAAATTCCCACAGATCTTAAAGACAGAAATGTGTTGAGGCACAGATCTGTAACCGCAGCATTGAAGGTTTCCAAGAGCACGGTCAGGTCAGGTTGGGGAGCATACAATGGTACAGAGCGTTGCTGCACCCACCATAAGATGAAACAGCTCAGGATCCTGGTTGACAACCCTCCAGGCAGACACACAGTCCACTATGACTCTCTATCTGATGCAGCCAGGTGTTACATGGGCATCAACAGTGAGGAGCCTGTGAGCTGGATCACCCACTGAGAAACACACCATATGGCCGTAGTGCCGTAACTGACGCTCCATCACAATGCAGGTAATGTATCTCATTCGGGACACCATGAGCAACACAATGTCAAACCAGCGGTACCTAGAGATTCTCTGAAGAGACACAGTACCGAAGGAGTCCAGTCTTCATCTCAGGTCACTGGATAGCGTCCATGTCTCACCAGTAAAGCATATAGCAAAACAGGAAGCACCAGGACTCTAAAGACTTGGATCTTTATCCTTTTGCAGAGATATCAGGAGCTCCACACACCCCTTTACAGCAACCTCATGACCCCCATTCTCTCCCAATTTGTCTACTGACTTCACAGGAAGAGTCACCAGAGACATGAATGTCACTGCCGAAGTAAGTAAACCTCTCAATGAGGTCGACACACTCTCTGCAGACAGACACACTGCTGATGACCGTGCCCAAGAGGTCAAAGGTAAAGGCCTGTATCTTGGTTTTTATCAGGACAATCACTAGCCCAGACACTCAGACTCCTCTCTCAGTGCACAAGAGCACAGTGGCCTCCATAATTTTTTAATGCAAGAAAATTCAACATCTTTTTTTTAATAACTATTTTTATAATAATGCCTTACTTGTTACTTAGGAATTAATTTATTTTTTCATAGTTAATGTTCTGTTAAGCTTGAATGCACATGAAGGATTTTAATCTGTATTACAGTTTGTGACATTCAACAATCTGAGCAAGTTGCTGCAGGAGTCGAAGATGTGGCCAATATGCAATGCTCCCAGTTCAAACTGCACCTTAAAGGAAACTCAAATAAACTGTGTTGGACTTGTAGCTGCACTTGCTGATGGTTTCTAAGTAAGTTTAAAATTATCCATGAGAGTCGTTAGCTGATTTGGCTGCAGTTCCCTATTTGATCGTGGGTGTTGAGAACGTGTGGGTCAGAGTTGCCGTAAATAAATGCACGTTCTACCATCAAATTTTCTTTTATAAATCCCTTTGCATACGCAAGGTTTAAATATTCTAATTAAATTTAATTCATGCATTTATTTCTAGTAGGATTGACTACTGCAATATGGTGTTCACCGGCAGTGCAAATTGTTCTTAATGCAGCTTTCAATTAATTCAAAATAATGCTGCAAGAATTATTACAAGAACGAGAAAGTACAAACACATAACTCCAGTTCTGAAGTCCTTACACTGGCTCCCAGTTAGGTTTAGGGAAGATTTCAAAATCACTCTTTTAAAATATAAAGCCATAATAGCCAAAGCCCTGTTTACTTATCTGAACTTACAAACCAGATCACACATTAAGATCTCATGATACCAGTCTGCTTATGACTCCAAGGATTAATAAAATAACAGTTGGACGTCAAGCTTTTAGTTACAGGGCCCCAAAGCTGTAGAATGATTTGTCTGCTACTATAAGAGATGCCCCTTCGGTTTCAGATTTCATATCCCAGCTGAAGACTCACTACTTCTGTTTAATATACACTGACTAGAGCTGCTGATTAGCTGGCCATACTGCATCTCTGTTGTTAGTCATTAGTACTAAAACATAAGTAATATGATATTTATAAACTGTTACTAATGTTCACTTGTTCTGTTTTTCTTCTTGGCATCCTCATGTGGCACTTGGTGCGACTAGTATACTTACAAGTTGCTTGCCCGCCGTTAGAAAAGTCATCTCTGGTAAAGGAACACTGGAATCATCGACTAGGAGGGTCCTTTAATCAGACTTGCTGGCCCAGCACTGACTCAGCGGTAGAATAACCAGTAGTGGGAAGCAGCTTCTTGGCCATGGTCTCCAGGAATCTGAACAAATTTGTATTCTCATATGTCTGTAGTACTAGGGTACTAGGGTATTGTACAGTGTTAGCTACAGTCAGCCAATAAAAGGTGTGATATACAGTATGTATCCTCATATGTGATAGTTCTGTATTTATTGTGGGGTGTAATCTATTCTTGCATTTTGATTTGCAGTTTGTATTATTACTTTTGTACTATTGTGTTGTATTCCTCCGGTGGCAATGATAGATTGACTATCTAGATCTGTGAAGAGGATTACTTGTGTTCTGTTCTGTGTATTGTATTGTATTTACCCCCCACTGCATGCAAAACATTGATTTCCCAAAATTTCTTCCAATTTTTTCCCCATAGGGGAATTTGTTTGGGAGTTTTTTCTCGTCTTCTTAAGGAGTCAAGTCTGGTGGGCTGTCAAAAAACAGGGCCTGTTAAAGCCCATTGCAGCTCTCCTTGTGTGATTTTGGACTATAAAGTATAAGAAATAAATTGTTATTATTTAGAAATGAGGTCTTAGGTCCCTATGAATGTTAATGTAACTGTCGAAAACTATATGCTCTTAATGCCTATCTGTCTAACTAGAATCTGAGAGCCATTCTATTGTTACACACAGCTAAAATATTAAAAGATTTTCCACTACTTTTTAGCTTATGAGGGTAAAATGAAATATTCCACTATCTATGATAAAGGTACAACCTATTCAAATTTAAACTGAGGCAAAACATATATGAATTTACTGTTAACATTAACTTTAAAGATTTGGTTGTAACAGAACAGACTGCCTTTAAACATTGTACCGCTCCTCGAGCCGGTACGACTATATATGCACTGCCGTCCTAGAGCGGCAGCAAAGAAAATAAAAAATAATCCGGGGCGCGAGCAACCAGCACTACTTTCCTACTACACCACCCCAAGTACAGAAACATACCAGTGAATGCAGAGTTAAGTTAAAAACTAATTATTGGAAGAAATTACACACCCTTATATACCATACCATACCATACCATATTTATTTGTTGAGCGCTTAAAAACACAGCATTACAACTGACCAAAGCGCTGTACAGTTACAACAAGCAGGACTAAAAGCAAAATATTAAAAACAAACATTAAGAGAGAATTAAAACAGAGATACTAAAAACAGGTCAGGGGACCAAATAAAATAGAGAAAATAGCAAAAGGCAAGTGGAAAATCAAACAGGTTAAGAACTGAAAGCCAATGTGAAGAAGTGCGTTTTTAGGCGAGATTTGAATGTGGCGACTGAAGCGGCTCGCCTAACCACTAAGGGGAGGGAGTTCCAGAGCCTGGGTGCACAGACGGAGAAAGCCCTTTCACCACGAGCTTTAAAACGTGCCTTGGGAACGGTTAGGAGCCGCTGATCTGCGGATCTAAGAACACGAGGGGGATTGTGACAATGGAGCAAGACACTCAAATAGGCGGGGGCTAGACCGTTTAATGCCTTATAGGTGAGGAGGAAAATCTTAAAATCGATTCTGAATCTAACCGGCAGCCAGTGTAGGGTTTTAAAATCGGTGAAATGTGTTGGATTCTGCTACTTCCAGTTAGAAGCCTTGCAGCCGCATTTTGAGCCAGTTGGAGTCTAGAAAGTGTGGCTTTACTGATACCAAAAAGGCAGAAATTAGAGTAGTCAAGCCGGGACGTAATGAATGCATGGATTACTGATTCCAGGAGGTGGTTAGACAGAATAGGCTTGAGTTTGGCGATTCGCCTGAGATGGAAAAAGCAGGATTTTACTGTGCTGTTGACTTGAGTATCCATTTTCAGGAACGTATCCATTTTGATTCCAAGATTGGAGACAGACGAAGTTACTAGAATGGGAAGAGAAACGAGGCCAAGGGGTTGCAGTCAGGACTAAAAACAATGACCTCGGTTTTTGAATCGTTCAGGTGAAGGAAGTTTACAGCCAGCCAGTCCTTAATGTCAGCTAGGCAGTCGAGGAGAGGTTTGGTGGAGTCAGTTGGCTTGAGGGAGAAATAAATTTGGCAGAAAATATAATAAATATTATTATTATTAATATAAATATTATCGTGCTGCAGCGCTTTCCACCCCACACAAATCACGGCACAAAACACTTAACCACATATACCACTAATATATAAATTTGAGAAAGAGAAAAAGAAAAAAATAATGTATTCGTAGTCCTTTAAATATATATAGGGATAGGGATGACTATCTCAGTCTGTGGTGGGGAATGATGCACTGAACCATAACTCCTATTCCAGGAATCGTTCAGATCAACAGTCCCTTGTGCTGGCCCGTCAGGTCCTTTCCCGAATACCTTCACGAGAAAGAGAAAATAATTTGCCTGACGTGAACCTGGGTTCACCTGATGTTTTCCATGTAGTGTCAATCTCTTTCCCTCTTGCCTTTTGCTTTTATAGCGCCTGCGTCTCTCTTGGCTCTGCACTCCTTCTCTCCTTTTTCCCGCCACCCATTTACATACCGTTGGCTCCTCTCCATACAGTCTGTTGGACCCTCCAAGCCAGGTGATCCCTTCCCCATGTACCATTGGCCGGACTTACAAATTAAGACATTCCACCATTATCAGAAATGGGGAAAGGTGCAAACTAATAGCGACACACACACATATTCCAGACGACTGTTACAACCTGACTCTGAAAATTAAAATCAGTGCCACACGCATGCACAAAAGGATGAATGGTGCTCAAGGATAGCTCAATAAAAGCATCTTTAGCATGGCCGAAAGAAGTACATATTCTTTACTGTGAGAGCCGCCCTTTTCGTTTTTGTGCGTGCAGGCCTCTACCCAGTGAGACCATTTTCTCCAGAATATGCTCAGAACAGTCACACATACTACCAGAAAAGGCCGCTATGCTGATTTTCTTAACAACAACTGTTAATTCTATTGTTGCATGCACACGCACACTTTATACTTTTGTGTGTTTGTTGTATTTAGGTTGAAGAAATATTGTGTATTTTATCTTGAAACACCATACTTTTGTTTTGTTGCTTCAGGTAAACTTTGTTATAAAACTTTACATTGAACTTCTTACATAGAAAAGAGAGTTTTATTTTTTGTTATTAACCAAATTAGAAGCGGAACTGAGATTCGATAAGAAGCAGAATCGATAAGTGTAATTAGAATCAGATTTCAAATTTAGAATTCGATCAATTCTAAACGATACCCAAACCTACTGGTATGCAGTGGTCAGCACCTGCCAAAAGTGTTCCAAGGAATCATAACCAGTAAACCAGTGACAGGGTCATGCCTAAGGTTCATTGATATGTATGGGGAGTGAAGGGAAGCTCATCTGATCTGATCCCACAGAAGAGCTACTGTAGTATAAATTACTGAAAACTCTAATGCTGGCGATGAGAGGAAAGAGTCAGAATACACAGGGCATCACAGCTTGCTGTGTATGGGTCTGTGTAGCTGCAGACCAGTCAGGAGTGTCTATGCTGACCTCTGACCACCATCAAAAACACCCACAATGGGCACGTGAATTGGACCATGAAGGATTGGAAGAAGGTGGCCTGGTCTGATGAATCACATTTTCTTTTAGATCATGTGGATGTCCTGGTGTATGTAGTTGTTTACCTGAAGAAGAGATGGCAGCAAGATGCACTATGACAAGAAGATAATCCAGCAGAGGCAGTGTGATGCTCTGGGCAATATTCTGCTGGAAAACCTTGGATCCTGGCATTCATGTGGATATTACTTTGAAACATACCACCTATCTAAAGATTATTGCAGATCATATACACCCTTCATGACACTGGTATTCCCTTTTGGCAGCAGCAGCACCCCTGCCAGTGTGCTCTTTGCCACACTGCATAAATTGCTCCAGAATGGTTTGAGGAAGAGGACAAAGAGTTAAAGCTGTTGACTTGGCCTCCAAATAAGGGTTGCCCACCTAATTGTGCTGAGGACCACTCCAATAAATAAATGAGTATGTTCATGACCAAGCAGAGATTTGGAGCTGTAGACATCTGAGTTGGGTTCCCCTGGGCATTTTGCTACTATTAACATCTTTCCCACTTGAACTTTTGTCACTATCGACATCGACTACTATCTATAGACAGTGCTTATAAAAATGATTTTCCCCTTGAACCTTTTCACATTTTATTGTTATACAACATTTAATCAAAGTGAATTTAATTTGGCTTTTCTAACATTGATAAACAGAAACAAATTCTTTAATGCCAATGTGAAATCAGATCTCTGCAAAGTGTTTCAAATAAATTACAAATGTAAAGCACAAAATAATGCATACATGTTCCTCTCCTTTAGGTAGTTGTACGGTATATAGACAAGAACATCAAATGGTTGCTGCAACTTAAAATACAGTTCTGAAGAGAGCTTAAGGTCTTCTAAAAGAATGACCTTCTGAAACCAAATACACTGCTAAAGATGAACAAACGAAAAATGCAACATATCATGGAAAACAAATATAAAATAAAACCCTTCGGCTCCATATTACCTCTGGTTAGGTGGGGTTGCTTCCAACTAAAATTGAAGACTTCCAGGGTTAGTGAAGAACAGATCATCATTGTGAGTATTGCTTTGGATTTTCTTTTTTTTTTGTGATTTTCTAGCTTCTCTTTGGATTTACAACAAGTAACACTTTGGAATGAAATGAGCTTCCTCCGCAGGGTGTCTGGGCTTTCCCTTAAAGATAGGGTGAGAAGCCTGGTCATCCTGGAGGAGTTTAGAGTAGTCCCACTGCTCCTCCGCATCGAGAGGAGTCAGATGAAGTGGCTTGGGCATCTGATCAGGATGCCTCTTGAATGCCTCCTTGGTGAGGTGTTCCTGGCACCTCTAACCGGTAGGAGGCCCCGGGGAAGACCCAAGACACAATGGAGGGACTATGTCCCTCGGCTGACCTGGGAACACCTTGGGATTCCCCCAGAAGAGCTAATAGAAGTGGCCGGGGAGAGGGAAGTCTGGACATCTCAGCTCAAGCTGCTGCCCCCGTGACCTGATCTCGGATAAGTGGAAGAGGATGGATGGATGGGTGGATGGAACACTTTCTCATCATTTTGATTTGTTTTTAGCTTCCATCATGTCTCATTTGTTATTTATGTGAAACGGTAAGATGTCTCATTTGACACACTTGTCGTATCCATTATCCATTGCTATGTTTAGGAAAAAGGAATATCAGTTATAAATACAAGATTGGAGACACTGTCCTAAAAGATGTAACCTCTGAAAAGGATTTAGGGGTTTATGTTGATACATTTTCACCAATTAAGCAACATACAGAAGTAATTAAAAAGGCAAATAAAATGTTGGGTTACATCATAAAACCTGCTGAATATAAATTGAGGGATGCTATCCTCAGACTACATAAGTCACTAGTAAGAACACATCTGGAGTATTCTATGCAGTTCTGGTCACCCCGCTACAAGAAAGACACAGCAGCAGAGGACACAAAACCAAATGCAACTGAGGACTAAAGGACATGCCAGAGTTTGTGTCCCGGGTCCTCCCTGTGTGGACTTTGCATGTTCTTCCTGTATTTGCATGGGTGTCCTCTTGGTGTTCTGGTAGTATCCTACAATCCAAAGACATGCAGGTTAGGTGGATTGGTGGTACTAAATTGCTCCTAGTGTGTGGTTGGGTTTGGGTATAAGTGTGAGTGTGTGTGTGTTTCGCCCTGTGATGTACTGGCACCCTGTTCAGGGTTTGTTCCTGTCTTGCATCCTATACTAGCTGGGACAGGCCCAAGCATCCTCCCCCCATGACCCTGTTCAGGACTAAATGGGTTAGAAAATGACTGACCGACTGACTTAAGGTCTTGTCTTACTCTAACAGACTTAGATAATTAAACCAGGCATTGATAAAGTAGATCCAGCAGAATTATTTCAGCTAAACAATGAATCATGTACTCGAGGACACCAGTGGACATTAAAAGGAAAGTGCATTTAGGATGGAAGACAAGACTCACTTCTTTACACAAAGAGCTGTGAGAGTCAGGAGCAAACTATTGAACCTCGCGGTTGCAGCAGAAACCTCGACAACCTTTATGAAGAATCTGGATGAGATACTGAACAGCTTAGCTATTAGCTAAACAAGCAAGCCTGATGGACTGAATGGTCTCCTCTCATTTGTCAAATTTATTAGGTTCATATGCCCTTATTATGTCATATGATATGACAGGAAAAATAAGGCAATACCTTTGTACAATATCCCTTGGTTGTATAAACTTCAAAATCTTTACCAATAATCAGTTTGTTTAACAAGGAGGCCCTAATGTCAAGTTCTGTTTCACTTTATTGACCTTGGATTCACTGGGGACAAATAAAGTTTATCCTATCTATCTATCTATCTATCTATCTATCTATCTATCTATCTATCTATCTATCTATCTATCTATCTATCTATCTATCTATCTATCTATCTATCTATCATATAGCACCTTACAGTTCTATCTATTTATCTATCTGTCATATAGCACCTTACAGTTCTAACTATCTATCTATCTTAAATAGTGCTTTTCCTACCTATCTATGTACAATAACTATGAACTTTATCCAAGGTCGACTTACATCATTTGAGAGGTGCAACTTGTTACATTTCTGTTTTATAGTTGGAGCACAGGCAGGTGAAGTGACTTGCTCATGTCACACATTAGCAGACTTTGTACCCACTACCTCATAGTATGATGTCCAGAGTTTTAGCCAGTGTTCCACATCACACCATATTAGCCATTTTCCAGTAAACTGAGTGACAGTAAAAAGAGCTACAGTTTAAAATCACTTCCTCCTACTACCATTAAACAAATATTTACAGTTAAAGTTTAGAGAGCACAACTATGATAATTTTCAAATTATGTTTTTAAAAATAGCATTATTATGATTCTGAGTTACTAAGATATTCATTTCTTCTAAATATTGTAACACTATAATTTTCGATTACATCAGTTTAATGGTTTACCAGTCTACAGCAATGGATGCAGTCGCTTTGTGATTTCACAGCCCAAGGTTTTCTAATCCTGTATTTGCTGAATTTCATTATAATGGAGTTTTCAATTTAAAGCTAATTCAAGCATTTTGGTCTAAACACAAAGCACATATGTTAATTTCCCAAGTGCTTTCACAAACAATTTAATGTGTACATATGTTTTATCTTATTAACAAATGGAAAACAACTACAAAACCATATTTTCTGTAATTTCAACAAATAAAGAGTTGTGAAATTTAAAGCAAATTGGTCATGCATATGTAACAAATGTAGGAATGTTTAAGTCAAGTTCTCTGAGATAGTAAACAATACAGTTATCAGTTGGAGAAAGCAAAGAGCATGCAATCTATCATTGCATAACAAGTTCATAAGAAATACTAGTTTTTGTGATATTTGTCTACTTACATAATGAGAATTTTAAAAGTAATTTCAGTTTGTTTCTATTTACAAGCTACAATATGCATAAGGATGTTTAGTAAACTGTCTCTTTCTAAATGACATCTCCATCTTGGTGCATAATGGTTAGTGCTGCTGCTGCATGGCTTCAGAAGATCTAGGTTAGATTCCAACTTGGTCTCTGTCTATGTACAGTTTGTATGTTCTACCTTTGTTCACATTGGTTTTTCTCCCAACCAAAACATATGAGGGTTAAGCTAACTGGTTAGCGGTTTGTTAGAGAAATGAACTTCGTTAGAGACGTGAACCTATGCAGCTGGCGGATCTCAGGTAATAGGCCTCAGCCTGGAAGTTTTGTTAAACAGAACAGAACTGCAGTGAATTCTGGGAAAGCTGAAAGACAAAGCTAAATTTCAGAGTATTTTGCACAGTTTAGAAAGTGAAGTTTTTGATTACAATGGAAAATAACCTTAAGTTTGTGAGAATAATTCAATAACATTTTCTGTGTGTATTGAAAAACTGTAAGCTCTGCTAACGAGAAGAAAACACGTAAGCCAGATGCTGATCCTGGTTGAAAAGTTGTGGAGAGTGTTGCTGCCTTTAATTAGATTTTTTTTTAAAAAAAGGGTTTTTCTATTAGCTGCTGCTTGAAAATTGAAACGTTTAGTTCAGTTGCTGCTTTTCTGAGACTTTTGCAAAGAGTTCAACTCAGTTACAGAAATATATGCTTTGAGAGGAGCCAGGGACACTTTCATTGAGCTTTGTCTCTGCTGCTGTTCAGATTCTGGACACTTTCCAAAGAGTTCTGTCTCCAGCAAGAAACTATTTTCTTTTCATTTTTCAATTAAGGATATATATTCTGTAACTAAGGAACTGGACCATCTGTGAATTGTCATCTGGGACTAAATAAAGATGGCATCCAAGTTACCTAATCCTGTGTATATCGAATATAATTTTTGAAACTGAAATTAGAAAGGTTAACAACCAGTGTCCTTTCTTTTGATCATTGTTAGTATAACTAAGAAGCTAGATTGTTCATTCCTTGTCTAGCTTCATGGCAAGAGGGGTTTTGTGAAGCCCTCAATTTATTTATTTCTGGTAAAACTGGGTTGAAGTTAAGCTTTAAAAATCAGCCACTGAGCAACCTGTAGCCCTAAAATTGAGTATGCGGGTTACAGTACAGACTGTATGACAGGTAAGAGGCTATAGATAACCGCTCCATGGCTGGTTTTCACATTTCTTTCTGTCCCCCATTAACACTAGTATTACCAGAGCCTACGTAAAAACTCGTAGATCCGGCCCACCTTAAACCCATTCGCACCTCTCTGTCAGTGTCTTTTGTCTTGTAAATGTACCAATAAAGACAAGCAGCAAGCAGCCTGGTATCCCATCCCCCCACCGCCACAGAACATGCACAAAGTTCTCCCAGCTCATACCTTGATTGATTATCTGGGAGTGAAGTGCTGGAGTTTTAGAGTGGAAATAATAGATCGTTATTTGGAACACATGCATTTCATGTGTGTTCCGTTTGTACAATAATCTGTGTAAACACATTGTTAAAACAGAAACTTTTTTCATATTTTAGTAGTAAATGACAAAATGTTGGCATAAACTATATAATGTGTGAAGCCTGAAATCCAAAGATCAAGTGAACATTGCAGCAGATATACATGTCGTAAATGTAGGAAGGACGGTCCTTGTGTGTGTGTGAACTGTTAACATTTGAATGTGATGATCGCATATAGCGCTGAACTGACCTCTCTGTACTATTGTTGCCTCTGCATGTCCTGGAGTACAAAAGAAACAGCAACATGTGGGGACTGGCAAGATCTGGGAAAAAAACATGCGGTGTTTCACAAATGAATATGAATAATATGAATAATGTTGCATCCATGCCACAATGTTTTCTGAAATGTACTATACAGATCATAAAATGAATAATTCCAAATATCATATACACCTATATCTCTGGTTTTTTTTTTGACATCATAGACCATAAGGTGCATACTAATTCAGCGTGAGCAGGAACACTCAATAAAACTTAATTTAAAAAAATCAAGTGACAGTGAGATACGAAGAAGGCAGATTCACCAGCGTTTGTGTGTCAGCTTTTATCCCTCCAGATCAGAGAATGTCCAGTTCCATTGCCTCAAAACACCACTCACATCTACAGTTACTCCCAGTTTCAAATAAAAACTAACAGCGTCAGATCCCTAGGGCGGTAGTATGTATCGTGATCATGAGAGAATAAAAGTGAAAAAAAAAACTGTAACTTTTACAAGTCCTATAAATGTACACCATCTGTTACAGACGCAAACCAAATGTATGTGTGTACTGTATAATAGTAACAATAAGAGCAGCTCACTACTGAAAATGGTAAATATAGGAGGCAGACAGGATCGAACCGGTGGCCTGTTGATTCAGGCTTCACATATTCTATAGTTTGTCAACATTTTGTCATTTACTACTAAAATATGAAAAGCGTTTCTGTTTTAACAATGTGTTTACACAGATTATTGTAGAAACGGAACACACATGAAATGCATGTGTTCCAAATAACGATCTATTATTTCCACTCTAAAACTCCACCAGTTCACTCCCAGATAATCAAACAAGGCACGAGCTGGGAGAACTTTGTGCATGTTCTGTGGCGGTGGGGGATAGAATAGCAGGTTGCTTGCTGCTTGTCTTAATCTGCACAGTTACAGGACAAAAGACGCTGACGGAGAGGTGCGAACGGATTTAAGGTGGGCTAGATCTACGAGTTTTTTCGTAGGCTCTGGTAATTCTAGTGTTAAGAAAAGAACCTTATAGTTTAGTTGGCACCCTTTGTGTTAGGTGCATGTCACAGGTGATCTAATAACACAATAAAACAGAACGGTTATTATCTAGGCTTATAAACACTCTGCACGCTAACTTTGACTTTGTTTTTGGATGATCATTTTGGGCTTTTTTGATTACTTTTGTTTTTGATTTCCTCACATTCCAATCTTAAGTTCACATACTACGATTCTTCCAGCTGTGTTACAGTACTGTATTTCATCTCCTGGAGTCAAATTTATAAGACCTTTGCGCACAATAATTTATATCACCGCGTGGTTATTATAATGTGTGTCAGGGGAAAAAGCTTGTTGACTGTGTTTCATTGCTTAGTGGGGCACTGGCACCCTTTGCTTCATGGGGGTCTCCGATATCCCAAACTCCTCAATCATTGATCGTATGCTTGATGCTTCGTGGGATACCCCAACCCCTGGATCATCAAGCGAGTGTCTAAGCTTCACTGGGGGACAAATTTACAAGATAATCAAGATTTAAAAAGGTAAATTGCTTAATTTATGTTTAAATACTATGCACTGAGTTGAAAGCTTATTTTTTTAAGCTCAGTTTGTTCACCCACAGTACTGTATGAGGTTCTATTTGTTCAATTTTTTTTAAATAAGAAATAAGAAATTTGACTTCGTCATCTTCAAATGTTATATTACTTTTTTTAGGAACTGCAAACATAAATCGAACATTTACTAGGAGTGTGAGACACAGAAGAGGATGACCCTCTAAATCAATGTTTCTTAAACTTTTTTTTTCTTGTGATCAATGTGGTCGATTGAAGGAACTACAAGTTACCACTGCAAGTGTTGTGGCATGAAACTGGTCATCCCTGTTTAATTCTAACAAAAGTATTTTCTTTATAAGAAACAAAAAATAGGACTGCTATGGAGGTCAACAGAAAGTCTCCTGAAAATATTGCTGTTAGGCTAGATAGAGATACATTTCTCTGCAGGTATCTCCATCCTGTCTCTGTTTCAGTTTAAGGCCATGTTTATACTTCACGAGATGCATGCTCCAGCGGACACTCCTGCTATGCAAGCGTTTTACAGTTTATACTTGCATGCGTACTTTAAGTAAATCTGAAGAACAGGTTCAGCTTTGCTGTGTTGTGAATTACCTGAAACATCCATTAAATTCCAAGGACACCTTACCGCAATATCTCTGAAAAGGATGTTTAATGATTAAATCCATCAATCCAGGGATGTGCCCATTCCAGCAAGCATTGGGCATGATGCAGAAACAATCTTTAGATGGGACATCAGCTCATTGCAAGGTGAATACAAGCACTCACACACACTGGCGTCATTTTTGTGTCAACAAATCTGCATATCTTTGGAAGGAAACTCCAGGCAGGGAATACCAGCGACGTTACTCCCTATGAGACATCAGCACTACTGCTCTGCCACCGTGTCATCCTCATGTGTGAAATTATTAACAGTATTCATTATTTAAACGAAATTAATGATTTATCTGTAAAATGTAACATACATACTTTAATGCATTTCATCATGAAAGTGATATCAAGTACAAGTCTAAAGATTCTAAATGTGCAGAGAGCTGGAATATCATACATGTAATGTGTTCTGTGTGGCGATCTGCTGCTGTCAGGTAAAGATGAAGCCCCAGAAAAAAAGATGGAACAGAAGACGGTATGTGAGACTTTTAAAATGCATCGTGTCATTACCATCGGGAATATGCGACGCTTGAATATTAAAACACCACAAAAGCATCTGTACGCGTATGTTGGCCTTTTGCTTCACCACATCGAACCATTCATTAAACATCGAAGCATGCACATTGATCCCGTAGGATCCGCATGGAGGCCTTCTGTCACATGTAGATAGTAAACTGAGACTCTGACGTCACGTTCCAAGGACCTGTTCAGAGGTCAAATGAACGCTGGGAACGCGTGGCAACCATGATGAATAAACGAGTGCTAAGACTGAACATTTTCTCACATCATCAAGCATTATTTATAGTGTGGAGCCATGAAGGGGCAGAGTCAGTTTCCACATTCGGGTTTCTTCTCCGTACTGCAGTGGGAATAAGAGAGGAAAATGTTAGCGTCAGCACCCCCTCTCCCGGAGAGGAGAGCGCTTCTCTGGTGCAGGGTGTCTTCGATAGACAGTCATCCCAGGTGGAGAATTCCCTCATCCCTGCCCCCTTGGACAATCAGCACCATATTTTTCTGGTTTCCCCCTTGGAGATTCAAGGCTCCCAGGTCAGAGCGGAGCAAAGATGATTGCTTAAACTGCCCATGGCGACCATCACAAGGCAATCTGCAAACCTTTATCGACCATTTCCCATTGAATACAGTTCTGAATCTTGACTATGCAGGACACAAAATCAAGCAACCCTATAGTTTAAGCAGTTAATGAAATCATGCTCTAGATCTACATGACTTATTGCACCTGGAGATACACAACTTTCCACACCTCGATCTAATGATAGACCCCCATAGTCAATGAATGTCAGGCTGTTCTTCTGCCACATGACACTTTGGTGCCCCTATCTGTCTAGGTCACCACTTAACCAGTACACACAACTGCAGCTTATAATTCAATTAGCGTAAGCAGGTTGGTAAATTAGTTTCACTGAGAATTCCAGGGTAACTAGATAGGGTGCTAAATTAGTCATGTCAGTAATGACCTTGTCAGCAGTTGTAACTGGGAGCCCAGCACAATCCATTTGAGTTGTGTTTACCTGCCTAAGCTATTAATCTCTGTAGCTTTTTAAAAATTAAAGCTCCAGCCATACTGCCTATGCCCTATGATAAGTGGATTTGTGCCCACTTCCAGTGAAGTATAATGCAATTGCTTCTGGAGTTTTAAGATATGTACAGCTGTCTTATTATTCTTGACATTTCCATTGAAAGTGGCAACTGCAGAAAGGTCACGTTTAACTTTATGACTTGTATAGAGGTGCTTATGTGAGTATAGGTCAAGAAAGTTTTTTTTTTTTTTTAGTTGAGCCTCAGGAATAATGGAGAAAGACATTTTCTCATGAAATAAACCTATCAAAAAGATTTTTTAAACAGACAAGTTTCTAAAGGTATGCTATCTTTAATTCCAATTCTCTGTATGAATTATATTTTTGATTAAAAGCAAAATAATCTAAGATGATTGTCCTAGGAATACAAACCAGTCTATAAATTCCATATTCTGATATTTTATTCATTTCCTTTATGAACTGTAGCTGTGTGAATGCAAATCATATTAAGAGTCTATGACATACGCTGCAGGCAGAGAAACACAATTATGGCCTAATGTAGTTGCATAGCATTCTCTGCACAAGGAAGAAAGATTTTATTCATCATCAATAACCTCAATAATCTAATGGGAAGCACGATGGCACAGAAGTTAGCCCAGCCATTTCACAGAGTTTAGGATTTGAAAACAAGTATGGATGCTCCATGTTACACTTTTGCATGTTCTCCCTCTGTAATATTAATATTATTGCATGTACAAAGTACACTGAAGTTCTTGCTGCATGTGTATGGGGGATACTTTGACCTTTCAACTGACAGATTTCAGGTAAATGTCTGAGGCCTGAAAAACCTGTCAAGCTGTGTATTCTTCATTCATTTAATTCATGCATTTATTGTATTTCTTTCAGGATTGACAACTGCAATGTGTTGTTCACTGGATGTTCAAATTGTTCTTTATACAGCTTCCAGTTAATCCAAAATGCTGCTGCAAGAATTATTACAGGAGCAAGAATATATGAACACATAACTCCAGTACTCAAATCCTTACACTGGCTCCCGGTTAAGTTTAGGGCAGATTTCAAAATCCTACTTTTAACATATAAAGCATTAAATGGCCAAGGTCCAGCTTACTTATCTGAACTTATCATGACTTACAAACCTAAGATCTCAAGATGCCAGTCTGCTTATGATTCCAAGGATTAATAAAATAACAGTGGGAGGGTGAGCTTTAAGTTACAAGGCCCCAAAGTTCTGGAATGGTCTGTCTGCTAATGTAAGAGATGCCCCTTCAGTCTCAGCTTTCAAATCCCATCTGATGACTCATAACTTCAGTTTAGCATACCCTGACTAGAGCTGCTCTGCATACTGCATCTCTGTTGTTAGTCATTAGCACTAAAACATAAGTGATATGATAGTTATAAACTGTTACTAACCTTCACCTATTCTGTTTCTCTTCTCGGTACTCAAAGTTGTTTGCCTGCCTAAGGAAAGGTCATCTCTGTTAGAAGAGCACTGGAATCATCGGGTAGAAGAGTCTTCCATCGGACTGGCCACCCGAGCACTGACTCATCTGTGGGATGGCCAGTAGGGGGAGGCACATTCATGGCCGAGTTCTCCTGGACTTTGAACAAATCTGAATCCTCTTATGTCAGTGGTACTCAATCTGTGGGGCGGGCCCCCCTAGGGCGGCACGAAGTCACAAATAGGGGGGCGCGAAGTTGTGAAAAAAGAAAAGAAGAATCAAAAATATGAAACAAAATCTGTTGAAACCAAAACAAATTAACTTAAATTACATTCTCATACTAGAAAAATAAATATAGAGTTAGATAAATGTCAACAAAAGTTTAGGTATAATAAAATATGCATCTACATTTCAAAAAAATGTTAGGGGGGCACGATTAAAAGTGTTATGAAAACTCGGGTCGCAAATACTTAGAGGTTGAGAAACGCTGTCTTATGTGACATCATCTACTCTTGCATTTTACTAGTATTGTACTATTGTATTGCATTGAATATTACTTGTTTTCTCTTCTGTGTATTGTATTTTATTTACCCCATATTTGAAACCCACTGCACACACAACCTACCTGGAAATTGGTCTGTTTCTCACTCTGAATTGCCTTTCCTGAGATTTCTTCCATTTTTTCCCTACAAGGGTTTTTTTTTTGAGTTTTTTTCTTGTCTTCTTAGACAGTCACTTTAAAAGAAGTTCGGTCTCTGGAAACAAATCATTCTTTTCACTTTTTGATTATGGATATATAATCAATAACTAAGGGAAATGTAGTCTGTATTCTACCCCATCCCAAAGGTGTTTTATTGGATTCAGATCTGGTGACTGGAAAAGACACTGAAGAACACTGAACTCATTGTTATGTTAATTAAACCAGTTTGAGATGACTTTTGCTTTGTGACATGGTGCATTATCATGCTGGAAGTAACCATTAGAAGATGGGTAAATTGTGGCCATGAAGGGGTGCAAATGGTAAGCAATGATATTCATACAGGATGTGGTATTCAAGTGATGATTGATTGGTATTAATGGGCCCAAAGTGTGCCAAGACAACACTCTCCACTCCATTACACCACCACCACCAGCCTGGACTTTTGATACAAGGCAGGTTGGGTGTATGGATTCATACTCTTGGCACCATATTCTGACACTGTGTGCCTCAGGCAAAAACTGAGATTCATTAGACCAGGACATGTTTTCCAGGCTTAAGTTGTCCAGTGTTGGTGAGCCTGTACCCACATCAGCTTCAACTTTCTATTCTTGGGCTGAAAGGCGTAGAACAAAGGTTCAACATGTTGTGCATTCTGAAGTGCTTTTCTGTTCACTACAGTTGTACTGAGTGGTTATCTGAGTTACCATAGCCTTCATGCCTGATCAACCAATCTGCTTTCAATAGTTCATCTTTCAATACAATTGAAAGCAATTAACTGTTCACCAAGCTGAGGGACCTGGGACTAAACAGCCGCCTGTGTGCCTGGGTGTTCATTCTCACAGGAAGACCACTAGGTGGTGAGAGTTGATAGTTGTGCCTCCAGCATCATCACACTCATCATACTCAATACAGGAGCTCCACATGGCTGTGTACTCAGCCCTCTGCTCCACACCATCTATACTAATAACTGCATGGAGACACATGCCTCCAACTCCGTTGTCAAATCTACTGATGACACAGTGGTGCTGGGCTTCACCTCCAACAATGATGAGGCAGCATACATGAGATCAATGGGTCTGCAGTGGAGGAAAGAGAGAAGATGCTAGTGGACAGTGCCACCCCCTGGTCCGGCTGACATTTACAATTATTTTAGCTCATCAGCTGCCTCACAAGCGCATGTGAATGATAATATATACATAATGTATATATATTTATATATATACATATCTATACATACCTATAAAATCCAACATCTGTCTGTCTGTAATTTAACGGATTTAGATTGGGTTTTTTCTATAATTTGCTTGAACATTCAGGTTGATTTTGCAACCTCTCTTATTGCGCTAAGTATCATAGTTTGCTTGCGGTACCGATTTATTCACGCAAATCTGAGAGACCAGCTGCAGGCCGAGGGGAGGGGGACAGTGCCCTTCTCACTCACACACCAGCCTCCATTTGAGTCAGTCTACCTCTCGCCACGTGTTGGCGCGTACCTTGCCTCTCCTTAGCTAGCAATACCTGTTTGTTCAACAGACATCATCATCTACAGATTGTTAAGGAGTAATGTTTGAAGTCTTTGAGAGAGAGATCAGAGCTACGTGTGTTTTAGAGGGTACCTGATGATTGACACAGATATCACAGCAACGTCGTTTTCTCCCCTTGAGGGGTATGCTCTTCTGTCAGAACTGAACACGATCAGATACAGTGCCAACATTTGACGTTGGAGCGTACCTACCTTCCGCTTAGCCAGAATTAATTTTTTTTTTATTGATGTTTAAAGTTTATCTTGTTTCACTACTATGTGGTTGGGAGTCATGGAGACAAGCTAGCATAGTATATAACAATCATTCACGACATTAAACCACCTGATCATATTACAACAGCTCTGACCCATTGAGGAATGGGCTCCACAAGACCTCTGAAGGTGTCCTGTGGTATCTGGCACCAAGATGTTAGCAGAAGATCCTTTAACTCCTATAAGTTGTGAGGTTTGGCCTCCACAGATCAGACTTGTTTTTCCAAGGGGAATTGGAGGCTAAGTCAAAACATTGAAAGCCTTGTCGTGTTCCTCAAACCATTCTTGAATAATGAGGCCACTGCTATCAAGGAACACTGTTGCCATTAAGGGACGTACATGGCCTGCAACTGTTTTTAGGGAGGTGGTATGCATCAAAGTAACATCCACTTGAATACCAAGATCCCAGAATATTGCCCAGAGAATCACACTGCCTTCGCCGGCTCGACTTCTTCCTCAGCAAGGAAAACGATACACACACACCCAGCCATCCAGATGATCTAAAAAAAATGTGATTCATCTCATTAGTCCACCTTTCATTACTCTGTGGTCCAGTTCTGATGCTCACATGCCCAGTGTTGGTGATTGCAGTGGTGGGCAAGGGTCAGTTTGGCTCTCTGACCAGTCTGTGGCTACACAGCTGTGAAGCACTGTGTATTTTGACAATTTTCTCTGATAGACAGACATTAAGTTTTAGAGCAATCGGTGCTACAGTAGCTCTTATGTGGGATTGGACTAGAAGGACTAGTCTCATTAGTGAGTTTTGGGTGCTCATGACCTTGTCACCAGTTCATTGGCTTTCCTTCCCTGGACCACTTTTGACAGATACTAACCACTGCATACTGGGAGCACCCACACAGGACCTGACATTTTGGAGATTCTCTGACCCAGTCTTCTAGCCATCACAATTTGCCCCTTGTCAGAGTCACTCAGATCCTTGTGCTTACCCATTTTTCTTGCTTCTAGCACATCACCTTCAAGAACTGACTGCTCACCTGCTGCCCAACATATCCCAGCCCTTGACAGGTGCCATTGTAACAAGGTAATCCATGTTATTAATGTGGCTGATAGGTGTATACACACATACTGTACTGTACATACACTTGTACGTAAAGATGGAAAATTCTAAGCACCTGAGAGTTTGATCTGAAGTGGACCACTAGGTCCATCGAAAGCTTCACTCAGCCAAAGGTGGTGAGGATATTAAAGAATGAAGTCACAAGTCCCCAAGGGTGTAGATAGACAGAATTTTATTTGTCTCCGGTGAGCGTTTAGCTTTTTACAGAATTTCTCTAAATAGAAAGAGATACATATACACAAATATTATGGCAGTCCCAGTCCCAGTGAGGCATTATCGAGGCGTATTGCTGTCGGAATAAATGAGTGCTTCCTGACACACAAGATTTATTGACTGGAAGTTCTCTGTGTTAGTGTCTCAGAAAGAGGATGTGCAGCATTGTTCATAATGGCACTGAGGTATGTCTTCATTCTAACCTTTGCTGCAACCTCGAAGGGGTCCACGGGGTGTCCCATAGCTGAGTAAAGAAATGGGATGGAAGAGGAGAGAATTTCCTCTAGTCACTGGAAATGGCAGCACTCTGCTGGCCAGGTTGCTCTAGGCCAGAATTTATCTATTTTATATTACTCTGTATTAAAATAGCCCCATTCTGAAACCTGGACATGGACACCATACATTCGCTTTACCTTGTAATAATTTATTTTATTGATTAGTATAAAATACTGAAAGAGAACATGAGCAACTTTCTTATAAAGCAACCAATAAGGTCTTTGTTTGCCAAGCACCCCCTATACATGTATGGTATTGTAAAGTATTTTGTGTTTTTTTTTTAAATTCTCATCCTATTTAACCACATTGTCTTTGTCAATGCATACAGATCTTGTAGGTTACGTTAGGTTAAGGGGAGTGCGGCAAACAGAATGAATAAAAAAATTCCAAGAAACGCATTTTTTGTTGAGAGACTGTGCATTTGTGGTCCTGAGGCTTTCATATTAAATGCGGAAGTTCATAATGCTTTCATGAATAAAATACAGGCATATTTTGGAGCGTTGAGGGTGACGGGCTGTCTTTTCCATTAGTGACCTTTGAGGATTGACTTGCTAATTTGTTATGATTTGTTAATATTGCTCTTTTCAAAAGACTTAATTGATTCACTTTTGAGTATGATCCATTTACTGCTACCAGTAATTAAATGAATGATGTTTAGGTAATGACTTACAGGTAAAGATGCATAAGGAACATTTTTGTTTGCTTGTTTTTCTCAAAATCCATCTTTTTTTCAGAACAGGATCTTCCTGAAACAAAATAAACCATTAAACTGATGTAATCAAAATTATAGTGGTATAATACTGTATTTAGAAGAAATGAATATCTTAGTAACTCAAAATCATAATATTGCTATTTTTAAAAACATATTTCAAAAATGATCATAGTTGTGCTCTCTAAACTTTAACTGATAATATTTGTTTAATGGCGGCAGGAGGAAATAATTTCAAAATGTAACAATTTTTACTGACATTTAATTTACTGGCAAATGGGTAACAAAATATGGTGTGCTGCAAAACACTGGTTAAAACCTTGGACTTCATATTCTGAGGTTGTGGGCTCAAAGTCTGCTAATGTGGGAACGTGAGCAAGTCAATTCATCTGCATGTGCTCCAACTGCAAAACAGAATGTAATTAGTTGTATCTATCAGATGTTATAAGGTACTGTACATAGATAGATGTGAAAGACACTATATAAGATAGATAGATAGAACTGTAAGGTGTTATATGATAGATAGATAGATAGATAGAACTGTAAGGTGTTATATGATAGATAGATAGATAGATAGATAGATAGATAGATAGATAGATAGATAGTGTGGTCAAAAGTTAACATCTTATTAAAGAAAACATCCTCTAACAGAACACTTCAGTAATCAGGCTGGAAAAAAGCTGTTCATGGTATCTTTTAATTACTCCACAGCAAAAATGCCTTAGAGGGAGCATTCTTCAAAATTAATCAATTACAGCCAGGTCAGAAAGAACAAAATGAACAAAGAATAGAGGTTCATTTTATAAACTACTTAATTTACGTACAGTAGTGCTTGAAAGTTTGTGAACCCTTTAGAATTTTCTATATTTCTGCATAAATATGACCTAAAACATCATCAGATTTTCACTCAAGTCCTAAAAGTAGATAAAGAGAAACCAGTTAAACAAATGAGACAAAAATATTATACTTGGTCTTTTATTTATTAAGGAAAATGATCGAATATTCCATATTTGTGAGTGGCAAAAGTATGTGAACCTTTGCTTTCAGTATCTGGTGTGACCCTCCTTTGCAGCAATAACTGCAACTAAACGTTTCCGGTAACTTCTGATCATTCCTGCACACCGACTTGGAGGAATTTTAGCCCATTCCTCCTTACAGAACTGCTTCAACTCTGGGATTTTGTTGGGTTTCCTTACATTAACTGCTCACTTCAGGTCCTTCCACAACATTTCGATTGGATTAAGGTCAGGACTTTGACTTGGCCATTCCAAAACATTAACTTTATTCTTCTTTAACCATTCGTTGATAGAATGACTTGTGTGCTTAGGGTCGTTGTCTTTCTGCATGACCCACCTTCTCTTGAGATTCAGTTCATGAACAGATGTCCTGATATTTTCCTTTAGAATTCTCTGATATAATTCAGAATTCATTGTTCCACCAATGAAGGCAAGCCATCCTAGCCCAGATGCAGCAAAACAGATCCAAACCATGATACTACCACCACCATGTTTCACAGATGGGATAAGGTTCTTATGCTGGAATGCAGTGTTTTCCTTTCTCCAAACATAATGCTTTTCATTTAAACCAACAAGTTCTATTTTGGTCTCATCCATCCACAAAACATTCTTCCAATAGCCTTCTGGTTTGTCCACGTGATCTTTAGCAAACTGCAGATGAGCAGCAATGTTTTTTTGGAGAGCAGTGGCTTTCTCCTTGCAACCCTGCCATACACACCATTGTTGTTCAGTGTTCTCCTGATGGTGGACTCATGAACATGAATATTAGCCAATGTGAGAGAGGTCTTCTTGCTTAGAAGTTACCATGGGGTCCTTTGTGACTTCGCCAACTATTACACGCCTTGCTCTTAGAGTGATCTTTGTTGGTCGACCACTCCTGGGGAGGGTAACAATGGTCTTGAATTTCCTCCATTTGTACACAGTCTGTCTGACTGTGGATTTGTGGAGTCCAAACTCTTTAGAGATGGTTTTGTAACCTTTTCCAGCCTGATGAGCATCAACATCTCTTTTTCTGAGGTCCTCAGAAATCTCCTTTGTTCGTGCCATGATACACATCCACAAACATGTGTTGTGAAGAGCAGACTTTGATAGATCCCTGTTTTTTAAATAACACAGGGTGCCCACTCACACCTGATTGGCATCCCATTGATTGAAAACACCTGACACTTCACCTGCTAATCCGTGAGGTTTACATACTTTTGCCACTCACAAATATATAATATTCGATCATTTTCCTCAATAAATAAATGACCAAGTATTTTTGTCTCATTTGTTTAACTGGTTTCTCTTTATCTACTTTTAGGACGAGTGAAAATCTGATGATGTTTTAGGTCATATTTATGCAGAAATATAGAAAATTCTAAAGGGTTCACAAACTTTCAAGCACCGCTGTACATTGTCAATCAATGCATACATTTTACTCTGGTTGGTTCATTGGCTTACCCTCAAATGATTTATATAAAATAAAAGTCTGTTATATTCTGGTTGAGATAAGCCACCACCCTTGACATTTCTGTTCATATAATAATTGTCCATTCTGGTTGTGTAGGGCATCTGCTGATTTCTTAGTCATCCTTCAGTACATTTTGTCTATTACATCAACCTTTCTTCTGGTACATTCTATATTTACTTGACCAACTTAGTACTTTTCCTAAACCATTTCTTGTATTTCAGTGTACATTTTGTTGCTCACTTGACCTTTATCTGGTTTCCTGGTGTGCCTGAACAGGTTTCTGACATTTATTAATCCATTGTGCTATTTCTTTAAGTTGAATGCTGTGTTACGCTAAACTTATTCTTCCACAATAGATAGATAGATATGAAAGGCACTATATAATATACTGCTCACAAAAATTAAAGGAACACTTTAAAGAAACACATTAGATACATCAGATCTCAATATGAAGTTGGATATCTATACAAATAACGACAGGGCAATGTCTTAGGAACAAAAGGATGCCAAGTCTTTTAATGGAAATAAAAGTTTTCTGCCTACAGAGGGCTCAATTGTGTAGACACCCTAAAATCAGAGTGAAATGAAGATGTGGCAGGCTAGTCCATTTTTTCAAAAACTTAATTTCTGCTACTCAAAATGCTTTTCAGTATCTTGTGCGGCCCCCACGAGCTTGTATGCATGCTTGACAACGTCGGGGCATGCTCCTAATGAGACGACGGATGGTGTCTTGTGGCATTTCCTCCCAGATCTGTATGAGGGCATCCCTGAGCTGTTGTACAGTCTGAGGAGCAACCTGGCGGCGCCTAATGGACCGAAACATAATGTCCCACAGATGTTCTATTGGGTTTAAGTCAGGGGATCGTGAAGGCCATTCAATTGTTTCAATTACTTCATCCTCCAGGTACTGCCTGCATACTCTTGCTACATGAGGCCGGGCATTGTCGCATTAGGAGGAAACCAGGACCTACTGCACCAGCGTAGGGTCTGACAATGGGTTCAAGGATTTCATCTCGATACCTTATGGCAGTCAGAGCACCATTTCCTACGCAGTAGATGTCAGTGCGTCCCTCTATGGATATGCCTCCCCAGACCATCACTGACCCACCTGTCATGTCGAACGACGTTGCAGGCAGCATATTGTTCTCCTTGTCTTCTCCAGACTCTTTTATGTCTATCACAGCTGCTCAGGGTGAACCTGCTCTCGTCTGTAAAAAGTACAGGGCGCCAGTGGCGGACTTGCCAATTCTGGTGTTCTTGAGCAAATGCCAGTCAAGCTCCACTGTGCTGGGCAGTGAGCACAGGGCCCACTACAGGACGTCGGGCCCTCAGGCCATCTTCATGAAGTCTGTTCCTGATTGTTTGGGTAGAGACATTCACACCAGTGGCCCTCTGGAGGTCATTCTGTAGGGCACGAGCAGTGCTCAGCCTCTTCCGCCTTCCACAAAGGAGCAGGTATCGGTCCTGCTGATGGGTTGAGGACCTTCTACGGCCCTGTCCAGCTCTCCGAGAATAACAGCCAGTCTCCTGAAATCTCCTCCATGTTCTGGAGATTGTGCTGGGAGACACATTAAACCTTCTTGCTGCAGCACGTGTGGATGTGCCATCCTGGAGAAATTGGACAACCTGTGCAACTTCTGTAGGGTTAAGGAATCGCCTCATAATGCCAGTAGAGATAATTACTCAAGCCAAAACTAGCACGAGTGGAAAACCAGCCAAAAAAGATCAAGAGGGAGTAACTTGAAATGACCTCCACATGTAAAACCAGTCCTGTTTTGAGGGTTTTCTAATTGTTGCCACTTTAGTGCACCTGTCGTTAAGTCCATGAACACCAATACTGCTGAAAGTGATTAACGATGACCTCAGCTGCTTAACCAACCAGAAAATTATCAGACAGGTTTAATTGATTTCATGCCAGGCCCAATAAAAAAAGTGTTCCTTTAATTTTTGTGAGCAGTGTAGATAGATAGATAGATAGATGTTTACTTGACCCCAAGGGGAGTTTTTAAAATAAATACATAAATAAATAGATAAAAGATATATACATACACACTATGGTCTGAAAACACAGTAGAATGACTAAAAAGAAAGAAAAAAATTAAAAGAAGGAAAACAAAACAGTGAGGCATTATACGGGCAGATAGCTGGTGGTATAAAGGAGCCTCCATAGCATTTATTGTCACAGTTCTGCTGAAAAACTAGTTGGTTTGAGCATCCTCAGTGATGGTGTGTCAGAGAGAGGATGTGCAGCATTGTTCAAAATGGCACTCCTTCCCTACAACCTTCAGGGGGTCCAGAGTGCCTTCCATAACTAGGTCTGCCCTCTTAATTAGCTTGTTGATTTGGTGGGGTTTCTGTTGAAGTGATGTTACCAGTTGCTCACATCTGTATCAGAAACGCAGTCCTCGGGACTCACACACTGTGGTCTGCCTGACACATAGTTCATTCTGACTGTACAACAGACATGAAGCAAACCAGTGCTGGACTGGACAGCAGACTATTACAGATTTTACTCACAAACATACTTCACATAACAAAAAAGTCAGTTTCAAGAATTAATTTGGTGAGTTGGAGGAAACCTCATTGAACGTGAGGAGAGCATGCTGGCTTCAGACAGAATACATCCAGCCAGTAATATAACACCACTACTGAATGTGTTTAATGATTCACTTCTGTGTAAGTGGAAGTTTGGTGATGGGGTCAAAAAATTGTTATGGAGTTGAATTCAAATTCTGATTCTATGTTGTTCAAAATATCAGTGAAACATGATTTTAGTAAGGTGTCTGTATGTGTGTGTGTGTGTGTGTTTGTGGAAAACTGAAATTGATTTTCATGTCCTAATATTCAAATATGTATTGGTAAATTATGCAGTTTTAAGTGTTGTCAAGTGCTCCTTGCTGACGATATCCGAAAATTGATATGTCTTCTTCAAACATTATGTTTGTCATATCCTAACCATGGCTGGGACTCAAATGCTTGTTTGTGTCTTTATTGTAAACGTTCGATGTATTTGTATGTGGTACTATTTCTTTTGTTTGCGATTTGCAGCATTCTTTAAGTATTAGGTATCTGTATCTACAACAACAACAACATTTATTTGTATAGCACATTTTCATACAAACAGTAGCTCAAAGTGCTTTACATAATGAAGAATAGAAAAATAAAAGACACAATAAGAAAATAAAATAAGTCAACATTAATTAACATAGAATAAGATTAAGGTCCAATGGCCAGGGTGGACAGAAAAAACAAAAAAACTCCAGACGGCTGGAGAAAAAAATAAAATCTGTAGGGATTCCAGACCATGAGATCACCCAGTCCCTTCTGGGCATTCTACCTAACATAAATGAAACAGTCCTCTTTGGATTTAGGATTCTCACGGAAGGACTTGATGATGATAATGGTCACGTAGACTTCTGCCTTTTAATCCATCCATCATTGTTGGAGCATCATGAAGCTTTGAGTAGGTGGAGGTGGTGCAGGCCACCACCACAAAGAAACCGGAAAAGAAACAGAAGAGAGTAGGGGTCAGTATGGATTTTAGAGCCACCATGAATAGTTATTATGAAGAATTGAACATACAGAGTATCAGGATTAAGTTAAATTGAAGTTATAGAAAGGCCATGTTAAAGTAATGTGTTTTCAGCAGTGTTTTAAAGTGCTCTACTGTATCAGCCTGGCGAATTCCTATTGGCAGGCTATTCCAGATTTGAGGTGCATAACAGCAGAAGGCCGCCCGCCTCACCACTTCTTTTAAGTTTAGCTTTTGGAATTCTAAGGAGACACTCATTTGAGGATCTAAGGTTACAATTTAGAATATAAGGTGTTAGAGACTCCGATATATAAGATGGAGCGAGATTATTTAAGGCTTTATAAACCATAAGCAGAATTTTAAAGTCAATCCTGAATGACACAGGTAACCGGTGTAGTGACATCAAAACTGGAGAAATGTGTTTGGATTTTCTTTTCCTAGTTAGGATTCTAGCAGCTGCATTCTGCACTAGTTGCAAACGATTTATGTCTTTTTTGGGTAGTCCAGAGAGGAGTGCATTACAGTAATCTAGTCGACTGAAAACAAACGCGTGAACTAATTTCTCAGCATCTTTCAGTGATATAAGCGGTCTAACTTTACTTATGTTTCTTAAGTGAAAAAATGCTGTCCTAATGATCTGATTAATATGCGATTTAAAATTTAGATTACAGTCAACAGTTACCCCTAAGCTTTTTACCTCCGCCTTGACTTTTACTCCTAATGTATCCAGTTTATTTCTAATAGCCTCATTGTATCCATTATTGCCAATCACTAAGATTTCAGTTCTAAGCCTTTGTTATGTTCCAGGTGTTTTGGGAGTGGTCCCCCTAGAGAGGGGAGCACCAAACAATCACCACCAGAGACTTCCCGCTGCCCAATAATTCTGGAGGGTCTTCCACAATTCCTCATCGTTCATTTAGAATGCATTTAGGGATGGTAAGCTATTGTGTATTTAATGTGTTTAGTTATTTATCTGGATTTCTAACATTTCAGTATGTTTTTCAACTATTCTTAAATTTTTGTTTTGGGACTTAGGTTTGGTTTGCATAGGATTGCCATGTTATTTTGGGCACATCCTATTGCCTTTGTGCTCCACAGGTCTTCGTTGTTATTGAAGAATATTTTTTGTGAAGAATAAATTGTTTATTTTATAAAGATTCTATGAGGCCCTTTTTGTTTTTAGCCAGGGTTTTTGACAGGATTTCCCCCTCTAGTGAACATTTTTGGAAGTGTTTATGGGACTTATGACTGGGAGTTCCAAAGCACGTAACAATGATGGTCTTGTTACAGAGTCTAGGCCTATTGTTTTTGGTCCAGTAGTTATCTGCATATATTTGAAAAATGGTTTGATGTACCTGCATGTCCAACGATGACTGCCGCAAAAATTGATGATTAAGTAAGTAATTTGTATTTATAAAGCACATTTTAAAACAACAGAGATGGACCAAAGTGCTGTACAGGAGTATATAAATTAAGAAAACAATAAAAAAAAACAAAAAAAAAACGTACAACACAAGTAGAATATACAAACAAGCATAAAAGACCACATTAATGAATCATTTCAAACAAGTAGGTTTTCAATCTAGATTTAAAAAACGTAATTAATGAGGCTGGTCTGATGACAAGAGGTTCCATAACTACAAAATTACTACAGGAATATGTACAGTACATAATCTTTTGTATTACAGTTATAAAAAACATGACTATCTGTCTTTTGGAATTTAGTTTGCTAGTTTAAAAATTAAGGTTAAGAAAATTGATGGATGTAAATAACTCTTTAGTTTTACTATTTTCAAAAATTACTTCCAGAATACATACCTACTCTTTTCTATTATTATTATTACTAGCAAAATACCCGCGCTTCGCAGCGAAGAAGTGTGTTAAAGAAGTTATGAAAAAGAAAAGGAAACATTTTAAAAATAACGTAACATTTGCTTTCTATTCGTCTGCATAAGCACAGTCCTTCACCAGCAATTATTTAATGTTAGCTCAGACCCAGCACTTAAAAGTTTCTGTCGCACTTTTGCTGAGTTTGTGCTAAACACTATTCTATCCCTGACCATCTCATTTTCGTTTGCATAAGCACAGTCCTTCACCAGCAATTTTAACTTAGTTACAAAGTGATCAGAAGTGTCATTTATACCCCGCGTCCTCTCATTAAACTTGTATCTCGCGAATATCGTATTCGTCTTAGTCATGACAAACGCCACCGGCAGCGTGTCTATGAACTCAATTTAAAGTTAAGCTTTACACCTTGTAGCTGCACTTATGAATATGCTTGCATGCGTCACTCGCTTCACATTCTTTTGCTACCTTCTCAATTGTGTAATGCATTTTTTGTTCAGCACTTTTTGGAGCTCTTCCTTGTTCTCTACGTACTGCGTTCATAGTCAGTTCACGTGAGCCGCTCTCTTGTGCAATCTTGCGATGTCCACGGCTTTATTTAATGTTAGCTAAGACCCGGAACTTAAAAGTTTCTCTCGCACTTTCGCTGAGTTTGTGCCAAACACTAGACCATCTCATCTTTGTTTGCATAAGCACAGTCCTTCACCCGCGAATATTTACCTTATATGGGCAGCAACTCAATTACGTGGGAGGTGTGAGGATGCGAGACGCAACTCCGCCTCACACGGCGACCAAGCTGCAGGCTATGGCCGTATATGTGGTCGAAAGTAGGTTCCAGTTATGATCGTTACACGTAGAATTTCAAAATGAAACCTGCCTAACTTTTGGAAGTAAGCTTTAAGGAATGAGCCTGCCATATTTCAGCCTTCCACCTACACGGGAAGTTGGAGAATTAGTGATGAGTCAGTCAGTCAGTCAGTCAGTCAGTGAGGGCTTTGCCTTTTATTAGTATAGATTATTATTATTGTAAAAAAGCATAATTATGTAATTTTTGGAATATAGTTTGCTACTGTAAGAATCAGTAGAGGTGGCTAAGCTACAATGTACTCAAACCCTAAATTATGACATACATAAACAGACGTGGCAGCTATAAAATCCCTCCTAGCCCCCTGTGACATGAAGCTGCTAGCTGCAGTACTTCTGTAAGGCAGGATCTTTGTCTTTGTTATGACAGCTGTATTCAGAGGACCTGAAAGCTCACATAATAGTTTTTTTTTGCTCTTAAGGCAATGATAATTATATTATTTGACATGTATTGTAATGCATGTTACCTCATATGGCACAAGGTTCATTGGTCTGTATGAAAAAAAGGTACTCAGATCTTCTAAGATGTAGAGTTGAATTAAATAGGTCAAAATATTCTTTTTGCTTACATACAGTAAGGTGGGTATTACAATATTAATATTCAATCATCACCTTACTTAGCAGAATCTTCATTTTTCAGACAGCTACTGTATCTTCTGTTACTGACACATCAAAGCAGGTTGTTATCAGGAAATTAATTATGAGGATATGGTTTGCCCAGATGTTTTCATTCATCAGTCTAGCAATTTCCTTACTACATGTAATACTTTTATAATCAGACTTTGGTCCATAGCAATGATAAAAAAACATGTTGCCCATGGGCCACTGGTGACTTGTAAGTATATGCCAGGTGGCCCATGTTCTCTCTTAGAAGAATGCTTTTGTTGATAAAGCCACAGGAAACAGCAGTAAGAAATTAAGCATGGATAGATAGATAGAATTTTTTTTGTGATCTGGCTTTTTACTGAAGCTCTTTCATTAAGTAAATAAATACATAAAAAAGACAATTCTCTTTGCACCAGAAACAAAGTTCTCCGCCTGACTCGTCGCTTACTCTGTCTCATCCCCTTTTATCATTACACCCCATAAGTGCAGAATCATCTGAGAATTTCTGCAAGTCCCATGACCTGGTGTTACATTTGTAGTCAGAGGTGTACAGAGTGACGAGAAATGGTGACAGGCCTGTTCCTTATGGTGCTCCAGTGGTACTCACTTTCATATCAGAAACACAGTCCTTGAGTCTCACAAACTGTGGTATGGCTGACAGACAGTTCATTATCCAGGACACAGTAGGCTCATCCGCCTGCATATCTCTAAGTTTACTCCTTAACAGGGATGACTGGTTTGTATTGAAGGCACTGGAGAAATCGAAACAATTAACCCTTACAGTGCTGCCAGCTTTGTCTAGTGAGAATAAGTCTTGTGGAGCAGAGAGATAATTGCATCCTTCACTCCAATCTTTGCCCGATAGGCAAACTGCAGTGGGTCTAAGTGGTCTACCACAAGAGGACTCATATAGTCAATAACCAGCCTCTTAAAGGTCTTCATGATGTGCCATTACATCTTCTTCTATGCTATGCCCAGGAGTACTTCTGGTGGCCCATTAGCGTGGTCTGGAACATCTGGGTGAGGTGGAAGCCTGACAAAATAGGGCTCCGCAGTCCCTGCAGCCCCCCTGGCAGTCCACCACACAGTATACGGTACTTTCATGAGTACCTATAGATAAAGGAATGTAACAATTGGAACAAGGAATTTATGTTAATGTGTGGCAGTTGGCCATAGACAGTCTTGTATATCATCTTTGACTTAGGTGGTCCTTGGTCTAAAACAATATGAAAACTACTGGTCTTTAGGGAATATAAGCAAATGATGCATCAGATTATATAGTAAGCCCATATGCTATTTTTTTTTTTTTGTTAGATGTAACCTCAAAATCATATGGAATCTGGACCACCCTTTGAAATCACTCTCAAAAGCAAAATGTGTCATGATAGCAATGAAAATCTGTGAGATGCATGGGTCTAGTGTATCAGGCATATTGGAAACTTCAAGAAAAGTGTACATTTATTCACAAATATCACCTAAAATGCAAGGGTAGGGATATTCACCTCCATATTTATATTGATAAATCCTGCCACATCAGCAGTGGTGATGATCACAAGGCAGAAACCAAAAGTTCTATTAGTTTTAAAATTTTGGCAGCAAGAATCGCCTGGCAGAGGGTACATTTTGGAAACAACTATTCAAGCTGTGTGTCTGGTCTCTTATGATCTTATCCACTTTTCTTTTTTGCTCTTTTGTTATACAGTTCTTGAAGCCCTAATTGCAATTGTGCACAGACAGTAGACCCCAATTGGACTATTTTTATTAGTCACAGACAGACCCCGAAACAAGGCCTGGGCCATGTATAATAGTTTCATAGGATGCTAGTTGAATTGTTCATTTATTCCACCTTCTTCACCACAGCACTGCCTCTCTGCATGAATCTCACTCTATAGGCTATTTCAAATAACAACACAGAAAGTAATTGGTATAAAGTATGAACCTCGTTTATAAAGCAATAAGAGTATGCATCTGTCTGTTGTTACAAGCCATGGTAGAACATAATAGAACTGCAGATGCAAAAGCAGGATTAATAAGCAGAACATGGCTTGCCGAAGAGCAGGTTTTTATATGTCCACCCATAATACCAACTGCAAGTAGACAAGCAAACAAGAAACGCATCCTTACCTTGAGAAAACATTACTGAAAATCTATGATCAAATGTAGTTTTGGCAGTTTACTTTTCTTGTCACAAGCATGCCTCAGAAACACAGAAGGCAAATTTCCTTAAATCAGTGCCTTTGTTACTTCAAATTGGATGCATTCAGTAAGTTTTAGTGCTTTGTTTCCCATTCAGATGCTAGTAGCTCCATTATAAGCTTCATTATAAAACTGAAGAGTGGGCTATTTATTTTTTAGAAATTGTTAAATATTCTTTACATTAGAATGCAATTTTATGCAGCAAATTAATGTATACCATGCTAGTGAAGATATAACTTTGACCTGAAAAATACCAAAGTTATTTGTTAAAAATGCTGAAGTGGCTGCCAGAAGAAAGGGCCACAGAGTCTGCCGGATTCACCAGCCTCCTGTAATATGCCCAAGCAAACTGTGCCTGAAGGTTGAGAGAAAGAAAAAAAAGAGGGCACCACTCCAGCCAAATAGAAAATATTTTCAAAACAGTCTCTCAGCACATATGGCCTCATTATCTTCCACTTTTCCAAGGACAATCATTACCTTGAAGAAGATAGTTTAATGATTTGGCTCTCTGCTGTGAGCGCCTGTTTCACTTTCCTTGACCAGAGAACCAAATTGTTGTTTTGTAGGTAATACAATATTTAGAGTTAGCATAACTTTTAGCTTGAATAGAATGAACTGCATCTTGGGATGAGTGATGCAAGTTTAATATTTAACAGAGATAAACTAAAAAGCGGCAGGGTCAATAAACAGGGCAATAAAGAGAAATGAACTCCAAGCGGTAACTAGGCGGTCAAAGCCGAGTCTAAATGAGATGCAGGGCACTGACACTCAATGAGCAAAGAATAATAATGGATAAACAAGTCTGGAGTAGCTCTACAGGTTAATGGTCCTTGGTAACCAAGAAATGATAACTGCTCAGAATTGCTTTTAGAATTTTGAGGTTTTCTTGTTATTGCAATGATTGCTAATGATGAATAAAGTTATGGGATAATCTGTTGCTGAAATGGCAGGCTCTCCTAATCACATTCAAGGATATATCATTTTCTCCAGTTCTCCTGGCTAGTTTTTTGTTATTGTGCTTATAACAAGTATCCACCATGGAAGTTTTCAGATTTTATTGTTACACAACATTGAATTTCAGTGGATGTAATTTGGCTTTTTTTTTTGACACTAATCAACACATAAAGACTTTAATGTCAAAGTGCAAGCAGATCTCAGTAAAGTCATCTAAATTCGTTACAAATACAAAACACACAATAATTGATTACATAAGTATTCTCTTCCTGTAGTCAAGGAGTTTCAGTTGATTGTAACATAAATGCCCCTGTATCTGGAAGGACCACCTTGTGGTGAGTCTGTAGGGTGGTCATATCTACACAACGAAGGCAAAGCAACTCCATAAAAAGGTGACTGAGAAACAAATGTTAGGAGATGGAGACAAGAAAATATCCAAGTCACTAAATGTCCCTGGAAGTTCAGTTACACCAATTATTAAGAACTGGAAAGAATATGACACCGCTGTAAATCAAATCAAATTTTATTTGTCCATACAAAAAAATTATACATACAGTACACACATACAGATTCTCAACTCCTGTGACTGTGCCTTGACACAAATATAAAGGGACAATAACAAAACATAACTTTATATATTCAAAAATCATTAATAGAATAATGATATTTAACAATAATAATAACTAAATAGAGCTAAATAAATTTAAAAAAATTCAAACAAAATAACTCACTAAAGCAAGCTGTCCACGAAAACAGAGTGTTAAGAAGATGACTAGTGAGAGAGGACAACAAGAAGCCTATGAGAACTTTGAAGGAGTTACAAGCTAAAGTGGAGAAACTGGGAACACTGTTGCCTGGGTGCATCAGCAGTCACAGTTTTATGGAAGAGTGGGAAAGAGAAGGCCACTGTTAAAAATAATTAAAAAAACACTCATGACATGCCAGCTGGAGTTTGCTAAAAGGTACATGAGGGACTCTGGAGTCAGCTGAAAGAAGTTTCGTTGGTCTGATAAGACTTTATGCCATTTTAGGCCTAAGTGTGCGTGCTACCAGAAACACACTATCCTGACCATGAAGCATGTGGAGCTGCTTCTCTGCAGCAGGCTCTGTGGGACCTGAGCTCAGCACCCATCACCGTGCAGGTCAACTGATATTTGCCAGAGAATACCACAATTGGCAGCTCTGTCATTAGCGCCCTGTTCTCATTGCCTGGTCGTGTGTAGGAGGTTACTGGATGACAAAGGCATTGTTGCCATTGACTTGCCTGCATGTTCCACAGACCTGAATCCAATTGAAAACCTTTGGGATGTTATGTATCGGTGCATCTGATGCTGCTAAGTATCACCTAATCAGGAGCAGGCCCAGACATTGTTAGGAGTGCATACAGGTACAAGGGAGCTAGAGACACTACTGAGTCACTAGAAGTTGCTGTGATGAAATTCACGTGATTTGGATAAGCTTTTGATTTCAATTTTTTGTTGATTTTAGTTTCCTCTGACTGTTGTTACTTCATTTTGTTCTCAACGAATCACATATACATATTTCATTCTTTGAGAACTAATGTATGATATATATATTGTAAGTGCCCAAGAGGACGGACGGACATCCTGGCCAGGATTGAAGAAGATTTCTTGCCTGGCCAGGATGCCTTATAATTTCCGACCTGGCTGGGAATCAGGGAGCAGTTTTGGAGTCTGGAAGTATAGCCCTGTAGGGGTCCTTGGGGAGCAATAGAGGGCACTGCCAGGAGAGGTCATCCCCTGTTTCAAGATAACCCTGAAATGCTTCCAACAAGCCATGACGTACTGCCAGAAGTACTCCTGGGTCCAGCTTAAGAGGAGCCCACCACCATGGAGTCTGAGTTGTGAGGCAGCAGGCGACACTCACTGGAGGAGAAAAGGAGAGTGCATTTAAAGTCTGTGTATTGGCTGTTTTAGTTGTCTATTAAGAGCTGTGTGGATTAAAAAGTCTTACATTTGAACCTGGAGTTGTGTTGGGTCTTGTATATCTGTTGTTTGGGGGCCTAGTGGTGTCCTCAACTGTACACAGTATATATATTAATAAAGTATCTATCTATCTATATATAAATATATATATATATATATGTATATATATATATTGACACGCATGCGCGAGTAGGAGGCCGCGGATGGACCTTAAAACACATCGAAAGACGTTCGGCGGGGAATGGCGGGTACTATACTTTCTCCTTTGTTTTCCAGAAGTAAAAACGCTCCGCCATAAGGCACTGTACCGCAGTACGTCCACTTTCGCCCTTCCTCTGCCATCTTCCCTGATGTCAGCAGTCCCGTCATCCCTCACGCCTCCTTCCCAGCATTCCTCCACTTTCGGCTCCTCCCATATAAAATGGCCGACGCCTAGTATGGCGTCGCGCAGATGAATGTTTTTGTTTTCTCTGTTTGACCCGTTTTTTTTATTGTCTGTGGATTGTAGACAATATATGGGGCCGGGAAAACCCCAAACCTTTTTCTGTTTCGCTCTGAATTCTTTACATTGGCGTAGTCGGCAGGATTAATTGTCCGAAGAAAAATGACAGAAGGACAGGATCTGAACACAGTACTCCAGGGGATGAGTGCCCAGATCGTCGCACTACAATAGGCCCAGGCAGCTACCAACAGAGAGCTGGAGCAAACGAAGGCCCAGTTGGCTGAGGCCCGGAGAAAAAGACCTGATCCGCCTCGTCCAACGGCCCAGCCTCTGGTGCCTATGACTGAGGCCGACGATGTGGAGTCATACCTTGGCATCTTTGAACAGACGGCCACCTGGAACGAGTGGCAGCGGTCCGAGTGGGCATCCATTTTGGCGCCCTACCTGAAGGGACCCGCGCAGTGCGCTTATTATGACCTCCCCGAGGAGGAGGCTGCGCAATATGACCTCCTAAAACGAGATCCTGGCACACTACAGCATGACGCCGGGCCAGCAGGCGGCAGAATGGGGAACCTGGCAATTTGACCCAGAAAAGCCGGCCCGAGCACAGGCCTTCGATTTTTGGGGAAAGATGGGGCGGTGGCTACGGCCAGGAAGGTCATTGAGAAAGTGGCCTGTGAGGGCCTGGTTAACGCCCTACCTAGCTCCCTCGCCCAGCAGGTCCGGAGACACCCATACAAAGACATGTCAGGACTCCTGGAGGTCCTGGAGCGTCGGCTCGCGGCCTACCAAGCCGGGGGGTCCGAAAGGCAAGCGTGTGGGAACCGACAGGGACAGGTGGCCCACCCCGAGCCCTCTCGACGTGCTGCGGAAGCGCCAATAAAACCGAAAGAGAAACCGGCCTCTCCGCGCTGTTACAAGAGCAGAGAGACCGGGCACCTACTGCCGACCTGTCCCCTCAACACGACAATGGAGCCGATGGACTGCACCTGGGCCTCCAAGGAAAGGTATTGTACTCCGTCGCACCCGCTGGCAACTCCAAACACGGGAGTAGTGTTGTTGAATGGGCACTCGGTGGTGGCTTTGTTTGACTCCGGCAGCAACATCACCATTGTTGCTCGCCGTTATGTTTTACCGCGACAGTGGCTCAAACAGCGTTTACAGGTCACATGTGTGCATGGAGAGACCAAGTTTTACCATTCCGCCCGGTGCTTCATTACCTGGAAGGGGCAGGTTTCCAGTTTGATGGTCGCGGTGTTGCCCGAATCCCCCTATCCGGTAATTATGGGACAAGACTGGTCACAAACAAATTGCGGTAAGACGAACGCCGCTCCCAAAGCCTCCCTAGGTCTGGCTATGAGGGGATAAAGCCCCCTTCCCGCGGCCTCCACGCAATGCTCTGGGGCAAGTCAAGATGGCGCAGGCACGTCAGGGGATGTTTCTCAGGCGACGGACTCTGACCCGGAAGTATCCGCCGGGGAAGGAACAAGCCAGGGTACATGCCCGCACAACCGCTCACAAGACCCACTGAGCAATTTGGATCATCAATTTCGGTCCACACCTGCCTTATTTAAGAGGGAGCAGTGGAATGATGATTCCCTGCGGTTTGCCCGGAATGCGGTTGTTCTGCCAGGCAGCTCACAAGCTGACGGTTCCATGCCACGCGAGCCCTTCTTTGTACTGGAAAACGATCTGTTGTATCGGGTAGCAACACACAAGGGTGAGGTGCGTAAGTTGCTGCTAGTCCCGCGTACCGTCCGGCGGGAGGTGTGTGAGCTGGCACACGCTTACCTCTTAGGTGCCCACCTTGGGGCCGAAAAGACACTGGAAAGAGTCAAACTCCGCTTTTACTGGCCCGGGATCAACGAGGAGGTCCGGCGTTTCTGTCAGTCCTGCCCGGAGTGTTAGACTCGCCAGATTTCTAGGAGGGACCATGCTCCTCTCGTTCCCATTCCTTTAATAGACATTCCGTTTAACAGAATAGGGGTTGATTTAGTAGGACCCCTCGAACCCTCCACCCGTGGCTACAAATACATATTGGTCATGGTTGATTATGCAACCCGATACCCAGAGGCAGTTCCCCTGCGCTCCGCTAATACGAAAAATATCACACGGGAATTAGTCAACTTATTTTCAAGAGTGGGTATCCCCAAAGAAGTCCTCACGGATCAGGGTACCCTCTTCACCTCGGATACGTTCAGGGAGGTTGCCAGATTACTCAGAATAAAGCACCTAAAGACGTCTGTCTACCACCCCCAAACAGACGGGTTGGTAAAACGATTTAACCAGACGCTGAAACAGATGCTTCGCAAGGTAGTCAGCGTCGATGGCAGGAATTGGGACCAACTCCTACCGCTAGTGCTTTTTGCCTACCGGGAGGTACCCCAGGCCTCTACGGGCTTCTCCCCCTTTGAGTTATTGTATGGATGTCAACCCCGGGGGCTTTTAGACATACTAAAAGAGGGCTGGGAGGAGGAGGCCCTTCCCAACCTCCAATATATTGGAGTATGTCACGCAACTACGCGACAGGCTCGCTAAAATCAGGCCTATCCTAAAAGACCACGTGACTTTTGCGCAGGCAGCACAGGCCCGGTGTTACAACCGCAACTCCATCCTCCTAGAGTTCCTCCTGGGGGATCGAGTGATGGTGCTCGTTCCCACCTCCCACTCTAAGCTGCTAGTTCATTGGCAGGGGTTATACGAGGTTAAAGAAAGAAAGGGGCTCGTCGACTATTTGGTTCTCCAGCCTAATCGTCGGCCGAGTGAGAGGATTTACCATGTCAACTTATTAAAACCGTGGAAGGACAGGGAAGAGGTCCCCGACACCCAAAGGTCCCTCTCCCTATTCGCTGGCGCGTCTGCCCTTAACCTCGGGGACGAGCTGACGCCCTTACAACGGCGTGAGATAGCCCAGGTCATCCACGCCAACCCTGAAGTGGTGAGCGAGTCACCTGGTAGGACCACCCTGATTGTGCATGATATAGTCACAGACCCCGGAGTGATCGTTCGGGAGAGGCCCTATAGACTCCCGGAGGCGAAACGCGCTGAAGTGAAACTGGAGGTGCAACGCATGTTGGATATGGACATCATTGAGGAAAGTCACAGCCCCTGGTCTAGTCCAATCGTCCTCGTTTCGAAGCCAGACGGCTCCTGGAGATTTTGCAATGACTTTAGACGTCTAAACCAGGTCTCCAAGTTCGATGCCTACCCGATGCCCCGCATTGATGACCTACTCGAGCGGCTGGGTACCTGACAACCCTTGACATGATGAAAGGTTATTGGCAAATTCCTTTAACGGCATCCGCGAAAGAGAAAACAGACTTTAGCACCACTAGTGGACACTGGCAGTACAAGGTCCTCCCATTTGGGCTGCACGGGGCCCCAGCGACCTTTCAGCATCTGGTGGATAGAGTGCTGAAGCCCCACCAGTCCTATAGTGCCGCCTACCTGGATGGCGTCGTCATCTATTCCGACACCTGGGAGGAACATCATTTGCAGGTCTAAGCTGTCCTCGCGACACTAGCTAAAGCCAGCCTCCATATTAACCCCTGTAAGTGTTTCTTTGACTTGAAGGAGGCCAAATATTTAGGCTACCTTGTGGGACGAGGACAGGTGAGACCCCAGTGTTCCAAAGTCAAAGACATCCTGGGATGGCCCCGTCCGAATACCAAGAGACAGGTGCAGGCTTTCCTGGGGTTGGCCGGGTACTACCACCGGTTCGTACCCTGTTTCTCCGAGAGGGCAGAAACCTTGACTGACTTGACACAGAAAGGCGCTCCCCTTCATGTGGTATGGAACGACAAGGCAGAAAACACATTCAGTGACTTAAAAAAGGCCCTAACGTTGACACCTATATTAAGAACCCCTAATTTTACCTTACCCTTTATTCTCCAGACCGATGCTTCGGACACAGGCCTGGGTGCCGTGTTGAGCCAAAGCATCGATGGTGTCGAACACCCCGTGATGTACCTGAGCCAGAAACTGCTGGACCGGGAGACTCGGTATGCGGCGGTGGAGAAGGAAGCCCTGGCCATTAAGTGGGCCGTGACTTATTTCCGGTACAACCTGTTGGGTCGCGAGTTCACTCTAGTGACTGACCACGCAGCATTACAGTGGATGTCCCTTCATAAGGAGTCGAACCCGCAGGTCACCAGGTGGTTTCTGGACTTACAACCCTATAAGTTCGCGGTCACTTATCGCCGTGGCAGCCATCAGGCCAACGCCGATGCCCTCTCTCACATTCATGACCTCTCGGTTAGGTCCGCCCATCCTGACGGTCTCGGGCTAAGGGGGGGGGTCATGTCATGCATGCACAAGTAGGAGGCCGCGGATGGACCTTAAAACACATCGAAAGACGTTCGCCGGCAGGGAATGGCGGGGTACTAACCTTTCTCCTTTGTTTTCCAGAAGTAAAGACGCTCCGCCATAAGGCACTGTACCGCAGTATGTCCACTTCCACCCTTCCTCCGCGATCTTCCCTGACGTCAGCAGTCCCGTCATCCCTCACGCCTCCTTCCCAGCATTCCTCCACTTCCGGCTCCTCCCATATAAAATGGCCGCCGACGCCTAGTATGGCGTCGCGCAGATGAATGTTTTTGTTTTCTCTGTTTGATCCGTTTTTTTTTTATTGTCTTTGGATTGTAGACAATATACGGGGCCGGAAAAACCCCAAACCTTTTTCTGTTTCGCTCTGAATTCTTCACAATATATGTATATATATACTAGCTGTGTATGCCTGTGCTGTAAAAAGCCTGACTACTAGAAACTATTGAAATCATCAGAAAAAAAGTCATCAGTTTCTCTCTCATTTGTCTTTCCTCGGTGGTTTCACTTTGACAATGGAGTCGCTTTCTTCTTCCAACTTGTTAACTTGGGGCTTGCACTTCAGGGCCGGACAGACAGACAGACACTCTTCCACGTGTAGACGTTTATATATATATATATATATATATATATATATATATATACACATATATATACATATATATATGTATATAATATATACAGTTAGTTCTATAAATATTTGGTCAGAGACAACGTTTTTCTAATTTTGGATCTGTACATTACCACAATGAATTTTAAATGAAACAACTCAGATGCAGTTGAAGTGCAGACTTTAAGCTTTAATTCAGTGGGTTGAACAAAAGGATTGCATAAAAATGTGAGGCAACTAAAGCCTTTTTTTTAACACAATCCCTTCATTTCAGGGGCTCAAAAGTATTTGGACAATTGACTCAAAGGCTATTTCATGGGCAGGTGTGTTCAAGTCCGTCGTTATGTCATTATCAATTAAGCAGATAAAAGGCCTGGAGTTGATTTGAGGTGTGGTGCTTGCATGTGGAAGATTTTGCTGTGAACAGACAACATGCGGTCAAAGGAGCTCTCCATGCAGGTGAAAGAAGCCATCCTTAAGCTGCGAAAACAGAAAAAACCCATCCGAGAAATTGCTACAATATTACGAGTGGCAAAATCTACAGTTTGGTACATCCTGAGAAAGAAAGCAAGCACTGGTGAACTCAGCAACACAAAAAGACCTGGATGTCCACGGAAGAAAACAGTGGTGGACGATCGCAGAATCATTTCCACGGTGAAGAGAAACCCCTTCACAACAGCCAACCAAGTGAACAACACTCTCCAGGGGTAGGCATATCGATATCCAAGTCTACCATAAAGAGAAGACTGCATGAAAGTAAATACAGAGGGTGCACTGCAAGGGGCAAGCCGCTCATAAGCCTCAAGAATAGAAAGGCTAGATTGGACTTTGCTGGCTTTTTTAGATGTTCTTTAACATAGTTCTAGAAAAACATTCTTTGGACAGATGAAACCAAGATCAACCTCTACCAGAATGATGGCAAGAAAAAAGTATGGAGAAGGTGTGGAACAGCTCATTATCCAAAGCATACCACATCATCTGTAAAGCACGGTGGAGGCAGTGTGATGGTTTGGGCATGCATGGCTGCCAGTGGCACTGGGACACTAGTGTTTATTGATGATGTGACACAGGACAGAAGCAGCCGAATGAATTCTGAGGTGTTCAGAGACATACCTGTCTTCTCAAATCCAGCTAAATGCAGTCAAATTGATTGGGTGGCCTTTCATGGTATAGATGGACAATGACCCAAAACACACAGCCAAAGCAACCCAGGAGTTTATTATAGCAAAGAAGTGGAAAATTCTTGAATGGCCAAGTCAGTCACCTGATCTTAACCCAACTGAGCGTGCATTTCACTTGCTGAAGACTAAACATCGGACAGAAAGGCCCACAAACAAACAGCAACTGAAAGCCGCCGCAGTAAAGGCCTGGCAGAGCATTAAAAAGGAGGAAACCCAGCATCTGGTGATGTCCATGAGATCAAGACTTCAGGCTGTCATTGAAAGCAAAGGGTTTTCAACAAAATATAAAGTCATTCCTGAATATATAAAGTAAGCATTGGAAGTCATCTGAGGGATTGGGCCCTCTCACAATTCTTCCCAAGAACACTGCCATAAATAAAGAATGGTATCAAAATGTCCTCCAAGAGCAGCTTCTCCCAACAATCCAGGCACAGGCAGGTGATGATCTGTGTATTTTCCAGCATGATGGAGCCGCATGTCAAAAGAGATCACAAAGTGGCTCGGAGATCATAACATTCAAAGTTTGGATCTGTGGCCAGGAAACTCCCCAGATCTTAATCCCACTGCGAACCTATGGTCAGTTCTCAAAAAGTGGATGGACAAGCAGAAGCCCACAAATTGTGATCAACTCCTAGCACTAAAAAAGCAAGAATGGATCACCATTGATCAGGATTTGGCCCAGAAGTTGATATCCATCATGTCAGAGTGAATTACAGAAGTTATAAAGAAGAAGGTTGAACACTGTAAATATTGACTCTTTATATAAATTTGATGTATTTGCAGATAAAAGCTGTTGAAAGTTATAAAATGTTTATAATCATTTTTCAGTATACTATAGAAACATGTAAACAAATAATCTGAAAATGCTGAAGCAGCAATGTTTGCAAAACACAACATCTGTGTCACTGCCAAAATTTTTGGCCACTGCTGTAGTTACTGGTTTGATCCTAACCTTTATGGTGGGGCTTTTTCAGAAGGGTTAGGGTTAGAATACTTTATTATTATTATTCTTGTACTTGTTTCCAGCTCTTTCAAAAGCTGATCAGAATATACTCTTCGATGATCATCCAATTTTATAAAACCAACGGTTACCAAAAAATAGTCTAGGATTTCGAAATAGGCCTGTCTCCTATGTGCCTTATCCTTACCATCATCTTAAATTAAAAACAGAGGAAGATGTAAAGAATGTCTTGATTACTCGTGCTGAATGTGTCTGTTACCTTCACTTACGACAGAATAACCTAAGCACCAAGTATAAAAACAGATATTTAAGTAATAAGCCCCTACTCTGCATCCCGGGTCTACACAAATCAAATTTCCAACACTGGAATTAAAATCATTTAATTGGTTTCAGATAAATTCCTTCATTGCTGTGCTTAGGGGCTCCAGTTCTCTAAACTCCCTTTAAGCAGCGTCAGACTCTCAAGTGACACCTGCTTCATCATTAAACCTATGACAATATACACTATATGGTTGTTAAATGGACTTACGAGAACAGATTATGAGGGATAATTAAAAAGATTTAGTTCTTGGTATTTTCTCATCGGGCATAACAGAAAAGAAAAAAAAAGTTTAATCTCTAATGCAAACTCCTGTAATTAACTCAAAAATAAAAGGTAGCATAAATCTTTAAATTTATGATTTCATTATAGTGGAAATTAAAGTTAAAAAGTGTAAAAAATCCATTAATCATTTCACTTTTGGAACATAAATGCAAATGGCTTGGAACAGAGCTTCATTTCAGATAGTAAGTAATAATTATTTGGGCATGGAGAAAGAGCTTCATTAAGTCCTTCTGTAGAAAACTTGAATGGTAGGCACTGGGAAGTAAGAAAATTAAGGAGCTGTGATGTTTAATCAATGGAAGGCAGCAGCCATAAAACAGTATTATTTTTTAAAGCAGCAAACAAAGTTCTTTAAATCCATTTGGATGCTGTGGTTAAGTAGAACTCGGCAAGAATGTATTTCATTTGAGACAGCTGTCTACTTCTATTTCCATTTCATAATATACGATTAATAAGCAGCAAAATCAATTTTATAATTTCCCTTTTTAATGAATTATGCGGTTCCTGTCAAGAGAAGAACATGCACTTTTATATGTAGGATGATCTAAAATGCAAAATCTCAGCCAATAAAACAAAGATGTCAGAAGTTGCTAGTGGAACGCAAACATTTCAGGCGTCTTATCATACTGAAGATATAAAATATTAAAAAATATTGGTGTAGCCAGGGTTTTATCACAAGGTGTTTTCCTTTTTATTTTCTTTGATGTATTTTGTTGTTGCAAATGTTTCTTTTCTTTGCATATATATTTTACTCTTCTTCAATTATGATTATTTTCTTGAATAATATATATTTATTACATAAATATGTATTTATTGAATATTGAAACTGTAGACACCAGAATGAGACAAAGAGAACAATAAGAGGAGAATGAAGTCACCAGTCGAGTCACTCCGAGGGGTCTGTCCTGGGCCGGTTACTTTTTCTGATTTATATTAATGATATTGATTTTGGTTTAGTTAGTAAACTTGTGAAATTCACAGATGACACAAAAATTGGAGGAACAGCAGACATAAAAACAATGCAAAAAGACCTGGACAAGTTTCAGACTTGGGCAAACCCCTGGACAATTAGGTTTAATGTAGTGTAATGGATGAAAGGCATGGACTGGCATCATGGCCAGACTGGTTCAAGATTCCTTACCTGGACAGGAGGCTGGTCTACCAATTAAACTGGGTGGTCTCTGACACAGCTAGGAGATGGACAGGAACGGATATTCTGGCATCCCAGGAGGACTTGATAAAGGATCCTTAATCAGCTGAAATTCCAGTACAATGGAAGGATGGGGGAAAGCAACACTAGATGGCAGCATCTCTACGTTTACAGTACCTCTACAAATCCCCACAGGGTATGTTGGGCATTGTAGTCCCATGAGGCGGCCCTACTGGATTCTGTGGGTGCTGCCAGGGGGTGCTGAAGTGTTTACTGGTTCCTACTTCATGGGATTTCTGCCTAACGCGGAAGTGCTTACGTGGGACAGTGTCATGGCACCAGAAGTTCTCCCAGGTCCTGGGTAAAGGAAGCCACTCTGCTTTAGTACAGGGAGTTGAAGATGGGAGAGGAGCTGAACAACACTCACCTGGAGGAGTGAAAAGAGAAAAAGGAAGAGAGAGAATGAAGAATTGGGCCTGTGCTTGTGTTTATGAATGACATATGAAGGTATCTGCAGAATAAATCATTTGTTTGAATGTGGGACTTGTGTTTGTGAGATTGTGTTTGAGGTTTGAGGTGCTGCAATACCCCCTTACTGGTCACAGTAGAAAAGAGAAACATGTGAGGAACAGGAACGTCAATCATAAATACAAGGTGGGAGACACTGTCCTACAGGGCACAACCTCTGAAAAAGGATTTAGGAGTTTATGTTGACACATTTTGATCAACTAAGCCAAGGGTGATCAGCGTCGGAGGGCCACAGTGGCTGCAGGTTTTTGTTCCAATCCAGTTGCTTAACTAGAAGCCAATCATTGCTAGTAACAGGTCTTATTTAATATCATGACTTGATAATGTTTTAACTCTGCAATGTCAGATCATTCTTAAATCATAGAGTTTTTTTTTCCTTTCTAATGATTTGAAGCCTAAAACAGATGACTAATCTTCAGTTCTTCACTTTTTTCTCTTCAGTGCTCTTTTAAGTATTTTATTAAACCAAGCGTGATGAATACACACAGGTGTAAATGGAAACAAGCTAGATGGACGACTGCTGGTTTCTTTGTCATTTGCATTTTATTGCTAATATAGAGCCATCTGTTTAGGACTAAAATATGAAATTTAGGGTTCAAAATCAAAAAGAAACAACTAAAATGAAACAGAAAAATGGCACTTGAGCAATGAATAACTTCCCATGAAGCAACAGGGTTGGAACAAAAAGCTGCAGTCCTTGTGGCCCTCCGGGACCAACGTTGCTCAGCCCTGATTAAAAGGGTCTGAGTCTTAAATATCCAGTCAATTAAGTTGATTAGCAGCACAAACTGGTCACTAATTAAGAAAATGGTCAGAATGGATTCCTGTGGCCCCCCAGGACTGGAGCTGGGTGCCCTAAGAATTGTGCAACAGCTATTAAAAATGCACTGGTAAGATCACATCTGGAATATCGTGTGCAGTTCTAGTCACCACAGTAAAAGAATATTTATGCATAGCAGCACTTGAAGCTGAGCAGAGGAGAGCAACCAAGTGCATCCCAGGACTTAAGGAAATGTCCTATGGTGACAGACTCAGAGAATTAAACCTGTTTATTGTCAAGCAGAGAAGACTTCATGGGTATCTAATCCAGGTATTTAAAATTCTCAAAGGCATTGATAAAGTAGATCCAGCAGAATTCTTTCAACTTAAGTGGTGAATCACATACTTGAGGACACCAATGGAAATAAAGTAGAAGTGTGTTTAAGACTGAATCCATAAAGCACTTATTTACACAAAGTGTTGTGTGAATTGAACAAACTACCGAAATGTTTAGTTGAAGCAGAAACCTTGACAACCTTTAAGAAGTATCTGGATGAGATATTGTAGCAGTCCAGTACTGCTAAGATTCACACACGTCGATAGGACGGTGATTTATTATTTTTGCTGGGGATTCCTGGAATGCACCCAGCCTTGGCTCAATCCGCACACACTCACAGACAGAGGCACGAATCAAACAAATGTGAGAAATATATTCAGTGAAAAATCAAATATAAACAAAAATCAGACAACCCTCCCCTTTCCCCTTCAATGGTACAAATATTACACACAAAAATCAATCCCAACAATGTCCTTAACACAGTCTCAAGGCAGCAGAAATGGTATGGAGTAAGGGTGATGATGACGATCCCGGGAACAGCTTCCATAGGAAATTAATTAAACAGTCCTACCAGTAGTTCTGAGTGGCAAGGGGTGAGATTTGCAGGAGTGCTCCCTCTGAAGATCCACAACGACTAATCCAACACTATTCACGTGACAGGCAGGCATGAGACAGTTCATTCATCCTTTTGAGAAATGATCTAGGGTATGACGATATTTCTCAGAAGACAAATGTGGTTTAGACGAGAGAAACGGGTAAACAGAAACACAGACCTCCCCTTGCTGCTTTGCCGGCCCGTTTTCAAGTTTCCTGCTCACCCTTCTCGTCCCCAGCAGCCCCTACACCTGTTTCAGACATCCAATGAGGGTAATCCCCTTTGGGTCTGCTGGGAAATGGAGTCCTTCCAGCGGTAGCACTGATGCAATATTGTAACAGCTTAGCTATTAGCTAAACAAATGAACTTGATGAACTAAATGGTCTCCCCTTGTTTGTCAGATATCTTATGTTCTTATGTTGTTATAGGCATTCGGTTACAGGCTGCTTGGCCTTCAGTATTTTATGGGGGAACTTTGCAGACCTAAACTATCAGAGAAATATAAAAAAACATAAGAAATGTAATAAACGAGAGGAGACCATTCAGTCCATCAAGCCCTTTTGCATCAACACATATCCCTAAATCCTTTTCAGAGGTCTCTTTCTGCATGCCAGCATCACCCATCTTGTATTTATAATTGATGTTCCTTTTGCCCACGTGTAACCCTTTGAACTTTTCTATGTTTAACACTAGAATCCCTGTAACCTACGAAAAAACTCATAATCCCGGCCCACCTTAAATTCCTTCATGCCTCTCCATCAGCTGTTTTTTGTTTTGCAAATGTGCCGATCAGCAGAAGCAGCAAGCAGCCTGCTATGCCATGCCTCCCACCAACACCTGGAACTGTACAGGGTAAATAATATAATACATACATTTCTTGTGTGTTCCTTGTCTATAACGATCTGGGTTAATGTAGGATGACAGGAATTATGAGGCAAGAAATGCTGAACACATAGCTAAAACAGAAACTTTTTTCATATTAAACTACTAATGACAAAATTTTGACATGAAGTGTATAGTGTGTGAATACTGAAGTCCAAATATCAAATAAACACTTTCACAAAAGGTACAAGTATAACACACCAAGTGCGCTTTTATACAAACATTTAACTGAAGAAAAAGAAATCGGGTTAGGGTATGGCGCTGACATGACTGCTTGGCTAGTGCAGAGGTAAGAACTGCTGACTCATAAGCAAGAGGTCGCGGGTTTGATTCCAGGTCCTTCCTGCATTTACTGTTTTGAGTAGTGAGCTGCTCTTATTGTTACTATTATAGAATAAAAACACATTTGATTTGAGTCTGTAACAACTGGGTAAGTTAATAGCACTTGTAAAGGTTAGCGTTTTCTTTAATTTTTATTATTATTATTCAGTTTTATTCTCTCAGTCATGTTTGCGCTCCCCCGATCTGACACTACTGTTTTCAAATAAAGACGTGCTATAACAGAGATGGACTCAGATGAGGATGAGGGTCCTACATCGGAGAAAGAGAACAGAAGCCCTCCCCGCAAGAAATGTCCACCCACATATAAGAACAACGCAGCTGCACCAGGCGTAAAGACGAAAGATGGTTGGGCGTCATCCTGCCAGTCAGTCTGCCCCACACGTGTCCTTCAATAAAACAGCACGGCTTACAGAGCTCACCAAGGTTTCGTGCAAAGTTCTGTTTCAGATTATGTTTTTGATGGTCTTTATATGAAAAAACATTTATTATTTTTCCGGTGCTCGCATATTTATGAAGCTTGCCCAGGACTTTTCAGATTCTTTTTGCTGCCTCCTCAGCATGTGCCATCCCTCCAATGTTAGTGTCTTCTGTGAATTTCACAAGTTTACTAAATATACTGGAACTAGTAACGTAAGGGTCCATGGACAGACCCCCGATGGACTCCACTGATGATCCCATTCTCCTCTTCTCTGTACTCTTTGTCTACTGCTGGTTAACCAACTAGAGGTCCAGCTTTGTAGGTTATCACTGATGCCTTCAGCTTCTATTTTCAGAATTAAAGTACCGTATATACTCACGGATAAGTTCTTCTGCGGAGAACTTCATTTTACCATATAATTTCTAGTATTATATGATGTCGGTTGTATAAGTCGAATGCGGAAAACTCACACTACTGGTCCAAGAGATCATGATATGCTAATGCCCACCTGAGAGAGTAACCACGGAGCACACAGCCTTTTTTTTCTATGTATTGTACCTACGTGACCACACGGTGATGCCCAAACTATTCCGAAGATATGTTTGCACTGATTTCTGTTTTTTGTATGTCACACCCTCATACACCTCTATCATAAGAGCATCCCTTATCTACAATGGAGCGTTCGATCAGAAGAAAATATTAAGCTGTTTTTAAATTAAAAGCCATTGAAGTAGCATAATAAATTGGTAACTGTGCTGCTGCAACAAAATTCGATGTGTCTAAGAAACAGGTGTGAGATTGGAGGAGGCAAGATGATGTAAAAAACAAAATAAAATTAAGTGTTGCGTTTTTGAATGGGTATATAAGTCGGGGTCTGATTTTATGATTGATTTTTCAGGTTTCAAGACCCGAATTATACGTGAGTATATACGGTATTTGGAATCCCTTAACAGTAAAGAAAGACTGACTTTACTAATGTGATTTAATAGAAAATTGGTCTGAACTTGCAAAGATTTACTGTTATCCTCCTTTTTTATACTGGGCAGAGCTTCTGCAAATCAAAACTAAACAGTTTAGAAAAAGGGGAAAATGTACACAGAATTTTTAAATGATGGAGAAAGTGAAAGGAAAACTCTTGGAACACATTAAAACAGGAATTTGGGATAAAAGCATTACTCTAATTTGAAACAAAATGAAAAGAAAGGAAAATAAGTAACAGTGAAATAACTAAGATCAGCCACCACTTTGTTCCATTGATGGAGAGAGTTTGGACAAAATAACCGTAGAGAAAAATGTCATTACTAAAAACAGAAAAGTAAGGTAGAAAATAGCAGTTTTACTACAGAAGCCATTCTAGACATTGACCAGTCAACAAAAAGAAATGAGTGTGGTTCTGATCGAGGCAAAGTTAATCAAAATGACTGGAGGCATTTCACGCTAACATGCACCTGTAAGTGCACAGCTCCTTCAGAAAATGACAGCTTCTAATGACATTTGAGAGAACAGTCGAAGAGGAAGGTCAAGCAGAGCATAAATGGCATGGTGTTTAAACAGAAACTCACAACATTAATGTTGTGACTTACAGCTTGAAGAAGAAGTTGACTTAAGCAATTAAAAGCCAAAACACTGAAGACTGCATTTGAAGTACAGCACTTTCATGCATCAATAATTTACTGTTGTTTTCCACACCAAATCATAGAAATACAATTTGAAACATGACAAATTGGATTCAACAAGAAAAGTTCTCACTAGCTGAAGTAGTGCAGATAGTCATGTAGGACAGATGGTTAATATATCTCCTTTAAAAAGTTAACAATGGCCTGTACATGTAGACAACACATATTGGATTTAGAGAACAGTGCTCACAGAAACACTGTAGCATGATAAACCCGAAAAAATGACAAAACCTAAGACAGACACCTGAATGAGATAAGAAAGGCAACAGATAAACCAATAAACCAGGAAAAGAGGCAACACAAGAGAAGGTGACAGCGCATAACTGATATGGGAGCCCTAAGAATTATAGAGGATGCAGAAAGAGCATCGTGTGTATGAAGGGGAGCCCTCAAATTCCTGAATCAAACCTTATACTTACACAAACCTTATACAAACACTTACACCAATTCCCTTTTACGTCACCTACAAAATATTCTCCTTGAGATGAAAAACACTTGTCGCAGCACTTCTCCAATTCCTGGAAACATTTCCTGTACTCATCTCCCGTTACCGTGTCTTGTGTTTCTTTCTGTTTTTTTTCCAACAGTGTTATGAAATGTTCACCTTGAAAATTTATTTCTCTTAAAAATAATTCTTCTAAAAAAATGTATATGTGAGAATATGGGTCCCTTTATGTTAGATACACTTCTGTGCAGTCACCTTTGTAGTATAATGTTATTGGTCCTTAGAGGTGGGTAGTAATGAGTTACATTTACTCCTTTACATTTACTTGAGTAACTTTTTCAAAAAATTGTACTTCTACGAGTAGTTTTACTACACCATAGTTTTTACTTTTACTTGAGTACATTTGTGAAGAAGAAATGCTACTCTTATTCCGCTACATTGGGCAACACTTGACTCGTTACTTTTTTTCATTTACACATTTATATCGCTATACTTGAGTTGGAGAGAAGTCGCCAGTGGATCTACTGAATGACTGTTTCACCAATCAGACGTAGCAACAATAATCACATGACTCCGTTTCACCAATCAGACATAGCAACAATAATCACGTGACTTCGTTTCACCAATCAGACGTAGCAACAATAATCACGTGACTCCGTTTCACCAATCAGACGTAGCAACAATAATCACGTGACTCCGTTTCACTAAACAGACGCAGCCATGCAGTCACATGGCCACACACAAATTTCCTGCATCTGCAGCCTGTGAGAGGCTTTTTAGTCATGCGGCTCCTGTTCACTGCTAAACGGTCACAGCTTCACTGCAGGAACCTTGAGAGCCAACTCCTGCTGAAGCTTAAACATGACTTCACTGAATGAAGAACAAGCACCTTTTAACCAAACATGCACAGACACAGACAGTCAAGGTAAAGTGAGACTTCTTGTATGTGCACAAGCTGCCTTGTTCTAATGTTATTTTCTATCAGCTGTGCTATTTGGAGGGCAAGTGAATATGCAGTATTATACTGTCAGTGTACAGTAAATCTTGTCACTGTAAGTAGTTTGCACTGTTCAAACATACATGCTACCTACTGTAGGTATTCACTTCAAAAGCTTTGTTGTAAAAAACTGAGATTTGGAAATTTGTGTTATTTGTGTATCTTTTTTTTGTAAAGATGTTATTTATTTTTACTCATTTTTTATTTCGTGATTTGGAAATAGAATTTGCACATTATTTTATATTTTTGTCTGTCTTATTACATTTCTGAAAAATAAATCATTTATTATGATCAAACAGTTACTCAGTACTTGAGTAGTCTTTTCACAAAATACTGTACTTTTTTAGTCTTACTTGAGTAATTCTTTGATGACTACTTATTATTTTGAAGTAACGCTACTCTTACTTGAGTACAATTTTGGCTACTATACCCACCTCTGATCATAGTGATTACTTATTTCACTGGGCCACAGAGTTATTTTTTTTTGCAAGTTATAATTTCCGTTACTGGTACACTACTCCCAGTTGTGCTTTCAGATGATGCTGCGTCTTATGCCATCAGTGCAACCCCTTAAATACAAGTGCAACGATTCATTCATACAGTTAAGTCCATAAGTATTTGGACAGTGACGCAATTTTCATCATTTTGGCTCTATACGCCACCATGATGGATTTGAAATGAGGCAATCATTATATGATTGAAGTGTAGATTTTATGCATTAAAGGACTCTCATTAAGGTCAACCCACACAAAGCTGCTGGACCAGATAACATACCTGGACGTGTGCTCAGAGTCTGTGCTGACCAACTGACTGATGTCTTAATGAACATCTTCAACATCTCCCTGAGCCAAGCTGTTGTGCCACAATTTTTTAAAAATACCATCATCAGAACAGTCCCAAAGACAGCCACAGCCTCAGAACTCAATGACTACTGCCCAGTGGCACTTACTTCAATCATTATGAAGTGCTTTGAGCGGTTAGTCTTGAGTCACATAAAGAACCAGCTGCCCCCCAAACTGAACCCTTTAGAGTTTGCATATCAATCAAACCGATCAACTGACGATGCGATTTCAATGGCACTCCACCTGACTCTGTCACACTTGGATCACAGCAATGCACATGTAAGAATGCTGTTCATTGACTTCAGCTCAGCATTCAATACTATCATCCCCAGGCAGCTGATCAGTAAGCTGGATTTGCTCGGACTTAACACCTCCACCTGCAACTGCAACCTCTCACTGAAAGACCCCAAACAGTACAGATTGGGAATATATGATCTAACACCATCACACTGAGCACAAGTGCCCCCCAGGGTTGTGTGCTGAGCCCACTACTCTTCACACTGTTGACCCATGATTGTACCTCTAACTCTGAAACAAACCACATTATCAAGTTTGCCGATGATACTACAGTAGTGGGACTCATTGAGAACGATACGGCATACAGAGAAGAGGTGGAATGGCTGGCACTTTGGTACAAAGACAATAATCTGTCTCTTAATGTTGAAAAGACAAAAGAGTTGATTGTTGACTTCAGGAAGACCAAGGCTGTCCATCTCCCACTCAGCATTGATGGCGTCACAGTAGAGAGAGTGAAGAGCACCAAGTTCCTCGATGTTCACATCACAGAGGACCTGTCCTGGACCAAAAACACCAGCTATCTTACAAAAAGAGCCCAGCAGCGTCTCTACTTCCTGTGATGACTGAAGAAGGTGCACCTCCCCAAACCCATACTTACCACCTTTTAGAGAGGCACCATAGAGAGCGTCCTGACCAGCTGCATCACAGTCTGGTATGGAAACTGCCATGCCTCCGACCGCAAAGCCCTTCGGAGGATTTTGCGGACTACTGAGTGCATTATTGGCAGCTCTCTACCCAGTCTGCAGGAGATCTACACCTCACACTGCCTTCATAAAGCCACTAGCATCATGGCTGATCCCCACCACCCTTCCCACCAACTGTTTACTCCTCTTCCATCTGGAAGATGACTTTGCAGCATCAGGAGCAGGTCTGCGAGATTGTGTAATAGTTTCTTTCCCCAAGCAGTCTGGCTCCTGAGCACTATGCTGCCCTACTCCACACTGGACTCTTTATGCCATACACTCTTTGGATTACATAACACTACACAACACTGTACATATATTCTTCATTTTTTTTAATCATAGTTATATATATCTTGTGTATTGCACCTTTTGATTCTGGAGGACGATATTTTGTCCCACTGTGTACTGTAAGTATATTGTTAGGATGACAATAAAGCTCTACTTGACTTGACTTGACTTGAATTCAACAGGTTTAACAAAAATGAGTTGTTTAGGAATGACAGACATTTTTCTAAATAGCCCCTCCATTTCCAGGGGCTCAAACATACATGGACATTTGACTGATGAGCTGTTCCATAGCCAGGTGGAAGCAGGTCCCTCATTATTTCATTAAATATTATGCAGGTAACAGGCCTGGCTTTGATTCCAAGTGTGGAATTTGCAATTGGAAGCTGAAACTGTGAACTCTCAATATGAGGTCCAAAGAGCTGTCTATGCAAGTAAAAACAGGCCATCATTAGGCTAAGAAAACAATACAAGCCCATTAGAGAGAAACACCAGGAGTGGTCAAATCAACCATTTGGTATGTTGTTAAAAAGAACAAACGCACTGGTAAGATCAGCAAGACTAGAAGGTCTGGACAATCATGGAAGGAAACTGTGCTGGATGATCACAGAATTCTTTTCTTGGTGAAGAAAAAACAGTTTAGCCAAACAAGAAAACTATCTGGGGGGTAGACCTATCATTGTCAAAGTCTGTACTCAAGAGAAGACTTCATGAAAGTAAAGACAGAGGGTTTACCACAAGGTGCAAACCACTGATGCAAACCTCAAGCATAGGAAGGACAGATTAGACTTTGCCAGAAAATATTAAAAGAAAAAAACAGTCCAGTTTTGGAACAGCTTTCTTTGGACAAAGGAAACTAAGATCAATATGTACCAGAATGTTGGAAAGAGAAGGGTATGGAGAGGAGAAGGAACACCTGTGATCTGTAGCATACCACATCATCTGTGAAACATGGTGGAGGCAGTGTTATGGCTTAGACATGCCTGACTGAAAATGGAAGTGGGTCACTGGTGTTTACTGATGATGTGACTGCTGACAAAAGTTGCAGGATGATACCTGCATGCTACCTGTACATGGCTGTAGTATCTGCTCAGATGAAGGCAAATGCTGCAAAACTGATAGGGCGATGCATCACCGTGCAGATGGACAATAAGTCAAAGCATACTGTGACTACAAGCCAAATTCTTTTCAATACAAAGAAGTGGAATATTCTTCAATGGCCAAGTCAATCAATTGACCTCAACCCAACTGACCATGCATTGCACTTACTGAAGACAAAACTGATGGCAGAAAGTTCAACAAACAAGCAGCACCTGAAGACAGCTGCAGTAAAGGCCTGGAAAAACAACAAACACTAGGATTGAATCTTGGAGAAGACCATGAGTTGTGACGTCAAGCATTCATTGGCTGAAAAGGATTTTAAACCAAATATTGAAAATGACCATTATATTCATGATTATCTTAGTTTGTCCAAAGACTTTTGAGACCCTGAAAATGGATTATTGTGGATCATTTACTTATTGCAGAATTGAGGCACAGCACTTTTAAGCACTGTTTGTTTTGTGTTAAATAAAAGCACTAAGGCACTTGCACCAACCTTACTGACTGTGTGTGTGTCCTTGCTTGTTGCATCTAATCTTTGGGTATGTTATCAATGGTTCAAGATTCAAGTGGCTGCCAGAAGCAAACAGAGTGTGGAGCCAGCCCCTTCAGTCACAATTGTCTGTAGCTAATTGTAGACCATGTTCTTAAACATCATGTTTTTCAAAGAAATTCCCAATGGAGAGTTAAGTCATTGACGTCTCAAGATAAAATTGCCGGCTTACAAACTACAGAGGTGTTGACCAAGATTTGTAGCAGGGTACTGTGGTGCTTTGCCAATAAATTCTAGTGTCTGAGAAATATCTAATCATTATAATACAGAGGAAATACATCTGTGAGGTTTTATTTTTGTAATACAAATATCACTAGGGGCTATGCCCCCCACTCGCTTTGCTCGCCCACCCCCCAACCAAAACCCTCCCTCAGGGGGCGCGCTTCACACTCTCCACTTTGTGTCTCTGCTGCTTGCGTTGTGAAAGTTGGGGGCTGAACGCATGCTAAGGAGATCTGGACCGATCTGCTGCTGGCTTGCAGCTGCTGCTACCGAGCTGCATGTTCTGCATATCGCGCTGCGCATCGGTCATTTAAAAGCCTGTACAGCAGCTGCTGCTGCCGTGCTGCATGATCTGCATGTCGCCCTGCGTGACAATCATTTAAAACCCTGTACAGCAGCTGTCCTTTTGTCTCACTGCCTTGTCTCGCGGAACGTTAAAGTGTCTCTGAGAATTTGTTTGTAAGTAGGGCGTGACGTGCAAGTAGTCTCGTGGGACTTCAAAGTGTCTCTCCGAGATGATCACGTCTCAACCCAAGATTTTTTAATATAATAGATAGATGTATATGTTTATTCACTGAATGTATAGTGGCTTAAGGAGCTCATTTCTACATAAGTGAATTGGCTTTAATTATTATGGTTGCATTTATGATTATGAAGGTCATGTAAATGAGTTGGTATGGCTGTAATCAGCTGGAGAAGTGAGTCAATGTGATAGACGTTCATTCGAGCCACTATTGTGAATAATGTTGGCAATGTCAGACTCAAGCTGCTGCCGCAAGTGCAACTCTGCTAACGTTTCAATAACTTGTGCTACAGAAATGTTTTGCCATCAGAAGCAGCTGTTGTAAAAGAGGAAAATACCCAAAATATACAAGACTAATTAACCTCTCTTGAGGAAACTGTAAACTAATCTGTACTTGACGTCACACAGAATGTTTCTCTGTTTTAAGATGGGCAAATTTACAAATACTTTTAAAAAGAAGTTTTTGAAATTTCATATATGTGTAACAGTGAACTCTATACTCTGCAAAATTTTACTTTCCTGGCAAATTTCCTTGAAGGCACAAAACATCACAAAATCATTCCACTGGGAGTTGATTCTTGCAGACCGATCGATAAACATGACAACAACAGTAGGTGCTTCTTGCATTAAATGTGCTAGAAACTAAAACACATTAAAAGCATGATATTATTCACTCACATGATTCTGTATGCATATCACAACCGTTCAATAGCTACAGATACACTGAGGACATCAAGACTCATAGCAAACCCCATCCATGTGCTGTCAGTTGTCTTCGAGTTTACAGGTGATTAATTAAACCCCAAGGAGCCTGGGCAGCAGTGAAACAAGATCGTCCAGTTCTTGATAACAAGACGCTCAAGACATTTCTGGTATCTGGGGACAATTATAACTTCCTAATTAATTATTTCATGCTCTTTTGAGGACTGAGGCATGTACTGGGCGAAACTCTTGCCAGTCACACTTGGGACATTTTGTGATAGATTCAAGATTCAAGAGAGTTTATTCGTAACACACAGTTATACAGGTACAACGTGCAGTGAAATAAAAAAAAACAAAAGTAAACACACAATAGAATAAAGAATACAATTAAGAGAAAAATAATAAAATTAACTAAATTAACAAAATTAGATTAAGTTAAACTCTTTTAAAATTAAGTTAAAATCTGAAATCTGAAACAGTAAAAAGTGTAAAGTGACCCTCTAGGAAAAATGAGCCAAAAATGTTGATTTTTTTTTTTCAAAAAGAAAAAATGTTATTATGTGTAACAGAAACATGTAAATACCAAAAATGAATAAAAATACAACAGGAAAGGTATGTGTAGTGTCCACTGGTGTCCTGATGTAGTACACGTCCTTTGTGTGCAGTGTTTAGAGGCAATCACCAACTCACAACCAAATGATGCAATCAGGACACAAGAATCATGTTACCTTGTGCGCTTTTCTTATAATATTTTTTCTGTTGCTTGCACATGATAGGGTAGAACGGGGTCCTCAATCAGAGTCCTGGAGGGCGGCAGTGGCTGCAGGTTTCTGTTCTAACCCAGTTGCTTAATTAGAAAGCAGTTCTTGCCAATAATTTAATTTCATGGCTTGTTAGTGCTTTAACTCTGCTATGACACGTCATTCTCATATCCTAGATTTGTTTCCCTCTTTCTAAGGATATCATCCAAATGATTTGAAGGCTAAAATGGAGGAGGAATTCTCAGTCCTTCACTTTTTTCTCTTCATTACCTTCCAAGTATTTAATTAAACCCAATGGTGCATGATAAATACACACAGGTGTAAATGGTAACAAGCTAAATGGAGAAATGCTGGTCTCTTTTTGTCATTTGCATGTTATTACTAATTAGAAGCAATTAAAAACCAAGAATACAGCTGTTTAAGACTAAAATAAGCAATAAGGGTTCAGAATCTTAACGAGCGAGACAACTAAAGTGAAGCAGAAGTGTTACTCGAGCAATAAGTGCTTCTTATTAAGCGATTGGGTTGAAGCAAAAACCTGCAGCCACTGTGGCCCTCCAAGACCATGACTGAGGACCGTGAGTGCTCAATCTACACAACTGATGTTTCCCCTTGTGTTATTGTAGACTACCACAGCGCAAGGCTTTAGTGGTCTCCATATTTCACCTGATGTGAGTATCATGAACAGTACTTAGGGGGCTAATGGCCTCCTTGTCCTTGTACTCAATCGTAATTATTTTGCCTCTTGCTGAAGCTTCACGCAGCCAAATTCACTCGGATATCACAATGGTTCAGTCATATAGTGCCGTATTATGCATCACTCTCACATTCCGTGTCAATATGTGATGACTAATTTGCATCATCATGACTATCACTTGATTTGAGCAATGGTTCAGTTCCAGTTCATTCTTCAATTGCCTTTACTGTTTTTCATTCTGGGCTCTGCCCCACTCATGAATATTGATGCGTTACCTTAAAGATTGGCAACATGCATAAATATTCATGATTTTTTGCAGCATTATATAATTTCATCCACTAGATGGCAGAAGAAAACTGTCCAGGGTGTTATTTGGACATAAACATTCAAAGCAGCTCATTAAACGTCATATCGAGTCTGACTAGTAGTTAACCTCTTGTCATGTTTTGGGTTAACACCAAGGAGGTTAAATGCAGTTCTATTCTGACTCTACTTAACCCTTACTTTTGTGTGTAGGTGTCTGTCAGTAAAGGATTCTGAAGAGCATAATTCTTTTTGAATGCAATTTGAAAGGATATGGAAGCAGGTTAAGATATCTTAACTTAACGTAATTAGAATTTTTTTTTTATTGTAGTTCAGTTCATGTAATGTTTGAAGAGTTGTAACTGCAGCCTGCCATAGAAAGCATAGGAAGCCTAACTGGATCTTTTTATAATCATTTCCTTCTCTTTCTTGTTTTTCTTTTTTGATTTATACCAACTGATATTTATTTGTTCAGTGCTGAACTTCCATCATTACAATTTTTATTATATTTTTATATCTGAATTCTTAAACTTTTTCAGAGAAATATGCATCAAAAAAACTTCTCAGAAATAGGAAATCCACTGCAGGGATTGTGGTCTAAGTTTGGCAAACAGGGAGAAGGTCAAAGGTGTTGCTGTGACACTCTCGAAACACCTTCACAATGTTCATTCGTGTAAAAGTCAGCGTAAGAATTCTAAACGTCTTTGCTGAGCAATCGAGAAAGTTGCTTATTCATGCTTACCTGTAGAACTTCACATTTCCTACTGCACAAATGAACTGTCTCATGTTCATAAATAATAAAAAAAAGAAGAATCTTGTAACGACCATCGGACGGAAGCGAATTAAATGCCCCTGGCACTGTAGTATCACATGGATGAGTGTTAAATATTGATTAATTTGAAATACAAAAATGATAGAAAATGGCATCTAGGGGAATTACTTATTTCAAAATAAGGGAAGATGCTCCAGTTACTTAAGTTCATTTTGTTTTCAAAAATAAATCAAGCAGACACAAGTCCTTATTTTACTGAAATCGAGCAGTTTCATAATGAATATAAACAACCTATCACAATTTGATCATACTATAATTTTGTTTTCATTTTTACTGAGGCTTTCACTTTCAATATGTCTTTTTTGAGTCACTTTTACCATATATGACAGCATTGAACAGTCACTTAAATATTTTATACACACATTTCACATAAAATAAGTATCAGTCAAGCTAATATTACAGAATCAATGTCGTAAATTTCAGCATATAAAATCTATTGATTTTTTTCAATGGTGAATGCATCAATGTTCTGCCGGCATAAAGTCCATTACCTAAGGTTGTATCAGTGACTAATTCTAGAATCAATTTACTTTTCATAAACAAATTACAGGAAAGTTCAAACTATATTTGGAAGGATGTCACAGTTCATCTTTTTTACCAGTCTGGCAGGCGTGGGTAATGCCATCCAAAGCAGTAATGGCTGTTCCAGAAAGGAAGAAGATTTAAATTGATCTGAAATGTTGTGACTGTAGCTTGCCATAGAAAACATAGGAGGCTTAACTGGATTTTTAAAAGTCTTTTTTCCTTCTCTTTATTTTTTTTTATTTATACCAACTGATCTTAACTTCCATCATCCATCCATCCATTATCCAACCTGCTATATCCTAACTACAGGGTCACGGGGGTCTGCTGGAGCCAATCCCAGCCAACACAGGGCGCAAGGCAGGATACAAACCCTGGGCAGGGCGCTAGCCCACTGCAACTTCCATCATTATAATTTGCACATTTTTTCTGTTATATTTGAAATAGCTGTAAAAAGCCTGGGGTCCTAGAAAGTATTGAAATTTTCAGAAAAAAATTGATATATAGAGATTTCAGGGCTAGCGCCCTGCCCAGGGTTTGTTTCCTGCCTTGCGCCCTATGTTGACTCTTCTGCATGTCGTCCCGTTGGGTGGAATCCCACAAGAATTTAGAAACTCACTCACACCAGCCATGATTCTTTTTCAAAGGTAAAGTGCAGATTTATTTATTTTATGTATTTTTACTTTATATTTTGTACTAGCAAAATACCTAGCCAGGCGGCAAGTACTGACTTAAAATTTTATTAAGAAGAAAATTAAACCTTTTTAAACTGAGGGAAAATATACCAATAATTATTTGTTAAGGATCTCTTTGTATACCACATTGTGAGTTCAGCCCTCCGGTTGTAATATGACCAAGCTGTGTGCTGAGCTTACTCTTGAGCATGCAACGTACAGTTGGCCATGTGAACAGTAATCTTGTTTCAAATCTCACAGCTTGGATTGCTGCTGTCATAATCGGTTTGAGTTTCATGGTTTGTTTCAATTACGACAGTATTTGCAGGACTTGTGTGGAAGTGACATCGGCATCTGTCAAGCGTTGTAAGTATACAACCGGTTTCATTGATAACTTCACATCCAGCTTTTGAGAGTTTAAACATTCATAAACATCAAAGTGTTCACTACTGTCACCTGTCAATCTAAGATGTTTAAGAGGCATTGGCGGTTGTCAAAAGGTGTAAAATATTTGGCCATTTCGGTACACTTGAAAGCGACAACCGAACAATTCAGCGGCAGCCATCAACTCACATGCAGAACCATAGGTGAAGGGCTTAAGCATTTCACTCTTATAGTGCTCATGTGTAGTATAATTATCTCCTGTACCGTCATCAGTCCACACCTTGAACCTGTCCCAGTCATTCAATACATAAGACACAATGTTCCTTCGGATATCAAGAGTGAGCCTGATATGGCCGTGTAATATGTAACAAAGAGAATGGAAAAGGTAGGTGCCATCTCCGGGCATGGAAACCACTCGGTAAGTGACAGTTCTTTGATCGATGGTGATCACCTCGATAGACATGTTAATTGGGGTACGGTTGGAATGATAAAGGAAATGGGTACCTGAACAATGTAAAGTAAGTCTAAAATACCTACACAATAACTATAATCGTAATAAATGAACAATAAAACAGCGGAGAAGCCGTGGATTAAATAAAAAGGCTGTAGTTATCAGCAGGGAGACGTGAATCCCCTGGCGAAGCAAGCAAGGGAATGTAGAGACTGGAGCGACAGACAGCCTTATATAGGCAGGCAGCTAACAACGTGGGAGGCGTTGGGATGGGGGACCCAATGCCGCCTCACACGTTCACCGAGCTGCAGGCTATGGGCGTATATATGTACGTAAGTAGGATTCAGTTAGCGTTGGGAACCCGCGTACCAAATGTCTTGAAGATGGGCCCATAAGTAACAAAGACCGTTGAAAAGTTCAATATGGCGGCTGACAGTGGCATCATACCACCGAAATAAGTACCAAATTTCAGCCTTCTACCTACACGGGAAGTTGGAGAATTAGTGACGTTGGAAAGTTTAATATGGCGGCTGACAGTGGCGCCATACCACCAAAATAAGTGTACGTACATTGGTTTCGGTTAGCGCAGGGAAGCCGCCTACCAAATTTAGTGAAGATGGGGCCATGAATAAGAAAGTCCAACATGGCGAACGTTGTTGACCATTATGACCGTTAAGCGTAGAATTTCAAAATGAAACCTGCTTAACTTTTGTAAGTAAGCTGTAAGGAATGAGCCTGCCAAATTTCAGCCTTCTACCTACACAGGACGTTTGAGAATTAGTGACGTCGAAAAGTTCAATATGGCGGCCGACAATGGCGTCATACCACCGAAAAAAGTACGTACATCGGTTTTGGTTAGCGCAGGGAAGCCACCTACCAAATTTCGTAAAGATGGGGTCAGCCTTCTACCTACACGGGAAGTTGGAAAATTAGTGACGTTGGAAAGTTCAATATAGCGGCCGACAGTGGCGTCATACCATCGAAATAAGTACGTACATCGGTATCGGTTAGCGTAGGGAAGCCGTCTACCAAATTTTGTGAAGATGGGGCTATAAATAAGAAAGTTCAACATGGCGGTCGTTGTCGACCGTTATGACTGTTATGTGTAGCATTTCGAAATGAAACCTGCTTAACTTTTGTAAGTAAGCTGTAAGGAATAAGCCTGAGAAATTTCAGCTTTCAACCTATACGGGAAGTTGGAGAATTAGTGATGAGTGAGTCAGTGAGGGCTTTGCCTTTTATTAGTATAGATTAATCATTTTTATATGAATAGTTTTGGGTTGTGGAATGAATCATCTGAATTTCCATTATTTCTTATGGGGAAATTCACTTTGATATACGGGTGCTTTGGACTGCGAGCACGTTTCCAGAACGAATTATGTTCACAAACCGAGGTTCCACTATATATATGTATTCATATATGCATGCTGACAGTACTACATTACTATACTCAAAAATTAAATATGGTGTCCCGCAGGGCTAAGAACTCAGACCATTACTCTTTTTACTTTCCATGCTTCAATTGGGAATTATTATTAGAAAACATTACATTAATTTTTTATTCATATACAGACACCAAACTATACCTTTCTTTTAGACTGTCTGATGATATCTTAAATTAATTGTGTCAGTAAGTTAAAGGAGTGGATGGATGAGAACACAGAAAAAGCTAAATTGTTACTAATTGGGGGGATGATGCTGACCACAACTCTATTCTCTCATTAATTATCTCATTTGGAGTTTTACTGGATCAGTACCCTCATATATTAGGCATTGTAGACAGATATGAAAGGCACTATATAAAATATTATTTTGTAAAGATTCTGTACTGAAGAAAATAAAGATTATTTTTAAACTCATTCTGAGATATAACCGTATATATATTTTTTTTAATTCATGAAAACAACTTAACTTATTTCACCTTACTGTCTATAATCATGAAAACCTTAAAAGCAAAATAATGCTGGATTATGATAAAAAGATGTATATGTTCAAGAACTATTTGCTTGTAATTCACTTACTTGTGAAGAATTTTATGTTCTTATTTTTTTTTTTCTTAACCAGCAGTCAATTAACAGTGAGGTGCAAATAAGAAGATGGAATAGCTCAACGGCTCCTTTGGAAACATTGGCACCACTGTGTTTTATTATTATGTAGATGTTTTAATAAAATAGTGAGGAAATAATTATGAGAAAAAGGAAAAAAAACTGAAGGCAGGCACAAACCATTTCTTGGAGCTTTCTGGAAAATCTGTATGACTTTTTGTAGCAACATATTGATAACTGCACCACTGAGCAGAATGTGTAATGAAATAGGATGCTCTATGCAGCACAAAAATGTTTTTAATTAAGAAATGGGTTGAAGCAAAAGTCGGCAGACACAGGAGCCATTTATGACCCCAAATGGATGTTCACTTCAGTATTCAGTATATGACATGCTCTGTGGAGTAAAAAAGTGGTATCTATCTTTTCTATGTGTCTGAACAAATTTTTCTTCAGGTACTCTGAGTTTTCTCTCACAAATTGTGAATGAATATGAATGTGTGCACAACTGCAGCCAGGATAGTTAATGCAAACCTAACTTGTATACAAAAAAAAAACTAAATGCCAAGAAACTTTTTTTCTTAATGCAAAGAACAATAGATACTTAGAATAAATTATCAAGTAGTGCGTTAGAGAGTAGGACTTTAGGGCCCATCAAATCTCAACATGTTCTTTTGGACAATCTTGATGAACAGAATTGATGAGCTTGCTGGAATGAATGGTCATCTGAACTTTTCAAATGCTCTTAAAAAAGAGGACATGTTAAAAAAGGTGAGGGGTCCAGGATATGTAATAGGACATGGGTAAGCATATTGCCGACAGCCACTTCATCAGTTTGGATATTCATGCTATTTTGGGGAAATTGTTTCCATTCAGGTTTGAGGCAATCATGTCAGTGCCTGGGCCTGCCTTTATAAGACTGTACTGAGGGACAGGTCTGCATCATGAACCTTCTGTTTGGTCTTCTATACCTGACTGAAAGCCCTGAAAACAATCAGTATTTTTATTTTGATGGAACACATTCAAAAATAGACAAAAAAGTAATTACACTAAAGACTCTTCAAGTCACGCTTGCTTATACCGTTGCTTAACGGCACACAGAAAGCTGAAACAATAAACCAGGACAAAACAGTCTACATATTTATACATGTCATGAGAAACTGATTAAGAAGCCATTCTGGAAAAATACGTTTAAAATTGAGACTGCAAGACCTAAACGCCAAGTGATAAGGTGAGAAAGTGAAGGAAGCATGTGACACTTCACATTTGCTCTGCTCTGTACTTGATAAGGACTGACTTACAGCAAATGGAGACTTAACGTGGTGAATATCAGGAGACGGCCTTTTGAAATGTAGTTTGTCAATTACGTTTCATTCCACTCTTCAACTAGTGTCAGCTTTTATTTTTTTTATTCTAAATGGTAATAGTATGACTTTTATTTTTTCATTCCAGGTGGTATTTGTAGATTTGAAAAGATGTGTCACTTCTCCAAGTTACATTTACCTGCATCCTGGTTTACAAACATTAAATGTTACTGTGCTGTGAATATCAGTATCCTTTGTGACTACAAGGGGGCACCACTTAGCCCCAAAACTCAGATACAATAGTACCCAACACAGTCCTGAGTTCAAATAAAGGATTTTATTTCACTAAATAATTCACCAAGGGTTACACAATCAACCAAATCACAAATATGAACAATGAAGCCTTCTCTTATTCTCTTCTTCTGCTTCTCCTGTTGAATCATCCAGGAGAGGCAGTGGGCTCCATTTATGCTGTACTTGGCATTGCTTCTGGCATCATAATGTGTCCTCTTAGAAGCCTGACACCCTGTGTAGCAGGAAAGATGGCACCAGACTACACGCTACATACTTGCAGCCTGAGACCGATGAGGATTAGAAATTCGAGATGTTATACATGGAGGCACGCATACAAAAGATAGTATTACAAAACAAAAGTGTTTTTTTTTATTTATAGGTGCAACTGACACGCAAAACACAAAGAAGCAATGTTCCCCCCAAAAATAATGAAGCTGTACAGTCTTTACAATGAATATTACTGGTCCCCAAATGAAAAAAGAAACAAAAACAAAAAATGTAAACTGCACACAAAAAAATTGTCAGTCTTTCTAAATAAAATTTCAAAGGAAGATACTACATAAAAATCACATTCTTTCCAATAATACAATCCACTAAAAAATAAGAGAAAAATCAGTGCATATCCAAAAAGTGCACCACAAACCTAATTCATCTAAATACCTCCGTGCATTACTAGGAGACATTTACTTCTATATGTATAAAATGAAAATATATATAAAACTAGGGGCTCGCTTCGCTCGCCCTCCCCTGGGTTTGGTTTACCGGATATACAATTTAAAGAGACTGTTATTTTCATGGGAATTGTTACATATGGATTATTTTCACTTTTACTTTAAAACTTTTGTAAAAACAATATTTGTCCTATATTTCCGGTCCCAGGCATGGTTAAATCTCTCACACGCGGGACGTATAACGCTGCTCGCATTGTGAAGGAAGGGGGCTGAACGCATGCTAAAGAGATGCCGTCAGAACAGCTCTTGTCTTGCTGATGCTGCTGGCGAGCTGTGTGTTCTGCTTGTCGCGCTGCACGTCGATCATTTAAAAGCCTGTACAGCAGCTGTCCTTTTGTCACTTCATGTCTCTGCCGCTGTTGTTGTGAAGCAGGGGGGTTGAACGCACGCTAAGCAGATGCGGTGGGATCATCTGCTGGCGAGCTGCGTGTTCTGCTTGTCGAGCTGGGAGCACATGAAGTGTGTCTGCCAAAAGCATTCCAACAACTGCTAGGTTAGATGTCCGTGAACTTGTTTTAAATTGTTTGTAAGTACGGCGTGACGTGCAAAAGTCACCGTCTCATGGTTCTTGCTTCCTAATATTGTAATGTCTAGTCTCGTGTGACGTCAATGAGTCTAGCCGAGATGATCATGTCTCGTTCGCTTCGCTTGCCCCCCCCCAAGGGGTGCACTATGCTACAGCCACTTCGAGTCTCTGCCTCTCGTGTTGCGAAGGGGGGGGGTGGAGGCTGAACGCATGCTAAAGAGAAGCAGATGGATCAGCGGCTGACTTTGTTGGTGAGCTGCATGTTCTGCTTGTCACACTGCACTTCAATCATTTGAAAGCCTGTACAGCAGCTGTCCTTTTGTCTCACTGCCCTGTATTGCGTGACGTTAAAGTGTCTCTCACGGGACGTCAAAGTGTCTTCCGAGAAGATCACGTCTCGTTTCCCTTGTATCCCGCCCAAGACTTTTTTTTAGAATGGAAAGATAAGGCACAAGCCACTATGCTTAATAGACTTTTTAAATAGAGCCACACCAAACAATCACTCGTCACTATGAGTCAGTCAAAAGGTGACCCCTGCAGGTTTAATACCACCGTTTTGTTGACCAATCATTAAGCACCCTCTTAACCAATCGTGGTTGACGCAAGCATGTTTTTACATCACATCACATTTGCCCCTGCAAGGCCTCTATTAAAATATTAGCAGACTCATGGGCACACACGTATGCACACATTCATGAGAACAAAGTTTGAGCATGTTTGAATCCGTATCTAAGGTAAGTTAAAGTCTCTCCTTCTAATACTACTATTAGAATTAACCTCTGGGTTCCCTTTTACTTTCCGGGGTAAACTAAATGCTTCTCACCTCTTTTGTTTTACTTCAGCAACGGGTTGGAACGACCTGCTGGCAAGGAACCGGGCTGCATATGCAGCAATGTAGGCCTCCATAGGACCAGGTAGGACTGCCAGCAACCTGTAGTATTTCACTGCTGAAGCAGTGCTGAAACGCTAGCAAAAGCGTCGTCTTGCCTTGTTGACTGCTTCACATGAGAGGTAACTGTTGTCCTTTCTCTTCTAATCACCTCCCCGTGAAATATACAGAAATTAAACAAAAGTTATTTTTTTCTCTTTTTGGTAATGTCTGGGCAGGCACATTACCACAGAAGTATTTCTGGGTCATATGGAAACCAGGGTGGTCCTCCCCCCAACAGCCCCTTCTAACACCACCTATGGAGCCCGACAGGGCTGCACTTCTGGATTCCAACTCCCATGTACCTCTTTAGATGTCCTTACTGGGACGACCTCGGGAGGACCACTGCCACCAGTCGTATGTGGGAAGGAACTGCTCCCAGCCTGAAACTGCCACTGTTCCATCCTTTAATAACCTCCAGCCCTGGAAAAAGTCATTTCCTCATCCACCCGGCATACCTGTCTGTCCTTCATGGTGCCTACACCTTTCATATTATTTTCATTCGAAAACTGAATAAATTTGGGAACATTATTTTATTTGTAGAAAACATTCAAAATTAAAATATACAATGGGAAAATTAGAGTTTTTGTAGGAAACCTTCAGAAATAAACTACTGTATATAATGTAACATCTTGGTAAACTGGCATTGCTACTATTACCACATTGTCAGTAGTACAAGGCTGAAGGCAGTATCTGAAGGGGTGGTTGATGGGGGAGACATAGTGCATATAATGGCATCTAGAAAGTTCAAGTGGTGGAAACCTCTGGGAGATACAGCTTCAAAAGGAATGAGCAGCGCTAACCAGGCTCTCTACGGGAAGAAAGAAGCTGAGGAGAAAGTATCATAAGAGGAGGCTCATTCTCAATTAAGTTGGAAGGCAACAGGAATCTCAGATGGAATTTACTCACGGACCACAGGTGTGTTCTGAGATCAGGACATCGGAGTGGAATTGAGGAATTAGGTCAGATTATCTCAAGGCATAATGTGAGCTACCACAGCTATGCTGACAACACACAATTGTGTTTATCAATAGCACCTGATGATCCCGACTCTCTTGGTTCACTGACACAATATCTTACTTTTGTTTCTGAATGGATGAGTAGTAATTTTCTTGAACTAGATAAGGAGAAAATATATTTTAGTGCAAATTTTAGGCAAAAATGGATTTAATGAGAGTATTAGAAATAAACTTGATCCATTAGGCTTAAATGTCAAGACAGAGGTAAAGAATTTAGGGGTAATTATTGACTCTGACCTAAATTTTAAATCAAATATTAATCAGATTAGTAGGACAGCATTTTTTCACTTAAGAAATACAGTATAGCAAAGTTAGGTGCAAGCACATTTTTCAAAACATCCTCTGAAACTCACAAAACCTGAATATATCAGAATGCAGGGATTGCATACCCATCACTAGACAGAAAGACACCAAGAAAAATTCAAATGTACAATTTAATAATATCTTTCATTGCCATTTGAAATTGGATTTCCCTTGTTTAGCACTCTCAGGTGCCGGAATGGGAGCAAAGAAAACATTACAACAAATGAATAGAACTGTGTAGTGTAAATCAGACTTTAAGTTTGTCATGATTAGAATTTCTCACATATATGCGATTTCAGTCTGCCTTTTCAAAATGGTGATCTACATAAGCAAAATGGCCTACAGAAGTCATAAACATGAAACAGAAAATATCTCCAAATGTGTATCCCTCAGGCAAATACTCATCTGTAGTCTCAGCCGAAGTTATTAAATGTAATTGTTTGTGTATGACCTTTAAAATAACTTGCAAACCATTTTATAGACTTGTCACTTGGTAACATGCTTTCCTGTCACTGTAGAAAGGTATTGATTTACCCAGTCATCTCTTCACTGTATATTTTATTTAGTACCAATTTCTACTGATATTTTTAAATCATATACACACATTTGGAAACCACTCTCGAAATAATTTGTTATCAAACATCAAGTATTTCTAGCATATGACACAAAAACGTACATACTAAAGTGGAATGTTTATATCTTTGTAATTCACTGACAGTCTTACATATTATTTACAATTGGCGCCCGGTCTCACAATGGTAGTCAGCGCTGCCGTTGATCATCAGGGAGCTCAGGTTTAATTCTTGACCTTGTCGTCTACTGTGTCGTTTTCATTTTCTCCTTATTTGACTTTTCTCCGGGTATCCCTGTTTTCTCCACATCCAAAACATTTGCATATTAGGAAATCTAGAGACTGTAAATTGGTTTGGTGTAGTGATAAGAAAAATGATTTGCATGAAATTGAATTTGCAGTGAAACATGGGGGTTTCACTTCCCAAAACAGTGTTTCACAACCAGCAACGTTCACGCCACCACCACACTTATTTCCAACTCTGCTGTGTCTCATTTTACTCTACACTTATTTGTGCACATAATAAATAATCTACTTGACAGTTTATTATTGTACATTACAATCAGTTGTATTGTAACACGGCCACCAAGAGCCAGAATGGATTCTTTGCTCTTTGCTTGCCTCTTTTAGGTGGCTCGCTATCCATAAAAGGACTGTCGCACTTGATGGAATTTTGTTTGTGACTTTGCAAGGCTGCTGGTTTTTTAGGGGTCCCTAGTGCTGGCTGTGAAGCTGCTCGTTTCCATGATGGAATACCAGCTCATAAATGTTGGTGACTCATCCCTAGCTGATGCAACTTATCAGTGCCGTTACATAGCCCTCCTTTTGTTGTCCCCAGCGGCCACTTCCAACTCCTTGAATGGCGCACAACTCTTTTAAATATTGGGGTGGTCTTGGTTTTTGTTGTGGGTCTGTGAATGGTGACAAACAAATATCAGCTGGGGCCTTGACAACTTTCCTGTCAAGTGGTGCAACAGTGATGTTGAGTTCTGTGTTGTCAAGTGATGAGTGCTACACTGGCATACAGTGCAGCATTGGTGTAGGTGGCAAGTCAATCTGCCACAGGTTTTCCTAGCTGTATGAACCCAAAGCTGTTCTGGCACCTAGGCCATTGAACCTTAGCAGATGGAGAAGCCGTGGTAGAGCTGCAGAGGTGGCAGTATCTCTGCTGTATTCCTCTCTGTACTGATGTTGCAGATGGCATTCCTAATCTAAGTTCTCAGCCTTGAGACTTTCCACTAACTCCTCTGAAGAGCCAAGCAGGTCCATTGCAGTCTCCATGGCACTCAGCACTTTGGTCTGTAGATCTTCTTCAGTCATCCCACTGCTAACACCAATTTGAAACCAACACCAAGTGCAGAAATGGATTCTCTTCTCTGTTCATGACACTTTTAGATGGCTTGCTGTCCTTAAAAGGAGTGTTAGATGAAAGTCTACTTGCAGCTTTGCAGGCTTGCCATTTTTATAGGTTCCCCTGCCACTGACTCTGAAACTGCTTTTTGTCTGATGAATTAGTATGATGTGCATGATGAAATGCCAACTCATACCATGGGTGACTCATCCCTGGCTGATGCAATCTGTCAGTGATGTTGCGGTATTAGATTGTAAAATATTCTGTTGAATAATTTCCTACGGTATTACTAAAGTGAAATTTATATGGAAATGTTCTAGGTGCCATGCCATGCCGATTTTTAAAAAATTGTTCTTTGCCAACATCATGAGTGCACAGATGAAAGTGGATTAATTGTCAGCTTTCTTTAAATGTTAAGAAATATTTATTCACACCAAAAAATGGAAGAAATATGGAATCAATTAATAATTAGTTAAAGCAACTTTGGAAACAAATATTAAAACAAATACCCTGTAGGGCAGTGGTGGCGAACCTATGGCACGCGTGCCAAAGGGGGCACTCAGAGCCCTCTCAGTGGGCACGCACGCCGTCGCCCGAGCACAGAGTTCGTTACTATGCGGGGCCGGGCTGCTCCCCTCACCGCTCCCCCTCTTCACGCGCGCCAGAGGACTTTTCTCACATCACCCGGCCCTTTGCCCAGCAGCCCAATGGGAGCGCATCCTTCCTCTCCTGTCTGGGGTAAGGCGGGCGGCACACATGCTGCTTGAGGGTGCGGCACGGACTGCAGCCTTTTGAGTCTGTGATTCCCATGGTGGGGTTGGAGGGGATGTGGTATAGCGGGTCCACAGCTCAAAATTGAAAAGGCCAGTTTTAACGGATAATTGCCGCACTCGCGGCTTAAAGGGGGTTATGGTAGAGTGGCCGGAGCGGTTTCCGGGAGCTTTGTGATGCGAGCAGTCCTCGCTTAAGCGCACAGGTGAGGAGTCGTCCGCATCTGTAATTATTGCCGGGAGTTGCTAATCGCCACACCTGATCCACAACCCCGTAATATATAATGGAAGCTTTGAGGGCGGAGCTTAATAGGGAAGACCTGCGTGAAACACTTGAGAGGATCGAAGGGATGACAAAGGACAGCACAGTTAGTTATGAAAATGAAATCCTTAAAGTGTGGAATTCTCTGCCAAATAATCTTAAGTCATTGAAGGCACTTGAGATTGCTTTCCTTACTTTGTTTGGAACATCTTATGCTTGTGTGCAGCTGTTTTCAGCTTTGAATTAAATCAAATCTGACACCAGAAACAGACTAACAGATGACCTGAGTGCTGCATGTGTTGCTCTCAAGCTTACAAAGTATGAGCCAAGGTTAGACAAATTATCAGCATGCATACAACAGCAAAAAGCACATTAATTGTTCAAAAGCATACCCAATGCAAACTTTAACCTTTCAACAAAAAGTTGTTTGTATCATTGAAAGCTCCGCTATTATGTTTTTCTTTTAAGACAAAAGATGTTAATGTATGAGTGGCTTTTCTAAACTAAAAGCTCAGTAGATAGACAGACAGAGCATCAGTATTGGCAGTTCAGTCCAATTTGCCATCCAGCTGCACTCCCAGGTATTTATAGGTCTGTACCCTCTGCACACACTCACCTCTGATGATCACGGGGTCCATGAGGGGCCTGGGCCTCCTAAAATCCACCACCAGCTCCTTGGTTATGCTGGTGTTCAGTTTTAGGTGGTATTCAGGTTAAATTGCCATGTTGGCACTTTGCGATAAATAAGTGGGTTTAGGATTGCAGTTTGGGCACTTGGTTTCTAAATGGTTCGCCATCACTGCTGTAGGGCGTAATGGCCTGTTCAAGTCAAAGCAGTTCCTATTCAAGTAAATTAATTAATTGATTTCTTAATTATATTTTTCCAATCAATCCATCAGAAAGTTCAATAATGGTAACTTTTCATTCCTTATTTCTATTTTATAAGAGTAATGAGAAATAAATTCATGTATGTAATTTTGCACATATTTTTACTATTATGAAGAATTAACAAAATGCATCTTGGCAGTGCAAAATTGTAAGTAATAAAGGACACGGAACCTCATTACTATTCAGTCTCACATGATCTACATCTGCAGACATCTTGTTTTGCGAGAGTCAGTTATTACAGTCTGGATTATCGGATGGGCTGCAAGCACAGTGAGTTTGACTGCATTATAACATCATAAACATAAACATATGATAATCAAACAGGAAGATAAAACAAATGTAGTTCAAATACTGAACATGTACAAACAGAAACACACCAATAAGGGACGAGGCGAACCATTATAAGAGGGAAACACCAGGAGGTCAGATACACATGATATTTAGAGATAAATATTAAAAATGAAGTTTGATATTTTACAAATGTAACTTATTTTTGCACAATTATGGTACAAATTAAGGTTTGTTCTTAAGTAAAGCATTTTTTTAATAAAATTGAAAAAATACAGGGCTATTCAAAATGAAAAAGCAGATTTCAAAAATGTATTTCAAACAAACTGTATAAGACAGAAACACATTCTGCACATCCCTGGATAGAGGAAAGTTCAAACTTTGGTCCTATGGTCTTTGAGGTTGCATGCACTCAACATGAGCACCATGTGTAGCGCGACAAACATCAAAACGGTAGACTATTTCTTGCCACACTTCTATTCAATTCGCATTAAGCAAACATTTATGTGAATTTAAAGATGAACGTTCTATGATGAGCTCTTACGTAGTATTTGTGTACTTTTTTGTAAGTTCAATGTTTTAAATGTTTTAATGCATGCGAGGCTTACTTCATATTTTAAATTCAAATTTCAAACAATTTTCCATATATGACATGAGGTATGGTGTAAATATGTGACAGTAAGGCTGAGACACAAAAAAATTAACTTTTTATTATGGTTTGTCTGCCCCACCAGCCAAAATGTGAAACTCAGCCCATGGTTCATAGTGGGATTTAACAGTTTACTATTTTAATTGGTGCTGTTGATTCACATTGGATATCAATAATCCAATAAACTAATAAGAATAAATACAACATTTTTAGAAAACCATTGTTTTGTTTTTTTTACCAAAGTCTTGACCTGATTAATTCATTTTATTAAAGATTGTGACTTCTAATGACATGGAAGCTTAGACAAAAATCTACTTTTGTGAAAACACAATGTGTTGCCATCTGGGGACGCGTCTGCCTCTATCTGAAGTTAAACAACTACTAATTAACTGAGCTTTGGTGTTCAGAAAGGACATCAGAGGGTCTGGAGAAAAACATAAGAAGAACTTGTGAGCTCCATGCAATTAGCGAGCAGTCCGGAAACTGAACCCTGGTCCCTGGAGCTGGGAGGCAGCAGCATACGGCATGGTGTGTCACTGTGTAATAATCTCCATCAGAATGCATTTATTATCATTTTTGCAAGATTCACTCAATATGTGAAAATTATTATAATAGCAAAAAAATTATAAAATTAAAATGCTCTTGAATTTAGGTTATGTTCAATACATATTGTGATAAACAAATAAAAAAAAAATAATTTTTACTACTTGGAGGCATGGATTTTGTAGAACTATTATCTTGACAAGAAGGCAAAGACACAGCTGTTAACTGCTTTACTGTTCAAAACTCTGATTTGTTTCACTAAGTACATTAAAACAATTTTCTTTTGTAATTTGCATGTAGACTCAGAGATTCAGTGACAGGCAGCTGTTAAAATGACTCTTCTGCCCCACTGCTAAATCATCTTTCCACGCAGAATAACCATAACCAGCATTTACATAAATCCTTAAAGACATCTTCAGCTTGGCATCCCAGCACACCTGGGACTAGATTTCCATTCATTCTCTGCCACATGTGCTCACCCATCTTTAAATATTGATTGTCAGCTGAGTAATCTATCATTTTTTAACAAAAAACACAATCTATAGTAGGGAGCACAGTGGTTAGTACTGTAAGCGGGCATATTGGTCTGCATTTCCTCCTTTTGTCTTTGTGGATTTTCCTGTCACATCCCAAAAGACATGTAGGTTGATGACTCTAAAGGCAACTGTGCTTGAAAGTTTGAGGTGGGTCTGCAAAGAACTGCTGTCGTGTCCTGTCTAGGTCTGTTCTCTGTCTTGTGGCCAGTGCTGCTGGATGGTTAACTTCAGCCTTTGCAGCAGTAGGCCTTAGCCTGAAAGTCTTGTCAAGCTGAATGGGAGTGCAGTGCACTCTGAGAAAGATGAAAAGCAAAACAGGATTTAGAATGGTTCACTTAGCAAGAAAGTGCAGCTTTTGATTCCCATGGAAAAATAACCTTGAGCTTAGTGATAATGATGATTCTGTAATATTTTCAATGTGTTCTAAGAAGGTTTTTGTGTATCATTGGTGTCTACTTTATTTGCTTAACAATTTTAATTATTTAATTGTTATGTATCAATATATCTTCTGCTTTATTTCTTGTGTTTTATATGTAGTCATTCAGGAGGGGCGGGTAAAATTGCCCTCAGCCCTATAAAGGCAGAGGAAAACCCACAGTCCCTTGCAGTTAACTGAAAGTCCTAGGTGGGTGGTGAGGTCTCTTGTATTTTTGCTGTCTTGATTATTTCTGGATTTTTGGGACCATTTTTTTCTGTCTTTAGACCATTCTTGGAATTTGTATCTTGGACGTATTTGCTTTGGGATTGCCTATTTTGAAGGCCTTTACATCTGTGTTTTTCTTTGTGTTCCTCAGAATTTCTTGTTTCTGAGCATTTTTTAGAAAATGTTTTTTTCCTTATAAAGATTCCACGTTTTCATATTTTCTGACAAGTTGAGGTCTGATGGTTCCCCAAGCCCCCACCCCGATGTTTTGGGGCTATGGTGCTTACGAACTGTCCAGTTTTCAGCATCCTCATGTGGCACTTGGTGCCACTCCTCTACTGCCATGTTGCCTGCCTATGGAAAAGTCACCTCAGATAAGGAATCCCTGGAGACATCGGGGTGAAGGGTCCTTTCATCATATTGGCCCACCCAGCACTGAGTTGTAGGGTGGTCTTGGGTGGCTTGTTGGCCGAAGTCTGCAGTACTGTATGTGGCTTGTGTGACTCGTTTTCTGCAATCTGGCCATGGTTCTATAATTCATATAGCTAATCAATTTTTTTAATTGAATTTTTAATAAATTTGTTAACCTTTCTGAAAACATGTTTCCACTTTGTTATAATACATTAATGAGTGTAGATTGATGAACAAAAATGGCAAATCAGTCCATTTAAAATTAAATGAAAGAAAGTGAACACATGTAAGTACATTATGAATCCAATGTATCTATAGGTTTCTATATATTAAATAGTTGGCCAGTTTACACTATAACAGATTTTGATCCTGTAGTTTGATATTTACGTTGAAGAACGAGTATTTTTCACATCACAAAATTACATATTTTTTAAAATTAATTTGTTTGAAATACATTACAATGAAAATAAGACTTTCACAAATTTCTATACTGTAAACAGTTAAAAACAACAAAATTCTGTATTATTCATAAGCCAAAAATAAAAAATGAAATTACTTCCTTTTACATTCATTAAGTCTTATTTAAGATTTTTGTCATTATGACAGAAACTAGCAAAGGCAAATATGTTGATTTCACGCTTAGATGCACACAGTTAAGTTGTAGTATTTTTCAAAATATACAGAAGATGTATTAATGTCTGTAGGGAATACTGCAGGAGTTATCAATTTACCACAAAAAGCAGAACATCCCAGAATATGCCACCATTCAAGATATGGTATGCATCCTGCTTGATATAATTCCTCACACATACTCCTGTATTGTTCATTTGATGGGTAACATCTCCAGGCCAACTCCACCACATAAAATCCCTATACTGCGTGTTGAAATTAATGTCCATATAGTCCAACTGTCTACCACACTACTTGGCAACTTATTCCAGGTGTCTGTAGTTCTCTGTGTAAATAAAAACGTTATAATGTTTGTGCAAAGTTCATCATTAACAAGTTTCCAACTGTGCCCCTGTGTTCTTTTTGAACTCAATGTCTCAATCCACTGAACTAATTTCCTTCATAATTTTAAACACTTTGATTATGTCTCCTCTTAACATACATTTTAAACTGAAAAGGTTCATCTCTTAGTCTTTTCTCATAATTCATACCACTCACTCCCAGGGTTAGCCTAGATGTTCTTCTCTGGACCTTTTCTAGCGCTGCTATGTCCTTTTTGTAGCCTGGAGACCAAAACTACATTCAGGACTCCAGACGCCACCCCACCAATGTGTTATAAAGCTTGAGCAGAACCCCCTGTGACTTGTACTCCACACATCAGGCCGTAATATAACCACAGTATCTCGTTAGCCTTCTTAATGGCTTCTGAACATTGTCTAGCAGTTGATAGTGTTAAGTCCACTACAACTCCTAAATCCTTCTCATAAGATGTACTTTTGATTTTCAAATCACCCATTGTGTATTCAAATCTCACATTTTTACTTCCAACATGTAATATTTTACATTTACTTACATTAAATGTCATCTGTCACATATCTGCTCAAGCCTGTATGCTGTCCAAGTTCCTCTGTAATGATTCTATGGATTCTAAATTATTTTTTGTTTTTAATTTTTATCTGATTTTAGAGAGATTCCTGCAATTAAATAGTTATTACAGTTTTGGGGTTTGGGCTAAATCAATTTCCAATATTATGGTTTTGATTTGGTTTCATTTTGTTTCTTTTTCAAAGCCATCTTGGCTTTCATGGTCACTGCCATTTTGTGGTGTAGTTGCCACCAAGTTATTAAGGGTTTAGTATGGCAATGTGCAATGCATAATGTCATTGTCAAAATATAAAATGTAAACCCTGCACATCTCTGGGTCATCCTTGATTGTATAATAGCAGTGAATCTATTGAGTGTTTCTGGTTTCCTGGTAATAAAATCTTTTCTGTTTTGAACTTCAATTCTGAATTTGTTTTTAATTTAGCAAAAGATCTATTTAAATTTTCAAATACAAAACCTTCTTATTTTTGGACTTGAACTTGTTTAAAATTATTTGTTTTTTCCTCTGACAACATCTTGGTTTTCATGGTGTCAAATGATACAAAAGACACCACAAAAAGGTTTTCTGGGTAGCCATCCCATATACTTGAAAGTTGGTCAATGAAAAGGCAAAAATAACAACAACAGGTCTTTACAGACTTGAGCCCAAAACAGAATTGATTTGAAAAAACAAAATGGCATTTTTGAAGCCAGTTAGAGGAAATGATGTCATCAGGACTGGGACAAGAAGTGATGTCATCGGGACTGGTACCGGAAGTGGCATCGTCAGGACCTGAACTGAAAGTGACGTTGTTGGGCCCAGGCTGAATTTCCCATAGTTGGTCTGCTGAAAAAAAAGATAAAGAAGCAGTGCACTCTGCCACCCCCTGGTCTGGCATGGAATTACCCACTTTCGAGCCCTTTAGCTGCCTCCCATACGCATGTGTGTGACAGTGGGCATTGACATTTTATGGTGTGGTTCCCACCATGTTATACAATACAATACAATACAATTTACTTTTTGTATAGTCCAAAATTACACAAGAAGTGCCGCAATGGGCTTTAACAGACCCTGCCTCTTGACAGCCCCTCAGCCTTGACTCTCTAAGAAGACAAGGAAAAACTCCCAATAAAAACCCTAGTAGGGAAAAAAATGGAAGAAACCTTGGGAAAGGCAGTTCATAGAGAGACCCCTTTCCAGGTAGGTTGGGTGTGCAGTGGGTGACAAAAGAAGGGGGTCAATATAATACAGTATAATACACAGAACAGAACACAAGTAATCCTCAATACAGTATAAAAATAAAAAATGTACAAGTACGGAGCAGAATTTAACAGTAGATGACATCCATTAATATGATTTGGATTTACTTAGAGTCCTAGAGACCTCAGCCATCAAGCTGCCTCCCCCTATTGGCCATTCCACAGCTGAGACAGCGCTGGCCCAGGCAATCCAATGAAAGGAGTCATCTGCCCCACAATTCCTGCGATCCTCCATCAGGGATGACTTTACCTTAGGCAGGTAAAACAACTTGGCAGGTCTGTCGTGGCACCAAGTGCCACATTTGAGTACCGAGAAGAGAAACAGAATAGGTGAGGGTTAATAACAACTTATAACTGTCATGTTACTTATGTTTTAGTGCTACTGACTAACAACAGAGATGCAGTCTGTACAGTTAATCAGCAGCTCTAGTCAGGGTGTGCTAAACTGAAGCAGTGAGTCTTCAGCTGGGATCTGAAAGCTGAGAACGAAGGGGCATCTCTTATAGTAGCAGGCAGACCTTTCCACGGTTTAGGTGTCCTGTAACTAAAAGCTCGACCTCCCACTGTTATTTTTTTTAATTCTTGGAATCCTAAGCAGACCTGCATCTTAAGATCTTAATGTGCGCTCTAGTTTGTAAGTCATGATAAGTTCAGAGAAGTAAGCCAGACCTTGGCCATTTAAGGCTTTATATGTTAAAAGGAGGATTTTGAAATCTGCCCTCAACCTACCTGGGAGCCAGTGTAAGGATTTAAGAACTGGAGTAATGTGTTTGTATTTTCTTGTACTTGTAATAATTCTTGCAGCAGCATTTTGGATTAACTGGAGGCTGTATAAAGAACAATTTGAACATCCAGTGAACATCGCATTGCAGTAGTCAACCCTACTAGAAATATGGGTTTAGTGTGATAACAAACAATACACAATGTCATTAATGTGACATAAAATGTCAACCTCGGGCATTTCCTGGTCATTCCAGATTGGATAACAACAGCGAGTACAGTCATTGTGCTTTGTTTTTGGCTTCCTTGTATAAAATATATTCTGTTTGAAACTTTGACTATGAATTAGTTTTTTTTTTTTTCTTTTTTGGTTGAAATTAGTTACTTGAATTTACAAATACAAAACCTTCCTATTTTTTGACACATGTTTATTCCTTTTTTCCCTTTATCTAAGACTTACCCACACTACTAAATTCAAAAGCCCTCTGCAGTTTAATATGGGAAAACAGAGGCTGCCAAGGGATACGGCATCAGGTAAATTGAATGACCTAATTGAGCAATTCACCAAGGCCACTGCCTTGACAGTCTGAAGTGGATTCCACTTTAATGTGTCCAAGCCTCCAGCTGGCATCCTCTAGCAGGAGAAGCTTTAGGACTCTTCTAGTCTTACAATTTTAATGGAACAGGAAAGCCAGTTCAATTCCAAAACTATGAGAGACCCACGGGTATATTTAATTTAAAAAGTAAATGACACTGAAAAGAACTGCAAATAACAAAAGAAGCTCAAATAACTCCATGGAGTACAAAAAGCAATGAAAACGTGGAAACATCCCAAAAATGTAACTGAAGTATGAATGATAATTTATAACACTAGAACAGTGGTTCTCAAACTCGATCCTGGGGACCTACTGTAGCTGGAGGTTTTTGTTCAAACCAGATTCACAATTGATGATAATAATGGATTACAACTGATCTAATTTTATTAACTGGTCTTTTTTACTCTTCTCTTATACTGCATTCAGAAAAATACAACAGTATGGTTTTCACATTTATAAGACATTGAAAAATATTTCTACTTTTTCCTAAAGCTATAAATACTTAACTCTCTTTTGTTGTTTCCTATTATCATCCCCTTTTCCTGTGTAGTTTGCATTTAACCCTTATAGTGACAATTAAGCAGAGACCTGGGATGATGAAAGCAGCAACGACTTTAGTGTCAGACTCGCTAATTAGTGAATAATCAATTAAATAACCAGAACACCTGGAAAAGCAGTTAGGTTGAAAATACTGTTAACGACTTGAAAAGAAAACGACATATTCCCCATATAACTACTTATTACATTTTAATAAAAATCTACCAAACTTAAGTTTGTAATTTCTTCATTGCCTCCAACACACAGAAACTGGGAAATAATGACTTGCTTAATTAGGCTAAGAGTCCAATGAAAATCAGAAGATGATTGGAACAATAACCGGCAGCCACAGGGGGTCCCCAGGATTGAGTTTGGGAACCACTGCACTAGAACAAGGTAGATAATAAATAGATGGAACAAAATGACAAAGAAGAAACAAGAAAATGTTAGGTAGCAATGCTAAAATATAGAATGAATCTCTTTATTCAATTATTGAGAAACAAAGGCTAGTATTGTTTCTCATGTAAATAATGACAGTAGTCGAGCGATCTCTTCAAAGCTGGCCGTGTTGTAAACTGCTGTAAGAACACACCCCAAAGCAAGCCGGTACTGACTCACACTGATGACATCATCATTTGCTGCGCCAGACCGCTCGCTAACATCCCTTAACAAGTATTACTGTATAGATTGTGGAGGACGGCCGGCTCCCCAGGCCGGTCCGCACCCCCAGGCCTCCAGGAGGAGCTCTCCCGACAGCAGGATCGTGCCCCGAGGTCCAGCAGGGCCTTATGGACTCTGTAGTGTTTATACACAGCCCTGCTGGATACCTTGGGGACCACCAGGAGTCGCTGTGGGGGGACTTATAGGCTCTGTTGTGCCTTATGACCCGGGAGTACATCACGGTCACGTGACGGGAAGGAATGGCGTGCTCCCGGGGTGAAATAAAAGACTGATTGCCCTGACCCGGAAGGATTAAGGAACTATGGACTGCTGGGACAGGAACACCTCCGGGTCAGGGGCTATAAAAGGACGGTGCCTCAGTCCAGACACTGAGCTGTGCTGGGTGGGAGAGGAGCAAAGTGTCTGGGCGAGGAGGAGAGGTTATTGTGTTTATTTGTAGCGATTAAATATATGAGTAGTGTGGAAGGTGCTTGGTGCACTGAAGAACGAAATAAAAGGTCTTGGACTTTTACCTGGTGTTTGGAGTCATCCCTGAGGGTTCAAGGGAGCACTAGCGCCCCCTACTGCCACAAGATATACATTTAAAAATGTCTCAAATGGTCAAGAATAATCAATACTACAAAAAGTGTCTATTATAAAATGATGACTTTATAACATTTTCCTGAATATGAGGATTTCATATACAATATTTAATTATTTTTATTACCAGTAACGGCAAACTGCATGATAATGTGCAGTGAATACACTTCACTTGAGCATTCCTAGTTTCATCCTCTTTCTCTGTATGTTTAGCATTCGTTTGCTCAGAGGTTGATGTGCTTGCTGCTTCCTGAGCAGCTCTTCTTTTCTTTGCCCTAGCAGCCCGCTTCATCTCTGCTTTCGTCGACATCTTTTCATGTTAACACTGATTAAGTGTTTGTGTTGCAATTACTTAGTACGTTTTCCTTAATTTTTCACTTAAGCTGGCACTTAAGTCTTCAACCTGCCTGAAGAATGATTTAAGATATGAAGAGGTAGGGGAAACTGCAGCGACAGCGAAGGGGGAACTGCAGGTGACAGCGAAGGTGGTAGGGATGAGAACGACGCCCTTACGCATGCACCGCACAGCCCCCCTGCTGGCTGCTGCTGAAAGTTGATTCTACAATAAAATAAAATCAAAATAAAAAGAGGAATAACTTTGGAGGTCAATCATCACCCCTGGAGCTGGACCTGTTGGTTTTGACTTCACTCGATTGTTGATTTATGGTTCATCTTGTCACTGTTATGATTTCTGTCCTTTTGGCAAGTCAGTCTTGGCAGAACAGTGTCTTGAAGAGATGAATATCAATAACAATAAAAAACAATTTTTTAAAAGGAAAGCACGGAAACCAATACTAAGCATTTACTAGATCTGAGAACAAATGCATAGAAGACAAAGTCACATCACTGCAAAGAAATGTGGCAAAACTTATGTAGTCCTCTCAAGTATTATTAAGTGTCTGTTTATGTAATGTTTACACCTGTCTTTTTGATTGGTTAAAATTGTCTTTTTGAGATTTTTGTAATCAAGGACTTTGATTCCATCATCAGAATTTTGATTTGTGGTTTTGTTTTGATTTCTAAATTTTATTTTGAAACAGGCCCGATGCCATTATGTTTATTATCATATCACCACTTAATGTAATCCTTACCAGGTTGCTGCAGCCGTGTTTAAGGGCGGGGCTCCAGAGTTCACAACCTCACGTAAGGGGTTAAAAGGTCGTCAATCAGAGCGCTTCCTCGTTTGAGTTTGTGGATTGAAATGCTACCTTTTATGTGGTTTTTTGGCTCCTTTCTAAATGTGTTTTTAGTATTTTTCTGGTGTGACCTTTTGCTACAACTTTTGGTTTTCACTTTACATTTGGTCAAGCGTTTTGTCTCACAGCTAGGTTTGTCCTTTGCTTTGCCTGTTTTGGCTACCTTCATCTTCTGATCTGCCTCTCAAATCCTCTGTGCTATCATCTGTAGCTGTACACCAGGTAATTGCAGTACTATTGATCGCAGCACCTGAGAGATTTGTGACAGACGGATATCAGCAAAGGGTGGCACGGTGGCAGAGTGGATAGTGCTGCTGCCTCACAGTAGGGAGACCTGGGTTTTCTTCTCGGGTCCTCCCTGCGTGGAGTTTGCGTGTTCTCCCTGTGTCTGCATGGGGGTGCTCCGGTTTCCTCCCACAGTCCAAAGACATGCAGGTTAGGTATAGATATAAATTTAAAAATGTCTCAAAAGTTCACAAATAATCAATACTACAAAAAGTGTCTGTTATAAAATTATGACTTTATAACATTTTCCTGAATGTGAGGATTTCATATAAAGTATTTAATTATTTTTATAATTATTGGCGATCTTAAATTGTCCCTAGTGTGTGCTTGGTGTGTGTGCTGGCACCCTGCCCGGGGTTTGTTTCCTGCCGTGCACCCTGTGTTGGCTGGGATTGGCTCCAGCAGACCCCCGTGACCCTGTAGTTAGTATATAGCGGTTTGAATAATGGATGGATGGATATCAGCAACAGTGAAAGGCAAGGTCTACAGGATGGTAGTGAGACCAGTTATGTTATATGGTATGGAGACGGTGGCACTGACTAGAAAGCAGGAGACAGAGCTGGAGGTGGCAAAGTTAAAGATGCTAAGATTTGCATTGGATGTGATGAGGATGGACAGGATTAGAAATGAGGACATTAGAGGGTCAGCTCAAGCTGGACGGTTGGGAGACAAAGTCAGAGAGACGAGTTTACATTGGTTTGGACATGTGCAGAGGAGCGATGCTGGGTATATTGGGAGAAGGATGTTCAGGATAGAGCTGCCAGGGAAGAGGTACAGATGAAGGCCTAAGAGAAGGTTTATGGATGTGGTAAGAGAGGACATGCAGGTGATGGGTGTGACAGAACAATATGACGAAGACAGAAAGATATGGAAAAAGATGATCAGCTGTTGTGACCCCTAACAGGAGCAGCAGAAAGAAGAAGAAGAAGATCTCTCCTCTGTAGAATCAGGGCATCATTCAGGGCAAGGAAGCAGAGAAAACATGTAATACAAAACAAAAGCAAAGACCGGATAAAGCACTGATGCACTTCTGCTAAGTTCATCATCTAGATCAGGGGTGTCAAACTCCGGTCCTGGAGGGCCGCAATGGCAGTAGGTTTTCATCCTAAACATCTTCTTAATTAGTGACCAGTTTTTGCTGCTAATTAATTTCCTTTGCCTTAATTTTAATTAACTTGACTTAGGTGCCATAAGTTGGTTCTTTTTCCTTAATTAGCAGCCAAACAATAATGAGACACAAAACAAGCTGCCACATGACCAGCTCACCTGTGCCCATCACACAATATCTGAAAATAAAGAAAGGTGAAGGACTCAGTAAGGTTGATCTGCTCAGGTCACTAAAACATTTTGACGGTGTTCTTAGAAAAAAAAAACGAAAATCAACAGTTTTCAAAATGTCTGCCGTGGCAGAATGAGAGTAGTGGAATTAAATAATGGGTTTAATTAACAGTGAGAATCAGCTTCTCATTAAGAAACTTGTTGGAGTGAAATTGGTTGAAGTTTGAAGCCCTGACTTAGTTGGTATTCTGTCAGCTTGTTTCACGTCTCATTTCTATTTGGCTGTCATTTAATGAAGAAAAGAATCAATTCAGAGGACTTATTCATTAAAAACAGGGCTATGAAAATGAAGAGAAAAGAAGTTAATTAGCATTGAAACCTGGTCACTGATAGGAAAAAGGTTAAAATGAGAATCTGCAGCCACTGCGGCCCTCCAGGCCTGTAGTTTGACACCCGTAATCCATAGCTACTCTAAAGATGTCAGTGAAAAAATTTTCCCTTGAACTATAACACTATAATACTGATGTTGAAGAAAGCTTTAATTAGAACAGGGGTCGCCAACTCCAGTCCTGGAGGACCACCGTGGCTGCAAGTTTTCATTCTAACCCTTTTCTTAATGAGTGACCTGTTTTTGCTGTTAATTAACTTCTTTTGAACTAATTTTAATTGATTTGCTCTTGAAAACACAGACCCTTAAATTTTATATTTTTCCTTAATTAGCAGCCAAACAATAATGAGATACAAAAGAACAATTGGTGTTCATCATACAGTATCTGAAAATAAAGAAGGATGAAGGTCTCAGGAATGTTGATCTGCTCAGGTCCCCAGAATATTTTATTAGGGCTCTTAGAAAGAGAAAAATCAACAATTTTGGAAATGTCTGCTAATGCACCACAAGAGTAGCAACAAGCCACGGAATTAAAGAATTGATTTAATTAACTAAAAAATTGGTAACTCATTAAGCAGCTGGTTGGAGTGAAATTGGTTGGAGTTTGAGGCCCTGAGTTTGTTGGTCTTGTGTTGGCTCCCTCACTTCATATTTCATTTCTGTTTGGGTGCCATTTAAGGAAAAAAATGAAGCGATTCAGAGGAACGAGGAAGAAATTCTGGGGAACAAATCTTTAAAAAAGCAATTCAATTAAAATGAATTCACAAGAAGATAATTAGCAGCACAAACACGGCACTTAATACAAAAAGGGTTAGAATGAAAACCTGCATCCACCGTGGTCCTCCAGGACCGGACTTGGCGACCCCTGGATTAGATGGTCATCCCTGCTAATAGCTAATTAATGGTGCTGATCTGGTGGTGTGTGAGAGAAGAATCATGAAATAAGTTCATCCAGACATGAAAAACACAGAAGATGAGGGTTGGAGTCTTCACAAGTGGGCAAGTCACCTTAGTTAGTGACTGACCTCCGGTGCGGCTACAATCTATGAGGCAATTAGATGATGTTTTGTTCTTTTGTTTACTGGTTAAATTTCTTTGTCCGTGTATTTATGTCTTTATGCATGCTTTTAGCAAGACATTATTTTCATAGATATTCTAAGAATCTGGCTATGTGTCACAAGGATGTGCAACATGTGCTGTTGTTTGTTTTTCCTGGTACGAGTCCCTGGAAAATACAAGAAATTAAAATTATGATGATAGTCTTATGATACAGGCTGGAAAAAAATTGCCAAAAATGAAACAATGGTTCATTGTGTGGTAATAAATACCTAACTTCCCAGTTGCTGTATGCATGCCTTCTTTCTTTATTTCAAAAATATACAATAGTTTTTAATTTCAGTGTAACGGAGGACAAAGTGATTGTTGGTGACTGCCCTTTATACTGCATTATATTAGTGCTAACTGGCAGATATAGTGGAAAAGCATTTCTTCAAAATGACATTTCAGACAAATTGAATAATAGGAAGATATCCCAGTAAGGGAGTTTGAAAATGTATGCCTGCTGTTCAGAGTGAAATGACCTCCTTCTTTCAGCTCAGAGTAAAAAAAAAATAAAAATGAAAATCTTTGCAACTTATTTTATTCCCTCCCAATTTATAACTCCCAAATCCTCCTTACTACTGCAAAATTGAGAAGCAGAACCAACATGCCAGCTGTTGGCCCTATTTTCGTCTGAGTAGGCTTAAAATGAGAGAGCAAGAATGTCGTATTTAAGCGTAGCAATTGGAACAATGTAATTTGCCTCTTTTTTATAATATAATTTTAAATGCAAACTGTGAATTACTGTAAATGATATGAAAACAAGGAACGACAAAGTTTGAATATATTACCAAGTACGGGGATATTTTTTCATTTCCATATTCATCATAAATCATTGTAATACTGGAAAGGGGGGTCTATAAAAAGTATTCACTCCCTTGGAAGTTTTCACATTTTACTGTTATACAATATTGAATCACAGTGGGTTTAATTTGGTTCTTTTGTCACCAATCAACAGGTAAAAGACTAATGTCTAAGGGAAAACAGATCTCTGTAAAGTGTTCAAAATTAATTGCAAACGTAAAACACAAAACAATTGATCTTCTCCTAATATTTTCTTTTTCATCCTGTTCATCTTTTCCCACATTAGCATAGGGTTGATGTGCTTCATCATCCTTCTTCACTCAGCTCAGTCCTACACCGCCTCGCCAGTCAAGTCCTTTTTCTTCAAATCTTTTACTTTATCCATCCACCTCCACTTTGGCCTTCCTCACTTTCTCTTCCCTTTTACTTCCATTCCCATCATTCTTTTGCCCACATATTCAATGTTTCTCTTCATCACATGTCCATTCCACTTTAACCTCCTTTCCTGTACTTTTTCAGATGTCTCTCCCACTTTTGTTGTACCTCTGCTTGTGTCATTTCTTATTCTCCTTTTTTGTAACTCCACACATCCATCTCCACATTCTCATTTCTACCATATCCAACTTCATCTCCTGCTCTCCCTTTAGTGCCCATGTCTCACCTCCATACATCATTGCTGATCTTACTGTCTTAAAACACTTACCTTTACCCTTTATTTTAATTCTATGATCATGCAATACTCCTGATATCTAGCTCCAACTGTTCCATCCACACAGATCTGGCATGATCCTGGATCTGTCGGTTTTTCGAAACTCTTGCTGGATGTGTTGTCATAGCAGCACATCCAAATCCTCAAACCTGATTGAAGCTGGCTTGTTCTATGTAAAAAAGGATTAGCTCACACACTTAATCAGTTTCCGTGCATGGAATTCATGGCTTCACCGTTCATGAATGAGGAACCAATTGATATCGGTGCGCAAATTATAAGAAGAGAATTTCATATAGAGAGGGTTTTACGCGATCGGCAAGATCCATTACTGCTCCCAGAGGAAATTGTTTTTAAAAGACACCGCTTTATTAACACCTTATATTCGAAGTAGGCAAAGTCGGGCTCTCACAACCAGACAGAGTCTGGAATTACTTTGAGGGTTTTTGTAAGCTGCACTTTTGTATATACTGTTGGCGATGCGGAAAATCTATCTAAAAGTGCAGTTTGCCAGGCAATTAGTAAAGTCTGTTTGTCTCTGAAATATTTCCTTCAGGTTTTCATAGTGTTTCCTGGACACCTGCGTGTGCAGACAATAAAAGAGGTGTTTCATGCCACTGCAGGTAGGTAATACACAGGCAAAAACACCCACAGTTCCACAAAGAATCTCACAATCAGCCTAACATTCTCATTACCCAGGATTTCCAAATGTAATTGGGGCACATGGGACTGACCAGAGTGGAGTTTGATCAAACATTATTTGGAAAATGTACCTCTCCTCCTGATGAATAATCAGACACAGTGTCTTCATCGAATATTTCACCTTCGTCAATATCTCGTTGGTCAGACACAGGTTCTAGGGATATGACATTCCCTGCAACTGACCCAACAAAAAAAAAAAAAAAAGAGGGCTATATGGAACATACCTATGGCACACATTGAGGACAAATATATGCAATGACCATTGTGGTAGATAGGGGGCGCTCTCGCTCCCTTGAACCCCTGTCCACGACTCCAGACACCAGGTAAAAGTCCTCAAATCGACTTTATTTTGTTGCCACAGTGTACAAAGCACACTCTCTTCCACAATACTCATATAAATACTCAATAATCACTATAAACCACAATCCTCCAGCTCCCAGACGCGTTGCCACCCTTCCACCCAGCTCAGCTCGCTGTCTGGGAGCTCTCACAGTCCTTTTATATCTCCTGACCCGGAAGTGTTCCCAATCCCCAGTCCATGCGATTCTCAATCACTTCCGGGTCAGGTAAAAGCTCTTCTCTTCAACCCGGAAGCCCGTTGCTCTTCCTATGACGAACTTCCGGGTCATAGGGCACTGAAGAAGTCCTCTGTCCTCCCTGCAGCTCCCTCTTGTGGCCCCATGGCATCCAGCAGGGCTGTGCATAAAACCACATTGTCCATGATGCCCTGCTGATCTTCTGGGAACCTCCATGCTGCAAGGAGGGCTCCACCTGGCGGCTTGGGGGTATTGGCGGGATAAACGGCCGGCCATCCACCACAGTATCCCCTCCCAGCGAATTATAATGATTCGGAGCGGCCTGCCCCGAGAGGACGTTCTGGTTGAGCCTTGATTAATTCGGACATCTTGGTCCCTGGCGAACCTAGGGGGAATATTAGTCCAAACTGACAGCTTGTCCCCCTCTCTCCAAGGACAGTTCCTCCAAATGTGGCCCAACCTTCAGCATCCCCTGCGGGACTGAAAACAAGGGGGAAACGTTAGGGCCGCCCCTTTTGCTGGGAGAGAAACCCCTGCCGCTTCTCCTTTTCCTTTCTTGTCAGGAGACCCTGTTTTACTTTAGCAGTCTCCTGTTTCATCTGGGGCTTATCCACAGTCTGAATCTCTCTATGAGATAAAGAAAGACTCTTCACTGTCTGCACCCTTTTGTTTTAAAGTTGACCGGTATCGGCGTCATTAGGACCGCCTCGCTACGGGAGCCAGCACTATCTAGCTGCCCCGGCTCGATCGATCCTTCCTCCGTCCGGTCAGTCATCGTTGCAATCTCGTTTGTAGGGTACGCAGTGTATTGGCACCCGCTACTTATTAAACGCGGGCCCAGATCACACCGCGTCCCTCTATTATATACGATATGGGTCTCGCTTACCTGTATCGCCGCATCATTCATCTCGAGAGGCTCCCCACCAAATCGCCGCACGTAAGCCCTCACCTTCTCTAACGGCTCTTTGGCTGCTGCTCCCAACTCCTCAATAATATGTTCAATGGTCTTCAGGACCTGCAAGAAACTATTGACGGGCTCGACTAACCGTTCGAGTTCCCGTAAGTTAATATTATTTATCTTGGCGGCAGAAGACTCACTTCCTTGTTTGCTTTACCTGCCGGCCGGGAGCCAATGAGCATGTCCGCTTCTGGCACGTGCTCTGACGGGTCTCGCTGAAGCTTCTGGGACTTGGAGTTCTGGGAGAGTCGAGTTGCCTCTTTCGGCAGGCTGTGGTCTGTCTTATTTAAATTTATAACATCCCGACTAGCCATTTCCCGACCCTCCTTACTTTTTTGTGGGGTGAGCGGTGCCTCACTCACCTCCCCCTTCCCCTTCGGAATGTCCGAGTCCGTTCCTTGGCTCGGAGGCGCAGCGGACGTGGTCCTCCTCCTTCCCAGCAAGCATCGGGTTTGTTGCTGTGTCCCTCCTCGGCTACTATCATGCAGAAGTCGACTCCTAGGCGCTCTGGCTTCAACAGGAGCAGGCCATCGTCTCGGAGAAGTCTCCTTTCTCCCTCGGAGCCTCCAGGTGGTCATCTCCAAGGTGCATGCACGGAACAAAGTGAGTAACAATAAATGGATTATTACTAATGTTCCCGGCATGTACCTCAGAGCGATCGTTGAATCCTGGAGGTTTCTCCGGACTTGTAAGGCCGCTCCTTGACTCCTCCCGAGCGTCGGCCATTGCACCTAAGGCGCTCCCGCTGGCGTTGTCGCTCTGTTTGCCCTTCCTCTTCCCCATTTTGGACTCGGAATTTCCGGGTTTTGGCGATGCTGTGGTGATTCCTGACTCCGCGTCTTCTCGGGTTCACTACCCACAGAAATTTTTATACAGGTCCTCCGCAATAGACGCTGGAGAATCCTGCTGACTACGCCACTGTGGTAGATAGGGGGCGCTCTCGCTCCCTTGAACCCCTGTCCACGACTCCAGACACCAGGTAAAAGTCCTCAAATCGACTTTATTTTGTTGCCACAGTGTACAAAGCACACTCTCTTCCACAATACTCATATAAATACTCAATAATCACTATAAACCACAATCCTCCAGCTCCCAGACGCGTTGCCACCCTTCCACCCAGCTCAGCTCGCTGTCTGGGAGCTCTCACAGTCCTTTTATATCTCCTGACCCGGAAGTGTTCCCAATCCCCAGTCCATGCAATTCTCAATCACTTCCGGGTCAGGTAAAAGCTCTTCTCTTCAACCTTATTAGCTTTAAAATTGATGTTTTTTATATATGATTCTTTATGTCAACAATTCTTTAAATAGTTATATACCAATACTTACAAGTTTGAAGTATATTCTTGTACTTCACTTTAACCTGTTCCCATGTTCTCCTTGTGCTCACGTTTGATCTGGAATTATGACATATTAAATAATAATTAATCTGACACATAGGAAATGAAACACTGCATTCAGTAAGTATAATGCACACTACTTAACGTTTAATTTGTCGGCCCCTTTTTGCCAGCCATCTTTTCTGGTTTGGGCTGCTTTTGCAGTGTTACTTCTTGTGCATATTAAATCTTGAAATTCTTCATATCCTTCCAATAAAAGGTCATGCTCCGCTTGTGTATGTGTGAGAGAGAGAGAAAGATGCGCCCGTTCTTTTGTCATTTTGTTGCAGCCTATCAAAGACTTGCTGATCATGTTTTCTAGACCCAATATACATGGGCTTTTTAATCAACGTGGGCGCGCACATTTATCTCGGATGATTAAATCCAGCTAGACTAATCTACTACATAGCTGCGTTTGAAAAACTGACTTATCCCGGATGAGTTTCACCAGCATTAACTCATTCAAGATGAGGCATCTGATTTCAGATGATTTAAGCGAATACCCTAATGGACAGAGGCAGTGGTGTTGTAAGAATTATGTTTCTGGACTTCTCTAGCGCCTTCAACACCATCCAACCTCTGCTCCATAGGGACAAGCTGACTGAGATGAGAGTAGATTCACACCTGGTGGCATGGATCATGGACTATCTTACAGACAGACCTCAGTATGTGCGTCTCGGGAACTGCAGGTCTGACATGGTGGTCAGAAACACAGGAGCACCGCAGGGGACTGTACTTTCTCCGGTCCTGTTCAGCCTATATACATCAGACTTCCAATACAACTCGGAGTCCTGCCACGTGCAAAAGTTCGCTGACAACACTGCTATCGTGGGCTGCATCAGGAGTGGGCAGGAGGAGGAGTATAGGAACCTAATCAAGGACTTTGTTAAATGGTGTGACTCAAACCACTTAAACCTGATCATCAGTAAAACCAAGAAGCTGGTGGTGGATTTTAGGAGGCCCAGGCCCCTCCTGGACCCCATGATCATAAGAGGTGACTGTGTGCAGAGGGTACAGACATATAAATACCTGGGAGTGCAGCTGGATGATAAATTGGACTGGACTACCAATACTGATGCTCTGTGTAAGAAAGGACAGAGCTGACTATACTTCCTTAGAAGGTTTTTCAACATCTGCAATAAGATGCTGCAGATGTTCTATCAGACGGTTGTGGCGAGCGCCCTCTTCTACGTGGTGGTGTGCTGGGGCGGCAGCATAAAGAAGAGGGATGCCTCACGCCTGAACAAACTGGCGAGGAAGGCAGGCTCTATTGTAGGCACGGAGCTGGACAGTTTGACATCCGTGGCAGAGCGACGAGCGCTGAGCAGGCTCCTGTCAATCATGGAGAATCCACTGCATCCACTGAACAGGATCATCTCCAGACAGAGGAGCAGCTTCAGCGACAGACTGCTGTCGCCGTCCTGCTTCACTGACAGACTGAGGAGATCGTTCCTCCTCCACACTGTGCGACTCTTCAATTCCACCCCAGGGGGGTAAACGTTAACATTATTCAAAGTTATTGTCTGTTTTACCTGCATTTTTATCACTATTTAATTTAATATTGTTTTTTATCAGTATGCTGCTGTTGGAGTATGTGAATTTCCCCTTGGGATTAATAAAGTATCTATCTATCTATCTATCTATCTATCTATCTATCTATCTATCTATCTATCTATCTATCTATCTATCTATCTATCTGTTATATAGTGCTTTTCATATCTATCTATCTATCTATCTATCTTATTTATATAGTGCCTTTCCCATGCTCAAGGTGGGAAAACTGGTATAAATGAGCCCTGTTAGAGTTTCTTAATACACTTCTGCTGAATAATTCGTTGGCTGAAAGTCCTCAGTGTTGGATGTGTAGCGTTGTTCATAATGGCACTCAGTTTTGTTTACAGTCTCTCCTCTGCTACGATCTCAAGGGGGGCCACCAAGTGGTATATTCATAAGCACATACCACATGTCAGAAGCAGTCTCCGGAGAGGATGATGAATTCAGTTGTACTTGAATTAAAGTATCTGTTTAATGCAGAAATTATGACCATCACACACGCACACGAGAGAATTTGAGAAGTGGAGTTTTGCAGGTGTTAAAGAGAGATGAAAGAGTTTGTGGATATTGGAAAAAGGGAAAAAGGACATTTACTATGGGAATTGACTTTAAATCAAAGATAAATGTGTGTAGAATGGACGTCGGTCCAATGTTTTGGAGGGATGATGGTTTGGATTATGGTGTAATGGTGTAGTGGAATTGGTACGACCTTTCAATAAGACAAAGTTGCATTGTGAATTGTAATTTGAATAAATAAAATTGACTTTTACATATAAAAAGAAACACAAAGTCACAACTTTTAGCAGACACATTGTGCGAATCCTTTGCCTCATAGGCATGTGCAAAGTTGTCACTGTGTGCTCTTCCATGTCGTTGGCAATTAACCAATCAAAACGCAGTACTCACTAGAGCCCACCCTCTCATGCCTGACAGGTAAATCGTTTTTTATTGTGTATTTCATGTTACATGCAGTGTCACTGAAATAAATAAATGAAAAATAATTAAATAAATAGGCTCACCTAAAGAAATTAGCCACAAAATGCATCATTTATATTTATATTCAATAATCATTAATGCTTATAATTCAGTGTGCTTTGATTATGTTCATTTTGTTTATTTATCATTAAATTCCAGATTTATTTATTTTCATATTTATTTATTTTGTCTGAAATATTCCTCCATATGTTCTGGATTGGTTTTTGGGTTGTGCCGAATGCTGCTGACATGGGCTTTGCCCACGCAACTCCTGAATTGGATTAAGTCGTCCTGAAAATGTTATATTTTTTATTTATCTTAGAAATGAGGGAATAATGAGCAAAAAAGATAAACATCTGCCACATATTTAAGAAATCATTCAAACAGGAAAAGTGATTCACTTTCGGTGAAAAAAAAGTGTTTGTAGAGTCTGCAGTATATGTGTGCGTGTGGTATAATAAATGACAAAAGCAGATGCAATTAATTATAATACAATGAGTGGTAAAAATATTTGGAAAAAGTAATCTGCAGATGGAGCCAAATTATGGTGCATTAGTATAAGAACAAACACGGCAGACTCAAGATCAAGGGCATATGTTACGCGTTAGGAGGAAACTCATTTTATTGTTGGAAATGTAGATATGTTTTGAAAAAAGGGCTACTAGGTATTAAGCCAAAAGTACAACTGAAATAAATGCATATTGGGAAAGAAATGTGCACATATAATGCTAAATGTTGAATTTCGCTGAATATGTTAACCCTAAATTACTTAAAGGCATTTAAAATACTGTGTTAATATAGCAATAGCAAAGACAAACATTGGAGTTGCTGATACAACTGATGAAAGATCAATGTGGCACAAGGCAATGAAAGGGTCTTGGTTGTTTAGAAAGAACAAAGAGAAAAAGACTTTGGTCGTGTTCTTAAGAGAAATGAAACTATACAGGTACAGAGTAAGAACCAATGTATGAAGAAATTTTACTAGTGCAGAACATAAAAAATTAAAATTAAAGTCAGGAGAAGAGTGAGGAGAACATGAGGATGAGGGTCTGGAGAAAGAGAAAGAGAAACAGAAGGTGAGGAAGGTAGTGCTGTGGCCAGCCTAGAAATGCAGCAGATTTGGTTGTCTTGGACCTGCTCTACTGTGTATACTTTGATGTCTTTCTTTTGTTCATGAATGTAGAGAAAAGTCAAGCAAAATGACACCTTTTATTGGCTAACTAAAAAGCTTGCATTCGAGACAACTCAGGCATGATTACATCTTGCCTAAAGAAGGGGCCTGAGTTGCCATGAAAGCTTACATATTGTAATCTTTTTAGTTAGCCAATAAAAGGTGTCATTTTGCTTGACTTTTCTCTATATTCATAATGGCTAACATGGTAAAACACCCTAGTACTTTTGTTCATGAGTAATTTTGCAGACAAATTTCATTTTGCTTCCTGTGTGTTGTTTAGGGTTTAGAATTGTATCATTAGAGTTTTCTCTAATTAGTATATACTTTACTGTATATATACTGCATATTAAGTGACACTATATAACAAATTCTGCAATACTTTTGAATGGGCTGGGGAGATAGATAGATAGTGTCATGTGTGTGTGCTAATGGTAATAGTCCGCCGCTCTAGGGGTTGGCACTGTGTAATAATATCTCTTCTCTTCCTCCCTATGCAGACTGGAAGATTGACATCTTTGCCACCATTGACATCACTTCCAGTGTCCATCCATCTGGACCTGCCTCTTCTTGCCAGATGTCCTCAAAGCCAAAGGGCTGCCATCTTAGATCAGTTCTGTCCTAAACTCATTTCTGAAAAGACCTTTGTGCAACTATTGCATGTTTTTTTTTTGTTGTCAATCCAGCAATTATAAGGGTTTCCAGGGTGGTACCCCTGCTCTTTCTTATGGTTTTGTCTTTCTCTTACGAGAGATAAATATTAAAGGCAGTATATAACAGAGATATAGATATGAAATGTGTTATATAGTAGATAGACCGAAACTTTATTAATCCCAAAGAAAATTTCAGGGTTATAGCAGCAGACAAAAAAGGCACAGATATTTGTATATTATAATATTAAGTATGTTAACAAGGTACAAATACACATATAATAAATATTATCTGTAAGTATATTAACAAGGTGTAGTTATTTACCAAGTTTAAAATCATTAGAATTGAACCTACTCTATCTATCTATCTATCTATCTATCTATCTATCTATCTATCTATCTATCTATCTATCTATCTATCTATCTATCTATCTATCTATCTATCTATCTATCTATCTATCTATCTATCGTTGCGCAGGAGATCGGGTTTCCATGGAAGATTAACTTTACATCTGAACAGGCTGGAACAGACACAAGAGTTTATTATTTATTATTTATAGGTAATTATTTCGGGTAAATTATTCTTCACAAAACAAAAACAAAGTTGTGGGGACCGTCCCCATATATTGTCGTGCAGATAATAATGAAAAAAAAGCGATTCAAAGTCTTAGAAGCACAATGAACAAAATGGCGGTTTTATAACAAAATGGATCATATGACAGAAAATAGTTGGCAGGAAGTGACACTGCAGCAGGAACCAGAAACAACGTCATTGTGATGAGCCAGAAGTGAGGTGATTTGTGGGAGCCAGAAGTGACGTCATCGAGGTTGGCCGGAAGTGACGTCATTGCAGCCATTTTGGAAACCGGAAGTTGCAGGAATTATTTTTCTTCAGGATTTCTGTTGATGAAAAGAAGTTCAGGTAAGTACCACGTGATGACCCTCTATCTCGCGATATTTCACTCACCTTTAGGCTCTTTGATTGCCTCCTAATCGGACGTGTGACAATATATATATATATTAAAAATGCTAAGGTCTGCCTGTTACACAATTACTCGCAAACTATTGAGGCTAGAACCTTGATCTTGGTTATAATCAAAAGCTGATGACCTCACGCATTTTTTAAATCCGAAAAAATGTAGGTAGTGGCAGACCTCAGCAAAGTGACTAGTGGTCATGTGTTTATAACAACAAAGTGATTGCAACACTAAGTGACATGGCAGAAAGAAAAAGATGAGCAGTGACATCCGCTGAGCATTAAACAAATCACACGGGATTATATAACAAAGAGCACAATAAAAGAAAGAAGAAGTAATGGTACCAGTAAGTCCAGTCTGACTTTATTTAGTCTATTATGTGTAAATGAGAGGGAGGTTAGTGGAATGGTGAGGATGCAGGGAGTAGAGTTGGTGAAGGTGGATAAGTTTAAATACTTGGGACCAACAGTACATAGTAATGGGGATTGTGGAAGAGAGGTGAAAAAGAGAGTGCAGGCAGGGTGGAGTGGGTGGAGAAGAGTGTCAGGAGTGATTTGTGACAGACGGATATCAGCAAGAGTGAAAGGGAATGTCTACAGAACAGTAGTGAGACCAGCTATGTTATATGGGTTGGAGACGGTGGCACTGACCAGAAAGCAGGAGACAGAGCTGGAGGTGGTAGAGTTAAAGATGCTAAGATTTGCATTGGGTGTGACGAGGATGGACGGGATTAGAAATGAGGACATTAGAGGGTTAGCTCAGGTTGGACAGTTTGGAAACAAAGTCAGAGAGGCGAGATTGTGTTGGTTTGGACATGTGCAGATGAGAGATGCTGAGTATATTGGGAAAAGACAGAGCTGCTAGGCAAGAGGAAAACAGGAAGGTCTAAGAGGAGGTGGGTATTGGGTGTAACAGAGCAAGATGTAGAGGATAGGAAGATATGGAAAAAGATAATCCGCTGTGGCATTCCCTAACGGAAGCAGCCGAAAGAAGAGGTATCACCTGCACTAATGCCATTTCCCCAGGACACAGACTGGTAGAAAACATGTAAGAGTGGCCTACATAAACCAAGTGACCACATGATAGATGACTCAGATTCTTCTTGTACATCAGTGTTTCCCAATCACGGTCCTGGGGACCCTCTGTGGCTACAGGTTTTGTTCCAACCGGATTCCTAATCAGTGACAGCACCTGATAACACTGAGCTCATTTAATTAGCTGTTTTCTTTTTCTTCTTTTATTTGACATTCAGAGAAGCACAGCAGCATGATTTTTACATTTATAGATTATAAGACATTTAGAAATAGTTCTGCTTTTGCTAGAGATTGAAATGCCTAACTCTCTTTTGTTGATTTCATTATACTTTGCCCTTTCTCTGTGCTGTTTTTCCCCCTTCGTTGTATCTTAATAATGACAATTTAAAAAGAGCAGATCAGACACCCAGGCAAACAACACTAAATAATCAAAGGCTGCAGTTACTTTAGAATCAGACCCACTAATTAGTAAATATAGATTTAATTAAACAATTAGAAGAGCTAGAAAAGTAGAATGAAAATCAAGGTGAAAATATTATTAAAAAGAAAAAAATACATTATTCCTATACAACTGCTTGGTACATTTCTGGAGAAGCCATGGGGAACATTATGCTGCCTGTAACATCATTCAGCATGAGCAGTTTGGTGGTGGGTTAATGATTGTCTGGGGAGGCATATCCATGGAGGGTCACACAGACCGCTACAGGCTTGACAAAGGCACCTTGGCTGCCATTAGGTATCAGGATGAAACCCTTGGACCCATTGTCAGACCCTGTGCTGGTACAGTGGCTCCTGGTGCACGACAATTCCTGGCCTCATGTGGTGAGATTATGCAGGCAGTTCCTGGAGGATGAAGGAATTGATACCATTGACTGGCCACCACACTTTTCTGACCTAAATCCAATAGAACACCTCTGGGACATTATGTTTTGGTCCATCCAATGCCACCAGGATGCACCTCAGACTGTCCAGGAGCTCAGTGATGCCCTGGTCCAGATCTGGGAGGAGATCCCCCACAACACCATCTGTCATCTCATTAGACGCATGCACCGATGTTGTCAGGCATGTAGACAAGAACACAGGGGCCATACAAAGTGCTGCGTACAATTTTGAGTTGCTGCAATTAAATTTTGGCAAAATGGACTAGCCTGCCACATCAATTTTTCACTCTGATTTTTGGGGCGTCTTTGAATTCAGGGCTCTGTAGGTTGATCATTTTCATTTCCATCAAACGATGTGGCATCCTTTCGTTCCTAACACATTACCCAGTCTATATCAGTATAGATATCCAGGAGGATTTCTTTTTCCCATTGAGATCTGATGTGTTTTCAAAGTGCTCCTTTAATTTTTTTGAGCAGTTTTATTTTTTTTTTTTGCAAACTTAGTTTTCTGATTTCAATATTGTTCCCTAAACACAGAACTTGGGAAATATCAGTTCACTTAATTAGCTCAGGAGTTCAATTAAACACAGAAGCTGGTTGGAACAAAAACCTGCAGCCACAAGGGGTCCTCAGGACCGAGTTTGAGAAACACTGTTGTACATATACATGTCATGCCAGTCAAGCCTGTCGTTAAGATACACCCGAGGGTACGTATATGTCCTCAACACCTCTACGTCTTCACCATCAATGAGATCTGAGGGCAGAGAACTCTACGATCATATCGTTTGTCATACTGATGCCAAATATAGTTTAAATATAGGTAAATTATGCTTCATAATTGAATATGTTTAAAGAAAATCAGCATCACAACTCTCCATTAATGGGTTTTCACTCATTGTATTACAAAGTGCTTTCATCACATGCAATTGAGTAAAAATCAAAAGCACAAGATTTATCTGACACTTGATGTTTTAAGTTAGCTGACAAATCTTCAATTTGGCGTACAACTGCATTTCTGGACAAGAAAACTTTGTTGAATTCCTGCATTTCCTCCGGGCACATTATTCCTGCGACTTTAGTGAGGCACTGTTTTATGAAGTCGCCATTTGAGAAAGGTTTCCCGTGATGGGCAGTGTGTTGTGTTACATCTTAACTGGTTAATGTGGCATTTTCTTGTGTTTTGTTAGCACGGAAAAAGTACTGTTGTTGAGCTAGCAGACTAGCTGCAATTTGCTTAACTTTCTGTTCTCGCTCAATACCAGTGTAGGACGTGTAGGTCGGCTGTTTGGTTTCGTAGTGTCGACACACATTACACTCTTTCATCACTGCAATAGTTTCATTGCAAATCAAATAGACACACTAGCCCTTGACTTCTAGGAAGAAATATTCATTTTCGGTGTCTGAAATTTTCTGCACTCGCTTGCTATTGTGTGTTTCTTTGGTTCTGCCATTTTTGGTCACCAGTAGCAAAATTGTTCTTTGGTTGCCCTTGTTTGTGAAGACGCTGCCTTGATCAAGACAGTAGCTCTACCTTTTGTTAAACCTAAGAAGTACAATCCAGTTAAGAACAAGCTTTGCGTGTGGGCCATATTTCATTATAATTTTTGAATTTGCTGCGGGACAATTAAAAATGTACCTCGGGCCGCAGTTGGCCCACGGGCCGTAGTTTGGACACCCCTGAGTTAGGTAGTCCATTATCCAGGGCACGATGGTACCATCAGTAGGGTTGCCGGATTATAAAATTAGAAATATGGGACACTCTTAAAAGCTCTCTCTGTATTACTATATACAGTGTCACGCACGTGCGAGTAGGAGGCCGCGGACGGATTCGAGCGCACCTAGGAACGTGTTCGCCGGCAGGGAATGGCGGGGTACTAACTTTCTCCCTCTGCTTCCTCATAGGAAAAAAGACCTCCCTCCGCCATAGCTGACGGCTGACCGCAGTACGGCACTTCCGCCCTTCCTCCGCCATCTTGCGATGATGTCATCCTTCCCGTCCTCCCTCACGGTCCTTCCCAGCATCCCTGCACTTCCGGCTCCTCCCACATAAATTGGCCGCGGATGCCACGGTTCGGCGTCACACTTATGAACTCTTAAATGGTTTATAATTTTGACCTGTTTTGTTTTTATTGTTGCTACGGATTCGCGACAATATACGGGGCCGGAGAACACCAAACCCCTTTGCTGTCTCCTGCTCCATTTGTTACAACAGGTATATAAATTTATACATGCCCCGTACACACCCAGACCAATCTTTATATATAATACGCTACCATGGCTGTCCGTTTGTCTTTCCAGGATTTTAAATCACCTGTAGCTTGCAAACCGTTTGAACTATTGACCTGAAATTTGGTGCGCATATACTACGTGACATCTACTATCCGCTTTTTGGGTGATGATTGACCTCCAAGGTTATTCCTCTTTTGATTTTTATTTTATTTTATTTTAGAATCAACTCTTGGCAGCTGCCATGCGGCGCATGCATAGGATCACCGTTCTCATTCCCTACCATCTTCGCCGTCACTTCCCCTATCTCTTCATATCTTAAATCATTCTTGAGGCAGATTGAAGACTTAAGTGTCAGCTTAAGTGAAAAATTGAAGAAAATGTACTAAGTAATTGCAACACAAATACTAACTTAATCAGTTTTAACACGAAAAGATGCCGACTAAAGAAGAGAAGCAGCGGGCCACTAGGGTGGAGAAAAAAAGAGCTACTCAGTAAGCAGCAAGCGCATCAACCTCTGAGCAAACGAATGATAAACGTACAGAGAAAGAGGATGGAAACTAGAAATGATTTTTATTATATAAAAGTACAGACATTAGTTAAAAACATAAAGCAAGGATTTTAATGGGTTATGAGGAAAACAAAAGTAAAATCATTTGAAAATTATTTCATACAAGCTAAAAAACAGACAACAGAGAAAAATTATTATTATTTAATAAAGGCTGTTAGAAAAAAAGTGTGCCATGGCAAGTAGTAACAACACACACTTTGTTGACAGTCACTGTAGGTTGCAATGCTGATACAGAACTGCACAGCAGCGCGGCTGGAGAGCAAAACGATAAGAGTGCCGCTGTCCTCAGCCAACCATAAGTTGCAAACAGGCAGCAAACACAAACACATGGGTTAATGATTGTCTGGGGAGGCATATCCATGGAGGGTCACACAGACCGCTACAGGCTTGACAAAGGCACCTTGGCTGCCATTAGGTATCAGGATGAAATCCTTGGACCCATTGTCAGACCCTATGCTGGTACAGTGGCTCCTGGTGCACGACAATTCCTGGCCTCATGTGGTGAGAGTATGCAGGCAGTTCCTGGAGGATGAAGGAATTGATACCATTGACTGGCCACCACACTTTCCTGACCTAAATCCAATAGAACACCTCTGGGACATTATGTTTTGGTCCATCCAATGCCACCAGGTTGCACCTCAGACTGTCCAGGAGCTCAGTGATGCCCTGGTCCAGATCTGTGAGGAGATCCCCCACAACACCATCTGTCATCTCATTAGAAGCATGCACCGATGTTGTCAGGCATGTATACAAGAACACAGGGGCCATACAAAGTGCTGCGTACAATTTTGAGTTGCTGCAATTAAATTTTGGCAAAATGGACTAGCCTGCCACATAATTTTTTCACTCTGATTTTTGGGGCGTCTTTGAATTCAGGGCTCTGTAGGTTGATCATTTTCATTTCCATCAAACGATGTGGCATCCTTTCGTTCCTAACACATTACCCAGTCTATATCAGTATAGATATTCAGGAGGATTTCTTTTTCCCATTGAGATCTGATGTGTTTTCAAAGTGTTCCTTTAATTTTTTGGAGCAGTTTATTAGGGATGTCTGGCAACCCTAAGCATCAGTCCTCACTGACCAGAGCTTCTTCCCCAGTTTCACCTGAATGTTATTGACAAATAATAATAATAATAATAATAATACATTTCATTTATATAGCACCTTTCCCATGCACAAGACACTTGCACAAGACCTGCACCCTTTTGCCTTGTTTCTCCAGACAGGAGTAAGCTCTGCTCAGTATAAGGCAGCCATATCTCAACAATAATATTAAAGGACATATATTGTTGGAACTGTTTAACCTTTATAAATTTAAAATTGCTTTTCTGTACTCTATATTTACCTGATCTACTGTACATGTTTATGTATGTGCATGATATAATTAGGAATTTGTAAAGTCTGTAACTGTATTTTGCCCGTGAAGATTTTGCAGCACTGTAAGGCTGCACTCAGTGAAAAGCGCTATATAATTTATATTTGCTTATTTGGCTGACATCTTTATCCAAGGCAACTTACAACATTTATGATACAATTGGTTACATTTCTTTTTGGTTTTCCAAGTGACTTTCTCAGGGTCACACACAGTGTCAGTAGCAGGATTTGAATCCACAACTTCAGTGTTTGAAGTCCAAAGCCTTAACCACCACACCACACCACACTGCCTGCCTGCCTGCAACAAAGCAAACTGGGCCGTATCTTCATTCCTGCATGCAGTAATGTAAATTAACAGTCTCGTAGTACGTACAGACTGGCTAAATGCCAAAAAAAGCATTGCCTCAGGAAAGAAAAAAAGACGTATTGGTCTGCTTTTATTAAATCAAGACAATTGGAAATATAAATTTGATTTTCTTGCCTTTATTGACCTAACAAGGCTGATATCCTCTCTAGTGTCTACAATTCACGGCCCATGAGAATGTGGTTATGATTCTGTGAGTTATGTCTTTATATTGATTACAATGATTCATTTCTTTACTTGATTTTTTTACTATTTCTCGTAAAACCAACATTTACAGTGCTTAGAGTGTGTGTTTCACCCATGTAGGGTGCAAGAGGCTATAGATGTAAGCATTAATCTTTTATTTTACTTTTAACGCAACACAATGTAATAATATATGACTTTTAATGTTTTGAAATTGAGGGTTTTTTGCTGTAGTATAAGCATAATAGGAACAGAAAGGAAGTTTAAAAAGCTAAAAAAGGAAACAAACTCACCCAGAATAACATGAAGGATATCTAGAATGGACTGGGCATAAATACTGGACTTGAACAATCCAGGGCTCAGATACCAGAAGGGCATGTGGACAAAACCTGAACCAGTTTTTTAAACAGACTTTCCCTCCCACTGCCACCTTCTTCCAGTATCCAGTCACCCCACAACATCCCATCCACATCAACAACTCCTGTTACGTCAATGTGAATGGCCACTGATTCTGATCATCAGTGTGGACTGTCCATAACTGAAGACCAAGTAAGGAGACAACTGAAGAACCTACACACAAGAAAAGCATCAGGTTCAGATGGCATCAGTCCTCGAGTTGTTAGGACCTGTGCTGACCAACTTTGTGGTGTCCTTTATCATCTGTTCAGTCTGTCACTAAGGCTTCAGAAAGTGCCACTACTGTGGAAAACATCTTGCATTGTTCCTATTCCAAAGAAGGCAGCTGCTTCTTCACCTATTGACTACAGATCAGTGGCATATACAGTACATCTCACATCATGAAAACCTTTGAGAGGCTGGTCTTGGACTATATGAGTTCTCTTGTGGTAGACCACCTGGACCCACTGTAGTTCACCTGTTGGACAAAGATTGGAATGGATGATGCAATTATCTATCTGCTCCACAAGGCTGGAGAAAGCTGGCGGTA